>NC_133329.1:314908693-315276193 GCF_042186555.1 Aquarana catesbeiana
CAATCCAGTTTGCTAATACTTTCTAGTTCCTCGTTAAAAAGTTTTCTCTGGACATACACATATAGCCACAGATTGCCAGGTAAGAAAAGGTTTGGAATGGAGTAAACACGAATGAAAAGATTATGAATGAATACACTTCAGACAATTGCTTTCCTGCAGCACGGTGACTCATGAGGAAACTACAAGTCCCACAATGCTTTGCCACCTGAACCGAAAACCTGTAAGTGAAACTCTCTGGCTGTGTGTGCAGAGTGTATGGTCGGAGGGTGTACTGCTGAGCTGCCAGCAGGGGGCATAGTGGAGTGCACTAAGTAATAAAGTCGCCTGAGCGGGGGAAGCGGCTGAGTGTCATCCGGAGCAGCAGGAAGCCGCTGTAGGTCAGAAGCGATGAGAAGGGGAGGGACTGATAACAAGTAGGAAGAATAGGAGCGCTCCGAGACCGAGCAGATACGAGGACACGGGTCCCGACAGATTACAGCGGAGGTGTCCTAGTTTACCATTGGTGAGGTGACGGCAATCACTGAGAAGTGTAACAAATGTACAAGAACGGGTGAGGTGTCCTGGTACTGGGGAGGGTAGCAGTAACTTATCCTGGAACTGTGGACGGTAGCAGATCACTTTTCCTGGAATTGGGGACAGTAGCAGTTAATTATCCTGGAATTGGGGACAGTAAACTTGAAACCAAGGACAGTTGTAGTTAATTGTCCTGGAATTGTGGACAATAGCAGTAAATTGTCCTGAGATTGGGCAGAGTAGCAGATTAGTTGTCCTGGAATTGGGAGCAGTAGTAGAGCGATGTTCTGGAATCAAGGACAGTAGTGGTGAATATTGTCCTGGCAGTGGGGACAGTAGCAGATCAGTTGTCCTGGAAGTGGGGAAAGTAGCAGATCAGTTGTCCTGGAAGTGGGGACAGTAACAGATCAGTTGTCCTGGAAGTGGGGACAGTAACAGATCAGTTGTCCTGGAAGTGGGGACAGTAACAGATCAGTTGTCCTGGAAGTGGGGACAGTAACAGATCAGTTGTCCTGGAATTGGGGACAGTAGCAGATCAGTTGTCCTGGAATTGGGGACAGTAGCAGATCAATGTTCTGGAATTAGGGGTTAGCAGTAAACTGTTCAAATACAGGGCTGGGTAGTAGTGAGTTGTCCCGGTATTGGTGAAATGTACTGAAATTTTTTGGAAAGTAGCAGTGATGTGACCTGATATTGCAGAACAGTTGCAGAAAAATTCCCTTCTATTGGGGAGATCACCAGGAATGTAAAAACAAAACCAAGTGTACATCTCAATAAAGGGGAAGAAGAAGACCTATCCAAAACCCACCCAGTGCTCCAAGGCAGAGGAATCACTGGGGGTGTAGGAGATTACAGTAGACTTAGCTGCAATGAAGGATTAGCTGTCTTTGAATTTGAGCCTGGGGTAGATAAGTGGAGTTCGGTACCACTGTGTAGATTATCTGAAAAGAGCGTTAGAACTGGAAATTCCTATTAGGTAACACAATTCCATTTGTTTTTGCTCGCAGTCTTTGTAGCACCAAGATGAAGAAGTTATGGAGAGATACCATTAGAGTTAGGTGACATGGAAGGACAGGAACGGTGTGGAGATTGTTTAGAGAAGCACAGAAAAGAGGAGCTGAGCGTTAGACAGAAGACAGAACCAGAGAAGAGAACTGAAACCATGTCAGCTGCTACTGGTGTAAATGATAGTCCGTCATGCTCCATGAGGGACATGGACACCAAGATGTGTGACTGTGGGATGAAACCAATAGAAATACACAGTAACTGTCAGGTAATGAGAATAATGGAGTTAGAAAGGGGTTTATGTGATTCTGAGGTTGGAGGGTGGGCGGGGTATGCAGGCAGTAACACAGAGAACCACACAAATAATGATAGAGAAAAACCATTGGAAAGGGATCCAGCTAGTTATAGCGCAGTGGAGGGGAATAGGAGTCCAGAGAGCTGTGGGAAGGGGTGTCTGCACCATTGTAGAACAAAAATGATGGAAAATGATCCACTAGCTTGTAAAGAAGCAGACAAGGCTCTGGATTTTTCTGGGTGCAGAATGAACAATGCAAGCAGTCATTCCACTGGCACAACAGTAAGTCAAGTGGTTGGAGATTCATCTGAATGCATGGCAAGGCAACCCAAAAGTGGAGAGATTGAAGGTGATCTTTGGCCAGTGGAACATGAAGACCAAGATGACAGTCGGTGTGAATGCAGTTGTGGAGAGTCGTATGAGCAGCTTCCAGACTTAAGTCGCTTAGGGATCTCCTCTGCCATGGACTATATGGTGCATTATCCTTATGAAGATTGCAGCTCAAATGAATTTGTCATGATGTGTGACTTTGCGGCTGCTGAAGAAACACAGGTATGGTGGCAGGTTTATTTCCATAAATGTATAAATTGCTAGAGCACATATACAGTGCCTTGCAAAAGTATTCACCCCCTTGGCATTTTTCGTGTTTTGTTGCCTCACAACCTGGAATTAACATGGATTGTTTGAGGATTTGCATCATTTAATTTACAGAACATGCCCACAACTTTGAAGATTTTTTTTTTTATTGTGAGGCGAACAACAAATAGGATAAAATAACAGAAAAAGTCAATGTGCATAACTATTCATCCCCCTAAAGTCAATACTTTGTAGAGCCACCTTTTGCGGTTATCACGGCTCCAAGTCGCTTTGGATAAGTCTCTATGAGCTTGCCACATCTAACCACTGGGATTTTTGCCCATTCCTCCTAGCAAAACTGCTGCTCAAGTTGGATGGTTTGTGCTTGTGAACAGCAATCTTTAAGTGTGACCACAGGTTTTCTATTGGATTGAGGTCTGGGCTTTGACTAGGCCATTCCAACACATTTATATGTTTTCCCTTAAACCACTCAAGTGCTGCTTTAGCAGTGTGTTTGGGGTCATTGTCCTGCTGGAAGGTGAGCCTCGGTCCTAGTCTCAAATCACACACAGAGTGGTACAGGTTTTGCTCAAGAATATCCCTGTATTTAGCACCATCCATCTTTCCCTCAACTCTGACCAGTTTCCCAGTCCTGACTGCTGAAAAACATCTCCACAGCATGATGCTGCCACCACCATGTTTCACTGTGGGGATGGTGTTCTTTGGGTGATGTGATGTGTTGGGTTTGCACCAGACATAGCGTATTCTTTGATGGCCAAAAAGTTAAATTTTAGTCTCATCAGACCAGAGCACCTTCCTTCATACATTTTGGGAGTCTCCAACATGCCTTTTCGCAAACTCAAAACATGCCATTTTGTTTTTTTGCTGAAAGTAAAGGCTTTCTTCTGGCCACTCTGCCATAAAGCCCAACTCTATGGAGCGTACGGCTTATTGTCATCCTATGTACAGATACTCCAGTCTCTGCTGTGGAACTCTGCAGCTCCTCCAGAGTTACCTTAGGTCTCTGTGCTGCCTCTCTGATTAATGCCCTCCTTGCCAGGTCTGTGAGTTTTGGGGTGCAACTGTCTCTTGGCATGTTTGCTGTTGTGCCACGTCCTTTCCATTTGGTTATGATAAATTTGATGGTGCTCCTAGGGATAATCAAAGACTTGGATATTTTTTAATAACCTGACCCTGACTTGTACTTCTCAACAACATTGCCCATTACTTGTTTGGAGAGTTCCTTGGTCTTCATGGCAGTGTTTGGTTAGTGGTGCCTCTTGCTTAGGTGTTGCAGCCTCTGGGGCCTTTCAAAAAGGTGTGTATATGTAATGACAGATCATGTGACACTTATATTGCACACAGGTGGACATCATTTCACTAATTGTGTGACTTCCGAAGGTAATTGGTTGCACCAGAGCTTTTTATGAGTTTCATAACAAAGGGGGTGAACACATACTCACATGCCAATTATCAGTTTTTTATTTCTGAAAAAGTTTTATGTATATATTTTACTTCACCAACTTAGACTATTGTGTTCTGATCCATCACATATAATTCAGATTAAAAAAACATTGAACTAATGTAACAAAATAGGTAAAAAGCCAAGGGGCAAATACTTTTGCAAGGCACTGTACATAGTTAGGTTGAAAAAAGACACAAATTCGTCTAGTTCAACCAAAAAAAAGAAAAAAGAAAATACAATCCAATATACACAATCTTTCACCCACAGTTGATCCAGAGGATGGCGAAAAACCCCAGAAAAGCATGCTCCAATTTGCTACAGCAGGGGAAAAAATTCCTTCCTGATCCCCGAGAGGCAATCGGATTTTCCCTGCATCAATTTTACCTATAAATGTTAGTACCCAGTTATATTATGTACATTTAAGAAAGAATCCTGGCGTTTTAAAAAGCAATCTACTGAGCTGGCCAGAACCACCTCTGGAGGGAGTCTATTCCACATTTTCACAGCTCTTACTCCGAAGAAAGCTTTTCATATTTGGAGATTAAATCTTTCTTCCTCTAGACGTAAAGAGTGCCCCCTTGTCCTCTGTGATGACCTTAAAGTGAATAACTCAACACCAAGTTCACTATATGGACCACTTATGTATTTGTACATGTTGTTCATATCCCCCCTTAATCTCCTCTTCTCATGAGGGGATTGATTCAGTTCCTCTAATCTTTCCTCATACCTGAGCTTCTCCATGCCCTTATTAGTTTGGTTGCCCTTCTCTGCACTTTCTCCAGTTCCCCGATATCCATTTTGAGAACTGGTGCCCAAAACTGAACTGCATATTCCAGATGAGGCCTTACTAATGATTTGTACAGGGGGAAAATGATATCTCTTTCTCTGGAGTCTATACCTCTCTTAATACAAGAAAGGACTTTGCTCGCTTTGGAAACTGCAGCTTGGCATTGCATGCTATTATTGAGCTTGTGATCTACCAAAACCCCCAGATCCTTCTTCACTATGAATTCCCCCAGTTGTACTCCCCCTAGTATGTATGATGCATGCATATTCTTAGCCCCCAAGTGCATAACTTTAAATTTATCAACATTAAACCTCATTTGCCACTTAGTTGTCCAATTAGACAGTGCATTGAGGTCGGTTTGTAGCATATAAGGGTGTATTTATTAAATAATTACATAGCAATTCGTCCAGTGACAGTGCTTGTACATTTGTTTTGTGTGAAATAGGGCAAAAAAAAAAAAAAAAAAAAATTATTAGGCTGTGCAGGATAAATATTTTTTATTGATTTAAAAAAAGAAAATTCCACATTTAGCCACTAAATGGTGCTACGTATTGGAAATTCCTATATGCCATCTAGTGGGCAAATGCAGTGTTTTCTGTTTAATCAATGAAAAACCTTCCTCCAGCAAAGGAAATTGCCTGATACCATTTGTTTTGTTGCATGATTGTTACAGAATGTACATGCACTTTAAGGCCACTTTCACACTGAGGCGCTTTACAGGCGTTTTAGCACTAAAAATAGCGCCTGTAAATTGCCTCTCCTGTCACTCCAGTTTGAAAGCCCAAGTGCTTTCACAGTGGATCGGTGCGCTTGTGGAACATTAAAAAAAGTCCTGAAAGCAGCATCTTTGGGGCGGTGGAGGAGCAGTGTATACACTAGAGGTCGACCGATATGGGTTTTTCTCTGGCCGATGCCAAAGCCGATATTTAGAAATCGCGGTGGCCGATGGCCGATATATGATGCCGATTTTTTTGGGCCGATATATTAGGCCGATTTTTTTTTTTTTCCCTTCATCTCATAAAATCTAACAGTTAGACCCCTTTCACACTGGGGCGTTTTTCAGGCGCTTTTGGGCTAAAAATAGCGCCTGTAAAACGGCTCCCCTGCAGTCTGTGTGAAAGCTCGAGTGCTTTCACACTGAGGCGATGCGCTGGCAGGATGTTAAAAAAAAAGTCCTGCAAGCAGCATCTTTGGAGCGGTGTGTATACCGCTCCTCCACCACTCCTGCCCATTGAAATGAATGCGCACCGCTGCCGAAGTGCCTGCAAAGCATTTCGGCAGCAGCGCTTCAGGGGCGCATTTAACCCCTTCTTCGGCCGCTAGCTGGGTTATAAGCGCCCCACTAGCAGCCGAATAGCGCCACTAAAATTATGGTAAAGCGCCGCTAAAATTAACAGCGTTTTACCGTCAACGCATGCCCGCTCCAATGTGAGAGCAGCCTTAAGTAATAAGTGATACAGAAAATTTTTTATATTTAAACATTTATTAAACAAAACAAACCTCCAATCAGTTCACTTGTATGTAGAATTTAGATTAAAAAAAAATAACTATATCTTAAATATTAAATACACAAAAACACGACGAAAAAAAAATGGGCTAACTTTACTGCTTTTTTTTTTTTTATTTCATTAGTGTATTTTTTAAAAAAAAATTGCGTTTGAAAGACCGCTGCGCAAATACCGTGTGACATAAAATATTGCAACAACCGCTATTTTATTCCCTAGGGTCTCTGCTAAAAAATATATATATATAATGTTTGGGGGTTCTAAGTGATTTTCTAGCAGAAAATACAGGATTTTTACTTGTAAGCAACAAGTGTCAGAAAAGATTTAGTCTTTAAATGGTTAAACTGAAAATTTCTCCATGGAGTTCAGTCTATTGATAAAAGAACCTGAAAGAGATACAAATGTATCTTCTTATCAGACTTGGCAGGCTGCCCAGAGGAGGAGAGAAGAAACCTTCAGACAACTTGCAATTGACTTCAATTACAGAAGTCATTTGCAAGTCCCGCTGAAAATATCGGCCGATATATCGGTCGACCTCTAGTATACACCGCACTTCCACCGCCCCTGCCCATTGGAATGCATGGGCAGCTACACGAGCGCGATTAACCCCATTTTCGGCCGCTAGCGGGGGTTAAAAGTGCCCCACTAGCGGCCGAAACGTGCCGCTAAAACGATGGTAAAGCACCGCTAAATCTGGCTGAGCTTTACCGCCAACGCCCTCACTGCCCCAGTGTGAAAGTAGCCTAAAAGTAAATTGCTATACAGGTTGTTTAGAAATGCACTCCACAGTGTTTAGCGGTATCTCGGCTACTTTTATCTTGGTGTTTTTAAACAATGTATATGTTAATAAGCAAAAAGGCAAAGTAACTCCAGATACGTTTTTTTGGGGATTGGGTGAGGAAGGGTTAGAACCTCTGCCAGGTATGTTGTCTTGCTGAGAGTTTTCCTTCCATCCTGTCCCAGTAATAACATTGTCACCAGCACAGGAAGTGAGGGAAAATCTCAAACAGTCACACCGACAGTAGAAAAAAGCTGTCAGAGATACTAACCTTTCCCTAATCTAATATAACATAACTTTTATTCTTGTCTGTGTCCCTGTTGCAGATTTCCCCTCACTCCATGTCCTGGTAATATTGTCACCAGAACAGAAAATAAGAGGAAATCTCTCTGACTACTCCATTTGTCAGCCACTGCATCTCTTTATAGGAAGGGCACAGTTGTAGGTTAGCAGCCAGTGAATTAAACCACACTACCCAGCAGTGAACATGGCAGACAGGTGAGTATTGTTCTCCTTCTATAAGCTGTTTCTACTTGAAGGATAAGTTCACCTTTTGCAGCGTGTTACACCCATATTCAGGGTGTAACATGTTATAAATGCACAGGCCCCCGCACCTCCCTGATCCCCCGTTTTGACAACAAGAGGGGAATCTTCTCCCTGCTCCTTGTCACAATCTAAAAAAGACGTAGCGGGGCTCCACCTTCCCGGCCACATCATTCATTCAGTGTTTTGTGAATGGGAAAACTACAAATACTGACATTCTTTGGGGCTTTCCACTTGAAGTTCTCTATGAACTACCAGTGCACTGTTGATCGCTCTAGTTAGTTAATTGAGCTTCCCGTCAGTGTGAAAACTGCCTGCCCATATCAGAGGTACAGGCAGACAGCTACAGGACCTTGGCATTGCAATGTATTAATGTATTACAGGTTCCTAGCAAAAAAAAAAAAAATGTGCATTTATTTATTTTTTGTGAACTTATCCTTTAAGCTTTTTTCCTAGTGACTTGGTAGCTTTAAGGTCAGAGGATTAGCACGAGTTTCAAGCAACTAATATTTTCAGAAGGATGTCAGCACTGACAGCGTTCGTGTTTTTAAGTTGTGCAGGATAGGAATGAACCTATAGATAAAAGAACCCATTTTCAGCCTCCAATGTTCCCTACTGATTTTAGGGCAGTAAGCTGTGCCTGTTCAGTCTCATTGTGGTTGATGTCAATATGCAGAAACTAATATACAGCCCAGAAGTCACAGAACGGTCACTTTTTTTGATTTTAGCTTCTCAGAATTCTTGACAATGTTAAGTAAACTCCTTTTAGCTGAATTTTAAACATCTAAATGATTTGTTCTGCCTGTGGTCTTTGTTTTCCCCGAACAGCTGAGCCTTTCTTATGGGGACAGGGTCCTCCTCCTGTCTGCAGTGACACCAGATTGGTGGTGGGTTGAGCATAATGGTAATTGTGGGTATGTGCCAGCCAGTCATTTGCACAAAATAAACGACGAAGACGATGTAGAGGACGATGACCCGTGGCAGGACAAGGAGTATTATGGGAGCTACAAGACTTTGGTAAAATGCACTGTCCTTCCAGATCAGATAATTTAGTCTGTACATCAGTCAGATTTTTCACTCCCATTTCTTTCATGCAGAAGCTACACTTGGAGATGCTGTCTGACCAGCCTCGTACACAGACTTACAGAAATGTTATACTACAAAACAGTTCAGCACTGAAAGGAAAGCGAATCCTCGATCTAGGTTGTGGAACTGGAATAATAAGTTTTTTCTGTGCACAGCTGGCACAGCCTGATGTTGTGAGTATTAGACCATTGTATAAGTTTACACTGTGTTTCTGGTTGATTCATAAATGGTTAATACTTAAGCAGTATACACTCAATAAAATTTGACTGCACAACGCCTCTTAGATCTCTGAACAACTATGTAGTGCGAGCACCCGTCTAAACCTTCCAGTCAAGTTGTATCCATTTGGGATGGCGCTCACACCATATAGCTGATAAATCTAACAGAGATTGCACTTGTAGTGGCATGGTTAGTTTGGAATTCATTTATACAGAAAAAAAACAGCTGAGGTGGTATGGTTCATAAGAAGCATTCAAATGTTTTTCCATTATTTTATCTGCAGTAGAATTTTTAGAAACTTTTATTGCCTTCAGTGTGTATGCCCATTAGAGAGAGATCATTCTTACAGGTGGACTCTCCATATATTTTACTATATATAGAGTTCAGCAGGGGAAGTGAGACAGTGGCAGGGCTGAGGACTTTGTAGTGGATTAGACATGCAGTATCTGATTAGACATGCTTTATTACTGCATTAAAAGCTTTCTTCAAAATAAAGAGAATTACGGTAATAAAAAAAAAAAGGTTATTTCAATAAGCTTAGATTCTCCAGTAGAGAAAAATAGGATTTTTATACTTGCTGAAAAATCTTTTTCTCAGAGTCTGTTAAGGGACACGGGATTCTGTAAACAACTAGGTTATACTGCTGCCTACAAGGGGAGTGGACACTGAAAACAGAACAACTATAGGCCAGGTCTAAGAGATACAACCCCTCCCTAGCAATTTAGTACCGAGAGCCAATAGCCATAAACACAGAGGAGGAGTGTGCTTCTTAATGGACTCTGAAAAAAGGATTTTCTAATAAGTGCAAAATTGCTATTTTCTAATGGTATAAAACAGGGCACAGAGAACTTTCTATTCATGACTACTTCGGATATGCTGCAACCTTCAGGTTAATAGACATTGCAAGGAAAAAAAAAAAAGGAGGAATCTCCACCCATATTATACAAAACTCCTCCCAGCTCAGCTAATGCTCACACCTCCCACCTCCCTCCGATGACTCTGTGACAGCTCACCCTGCACCTCCTCTTCAGCCCCGGGACTCTGGAATCCACCCGTGTGGCTGGGATTGACTACAGCACAGACTGCAGTTTCTCCTTCGAACATTGTAGGTGACCAGCGTGGTTGTGACTACCCAATGTGCCTTATTTTTCACTTAAATCTGAGTGTATTATTTTCAATAAACCTGTCTTTGTAAAAAACACTACACTTTGATTGGTGCTGCTCTGTCCTCTTCCCTTCACATCTCCACAGAGTCATCTTCTGCTCTGATAGCTGGCTGCCAAAAAAGTGATTGCTACGGGGAACCCATATACCGGGTAACCCCAGGACTTTATGGACTACCTTTTAATAAGGACTCCCTTCTTTTATAACTCGTCTGAGTTTTTTACTTTGTATATTTCACAGTGCATCTAATTCTCTATAACTTATTAAGTCCGGCTATTTACCCATGCTTTGGTGACACTGCTCCAAGCGCTCTCAAAATATTCCTTCGCCTAATCTATGCCTTCCCTCCAATACAGTTTCTTCCTTTCTTGTGCAGAATAAAGGTTGAGGACATTCTGATAATTCTGCTTGACCAAGAAGAGTGTGGTATGAATCATCCTAAAACTCTTGGCAGACAAGCCATGGGCTCTTCCAGAACTGCCAGATTTGCTGTCGCAAGGTCCGATCTTCCATTCTGCCTAATGGTTGCTGGCTTTAATAGCATGATTGTTGAAGCCCAAGTCCTGAGGTATAGGGATGTTTCTGACTCTGTAATCCCTACTTTGCCCAAGGCAAGAAACTCGCACTCTGGAGGTCATTGTCGTACATGGAAAGCCCTTTTCACATGGTGGGAGGCTCATAAATTTCCTCCCCCAAAGTTTGTCGTGAGACGCATTTTTGCTTTTTTCTGCTGCGCAGATCCCGGCTTTTGGCATTCTGTTTCAGAAAATCATTTTGTCTAGTTTTTGTCTTTGTGCAGGGTGTCACACGAATTGTTCCATATTAGCGGGGCTCCTTGGGGATCTTATTTGGTCTTGTCCATTTTTCAAACTCCTCTTTTTGAACCTTTCCAAAAGATTCCCTTGTTGCTCCCTTTGTGCAAGGTCGTCTTTTTATGTGCTATAACTTCAACTCACAGGGTCTAAGAGTCAAAATTAAAAATGCGCCAAACTTCAGTACTTAAAAATCTCTATTGGCGCTTTACAATTTTTAACAGATTACATGTTTATAGTTAGAGGAGGTCTAATGCTAGAATTCTTGCTCTCACTCTAACGATGGTGGCGTATCTAACCTGTGTGTATCTGGTTTTGATCATAGCCAGTGCCTCACCAGCCACTGACCTTACCGCACATCTCTGTTTCTTAGTTCCATGTGAATCAGAACCAGCTTTTTTGCCTAATCATAAGGAGAAGGTGCTTTTACTCTTTGGATGTCATTTAAAGGATAAATTCACCTTTACAAAAAAAATAAATGCACATTTTTATGCAGGTAAAAAAAAATATGCATTTATTATTTCTTTTGTTAGGAGCCTATAAAGCATTGCACCCACGATCAGCAGATCTAAACTTATCCTTTGAGCTGTTAGAGTTTATCTGAAGTCTGCAGCTTTGTTTCAACAGTATGATTTCCTCTTTGTTCTGCTGAGGGTCCTTGCAAAGGTCAGGTATTTTTTGATCCACAATTTCTATGTGGATCCGTCAGCTTATTTCTTACGTCTATGGTATCAAAGGTAAGGTTCCACCTTTCCCGGTCGTGGGTCATTCCACTAGTCAGTGCTTCTTGGTCGATTTGGTGTCAAGCTTCTGTTGTTGTAATAAAAATATAGTAAAGCGCTGCTCCCTGTACCGTAATACAAATAATCTAACATGTTTAAATGCAAAACAAAATTTAAATTAATCAAAGATATTTTGTGTGTTTCACTGCGCTCAGGATTCCAAAAACATTATATATTTTAGTGCTGCTACTTTAAATAATAAAATCCAAAAAATGACATTTAATATTAGTGTACCAACCAATAATCAATCCCACAGTAGCGCAACCACTGCTACTATGCAGTGGACCATCGTATATCTGCAAGTAATATAGTAATATAATCAAACGTGAAAATAGTGCAAAATATTTTTTATTATTATTATATTGTTTATATATTTATTTATTTTGTAGTATTTTCACATTTTGATTATATCACTGATATTTAATGTCACAAATTTTTTGTTTCCAGAATCCTGTGTCCCTCAATGAAAGGGATAAATTGATGTTGCCTGTCTGTGTATGCAAAAATAAAAACAGCATTTTCTTCACAGGTGTATGCGGTAGAAGCAAGTGATATTGCTAAACAAACAAGTAGGTTAGTTGAAGAAAATGGATTCTCAGGAATAGTAAAGGTTATACGTCAGAGGGCAGAAGAATTGAAATTACCATCCAGAGTTGATGTCCTTGTGTCTGAGTGGATGGGAACCTGTTTGGTGGTATGATAGTACTTTAATTTTTCTGCAGATTTAAGACTTTTTTTTTTTTTTTTTTTTACAACCTTATTTTTTATTTTTGCCCCTAATCTTTAAATCATTATTTTTTATTCTCTGCACTTGATATGGTTCCTGGTGATTAGTAGATCATTACAAGAACTGTCTAAATACCAGTGAGCAGGGAGAAGAAATTACAGTAGACACCTAAGTTTGGGAATTTATTTTTAGAGGTCAGTTGATGCTTATCTTGCCTAGTGCCCTAAGTTCAATTTTTTTGAAGTTTTCCACCAAGAGCAGAACATGACAACAAAAGAGGAGGTGATGACATCAACACCTGTTTAGCTCCCACCTTTAGTTTAGATACTTTATTATGCTGGAACCCAGTTTAATTCAGGGCTGCCCTAAAACAATAAATATTTGAGTAAATTTTGCGCAATATTAATAAAACATATGAGTGAGTGTAAAGAATTGTGTTCATAGGTAAAAGAAAGGGACTATACGGATAGTGTTTGCTGCGGCTATTATTGCTAGGATCAATGATCTCTATATTGCCTGTGAGACCACACTAGGAGACACCACCAGCAGAGAAAATATACCCATTACATCTTATAGATCAGAATTAAATAGAAGAAATACTTATAGATTGTTTATATGCTGCTACCCATCTACCTCCTTCAAATTATTTGATATTATAATTTAACCACCTGCACTCTAATATAGCACCGAAGTGGACTATTATTACACATTTTTATGTTCACCATTTTTATGTCTATTGCTTTATGACATTATTTATGATTGATTGCACATATGATTAATGATTATAGAAGAATTTGTTGTTTTTTCATCCACAAGGAGTTGATTTTTATCCACGGCAATTTGTTTATCTTTTACTCACGTGAATATTAGAGTTGAACTATAACACCACCGTAGTCATTTATATGTATTTTATTTACGTATATTTTAGCATTATCACTTTATCAGAAGATAGTGGCGATTGCTATATAATGCAATATAGAGATCGTTGATCCTAGCAATAATAGCCGCAGCAACCACTATCCGTATAGTCCCTTTCTTTTACCTATGCACACAATTCTTTACACTCACTCATATGTTTTATTAATATTGCACGAAATTTACTCAAATATTTACTGTACCAAGTGTTGGTGTGAACACCCCCATTTTGCTGCAATATTATCACTTTTTTGTTAAGTAATATTTATTTGTATAATTGTCTAGTCACAACCACTATTTATCACCCACCAGCGCGAAGGACACTTTCTAGTTGCCCTAAAACAATAACATCATTTTTAGTTAAAGCTGCACAAGCAAATAAAAAGATCCATATTATTGCAACTCTTCATTCATTAATACATCATTCAATGAATTCAAGTAACTAATCATGAGCTTACCGGGAGCATGCTAATGGGAGGAGAGAGCAGGGTGACAGAAAAATGAGCTTGTCAGTCTGCTGCTTCTGTTCTCAATATCCAGTCACAAACTAGGAAAGCGACAAGACCTGAAAGTATTCCTTAACTGCAGCAGACAAATCGGGTTTCTTGCCCTGCTATACAAGCCTTTGCTTTGTGACAGAGCTGTATAAATCTTAGAACTGGATATATAGAATTACAAAAAATCATTTGCCAGGTCAAACAGCAATCTTATATGTATTTCATCTGTGTATTGACTGTTGCATGGAGTTCAGCTTTAAATGGACCAGATTAGTATATATTTCCTAACCTGTAGAAGGGACACAACCATCCACTGCTATTGATCATACTGCAGGAAATTGGGTCTTTCATTTTACATAAATGGCTACATATGAGGTTCCCTCATTAAAATTGGTTTGGCTTGTAAAAGAGAGAGAACAGCAGAATTCTTCTCCCTCGTGGACCAAATACAAAG
Organism: Aquarana catesbeiana; assembly: GCF_042186555.1. Classification (NCBI taxonomy): domain Eukaryota; kingdom Metazoa; phylum Chordata; class Amphibia; order Anura; family Ranidae; genus Aquarana; species Aquarana catesbeiana. The sequence goes on from NC_133329.1 coordinate 314,922,817, forward strand.
ATGGCCTACAAAAAAAGCGTTAGTGTTAACTCAGGCAGAATAACGTGTACAGGATTTAGCAGTACCAAGTAAATACACCTCTTTTGGAAAAATGCGAAAACTAAAAAGCTCTACAATGACGATTATATTACAAAAAAAGAAACAAATTGGCTCCGGGAGGAGGAGCCTGTGACGCTTTCCAGCAGAGTCTGTGTGTGAACACTGGCGGTGGATGAGGAGCCTCCAGCGCATAGCTGAATGCAGCTGATCATTTTCTTTCTCATGCGATATAATGAATGGGATATGTGAGTGAGATTAGGATCTTATTATTCAGTATCACTCTGTTTTAATCTCTGCGCATTGGATTTGTTTTTTGTGCTTATTTTTCATGTCGGGGAAATCTGCTGAAAAACGAAAATATCCTACCTAATACCAACGGCAGGTATTGGTGAAATTGCTTAAATGGTGAAATTAGTATTGAACCTGTTGCCACTTACTTTTATTCATCAGTGAACTTCCAATTTTTATTTATATTTAATACTTGAACTTCCTATTAGTGTTTTTGGCTTACTTATTAGAATTTGGTACTCCTATACACAGGACAATTTTTATTTAATTTATGGGTTTATTTGTGTTTATTTATCCATTTTAGTGTGTGTGAATTCACAGGAGGAATATTATTCACAATTACTTATTTCTACATTTATTTATCACATATCGATTAAGGACACTTAAGTGCATTAGTAAGAGGCTAATATCAGCGCAATTATTTATTTTCATTCCTCAAACACCTAACTCACTCTGGCATACCAAAAATCTCTTGCTAAACCAGGGACTCCATGGAGATCTAAATGTCCAAGGACAATTTCTTGATTTAAAACCATGCAAACAGGAAAAGCCCCAGGACCAATAAACCTCACCGTGCAATATTACAAGGCATTTAAAGTGATTGTAAGGGTTCTTTTTTTTTTTTTTTTTAAATTTAAAATAACAAACATATCATACTTACCTCCACTGTGCAGCTCATTTTGCACAGAGTGGTCCCGAACCTCCTCTTCTGGGGTCCCCCGGCGGCTCTCGTGGCTCCTCCCCGCATCAGATAACCCCCTCTGGGAAGCGCTTCCCTGAGGGGGTCACCTTGCGGGCACGCTCCAGAGTCCAGCACGTATGACTCGGCCCCACCCCGGTGCCCATGTCATTGGATTTGATTGACAGCAGCGGGAGTCAATCGCTGCGCTGCTATCAATCTATCCAATCAAGTGCCAAAAACCCCGGGCAGAGTGACAGCGCGTCCCCGGCGGGTCAAGTTCCAGGGCTCAGGTAAGTAGAACGGGGGGGGGGGCTGGGGGCCGGTCACTGCCAGGTGTTTTTTCACCTTAATACATAGGATGCATTAAGGTGAAAAACGCGGAGGTTTACAACCCCTTTAAGTCATATAATTCAATTTTCAAAGGCCACCCAATAACTATGAAATACAGTGGGGACGGAAAGTATTCAGACCCCCTTAAATTTTTCACTCTGTTATATTGCAGCCATTTGCTAAAATCATTTAAGTTAATTTTTTCCCTCATTAATGTACACACAGCACCCCATATTGACAGAAAAACACAGAATTGTTGACATTTTTGCAGATTTATTAAAAAAGAAAAACTGAAATATCACATGGTCCTAAGTATTCAGACCCTTTGCTGTGACACTCATATATTTAACTCAGGTGCTGTCCATTTCTTCTGATCATCCTTGAGATGGTTCTACACCTTCATTTGAGTCCAGCTGTTTGATTATACTGATTGGACTTGCTTAGGAAAGCCACACACCTGTCTATATAAGACCTTACAGCTCACAGTGCATGTCAAAGGAACTGTCTGAAGAGCTCAGAGACAGAATTGTGGCAAGGCACAGATCTGGCCAAGGTTACAAAAACATTTCTGCTGCACTTAAGGTTCCTAAGAGCACCATAATCCTTAAATGGAAGACGTTTGGGATGACCAGAACCCTTATCTAGGGAGAAGAGCCTTGGTGAGAGAGGTAAAGAAGAACCCGAAGATCACTGTGGCTGAGGTCCAGAGATGCAGTCGGGAGATGGGAGAAAGTTGTAGAAAGTCAACCATCACTGCAGCCCTCCACCAGTCGGGGCTTTATGGCAGAGTGGCCCGACGGAACCTCTCCTCAGTGCAAGACACATGAAAGCCTGCATGGAGTTTGCTAAAAAACACCTGAAGGACTCCAAGATGGTGAGAAATAAGATTCTCTGGTCTGATGAGACCAAGATAGAACTTTTTGGCCTTAATTCTAAGCGGTATGTGTGGAGAAAGCCAGGCACTGCTCATCACCTGTCCAATACAGTCCCAACAGTGAAGCGTGGTGGTGGCAGCATCATGCTGTGGGGGTGTTTTTCAGCTGCAGGGATAGGACGACTGGTTGTAATCGAGGGAAAGATGAATGTGGCCAAGTACAGGGATATCCTGGATGAAAACCTTCTCTAGAGTGCTCAGGACCTTGGACTGGGCCGAAGGTTTAACTTCCAACAAGACAATGACCCTAAGCACGCAGCTAAAATAACGAAGGAGTGGCTTCACAACAACTCTGTGACTGTTCTTGAATGGCCTAGCCAGAGCCCTGACTTAAACCCAATTGAGCATCTCTGGAGAGAACTAAAAATGTCTGTCCACCAACGTTTACCATCCAACCTGACAGAACTGGAGAGGATCTGCAAGGAGGAATGGCAGAGAATCCCCAAATCCAGGTGTGAAAAACTTATTGCATCTTTCCCAAAAAGACTCATGGCTGTATTAGATCAAAAGGGTGCATCTACTAAATGTGATATTTTAGTTTTTTTTTTTAATAAATTCGCAAAAATGTCAACAATTCTGTGTTTTTCTGTCAATATGGGGTGCTGTGTGTACATTAATGAGGAAAAAAATGAACTTAAATGATTTTAGTAAATGGCTGCAATATCACAAAGAGTGGAAAATTTAAGGGGGTCTGAATACTTTCCGTCCCCACTGTACATACTCCAAAGAGGTGCTGGAAACCTTTAGACTTGCATGCATAGTCAAGTGAAGGGAAACTTCAAAGAAGCTCAGTAGCTCTGTTGAGGCAGTTCTCCCACAGCAAGGCTTCACTCGATGGGCACCCAACAGTTGCTCAATTCATAGAAATACAGAAAAGAGCACCAGACCAAAAAGGGATGAAAAAGTCCAACATAATTTAAAGGGTTACTAAAGCAAACAGTGTAGTAATAACACAGTTGGGTGCTAGCTGCTTTCTGTTGAGGAAAATTTTTACATTTAATTTGTTTTATTATGTAACGTGGGGTTATTATTTACTCTGATAATTTAAAGGTTGGTAATGCTAGTACCTTTTTTTTTTTTAATGGGACTTTTTTTTTTTTTTTTTTTTACCAACAATTAAAATTATCTTGGACCATCATCCAGTTTTTTCTTTCTCGAACATCACGGGACACAGAGCCACAGTAATTACTGATGGGTTATATAGGTATCACTGGTGATTGGACACTGGCACACCCTATCAGGAAGTTCAACCCCCTATATAATCCCTCCCCCTTGCAGGGATACCTCAGTTTTTACGCCAGTGTCTTAGGTGATGGACGTGTAAAGATGTCCTGTGCTGAGCTCCAAAGGGAATATCCTAAGATCCTATACTGGGGCAAGCCAGGCGAACCGGATCCATTCAAAGTGTCTTTTCATGGCCGAATTGAATGGTACCCGGGCCTCGTGTCCGAAGAAACTAGGTTTTACCTGTAATGCTTCTCTTTTTAGAGAGCTGGACCCCGCAGATCAGAAAATGGCTTTAAACTTCCTAATTTCTGGCGAGGTGCTTTATGGTCCCAGAACTGTTGGATCCCCCTACTGATGGGGGCCCCAGTCTCTGACGGTTTTTTCAAACGGAGCCCACCGTGAGAGGTGAAGATTGGGTCTGTGTAAACAGCACCCTGCGGCTGGATAAGGTAAGAGGAGATTCCACAGAATTTTTGAGTTCTAGTGGCTTTTCTCCTTTAAGGTAAATGCATGCTATGCCTATTGTGACCACCGGGAGCTGCCAAGAGCACAAACCTACACATGCTGACTCTGTCTCAGGTGTTGTAATCGCTGTTTATGTCCCAGCGTCTCAAGCAGGCTGCAAACAGGTAAGGTGGAAAGGGGGATTTCTCATGTTTGAATGTTCCCCCCCCCAGGCTAGAGAGGGGCCACAGGGGTCTAGAAAGTGGTTATACCACCTGGGCTCTGCGGCCTAATGGCCACCATCTCTCAAGATAGCCGTTCAGGCAGATCTTGTTACCAGCCTCCCCCCCCCCCCATCCCCAGCCTTTCTCCGGAAGCATGACAGGAGAGTCGGCAGCGCGGGAAGCGCTCGTTTTTTTCAAAACTCGAGGGGGGGGGCGGTAGAGGAGGGGGCTGGACGTCAGCACAGATGCCTAGACTCCCACTCAGGCCAGCTGCAGGCTATTAGAGGCACTCTGTACAGGTGCACTCAGCCTTCTGAGAGACACAGAGCTGACGGTCGCATGTAAGGTGGGACACAGGCATTCTCCTAGGCAGCATTTACTGAAGTAACACCAGACTGAGCATTGGGTAGCAAGGCTTTTAGCCAGACTACATCGCTCAGCGGGCAGTGTTCATTTGTATACCTCACACCTTGTTGCTTTGCACTATGGGTAGAAGAGGTTCAAGCACCCCAGGAACCAGAGACACTAGGGGATCTCGTTCAGGTTCTGAGGGCCCCCTGTTGGCAGCATCCTCCCCCCCTAAAGATGGGCCAGGGACGGCTAGCCAGGGAGAGCCATCGGGGTCAGGGGCTACACCTGCTTCTGGCACTTCAGCCCCTGTATATATTACACAAGAGGTTTTTTCCTCAACCATTAATGGTCTAGAGGAAAGATTAATGGCCGTGATTACGTCTTCACTCAGTGGAAGAAAACGCACTAGGCTTTCCTCTGTTCCCCAAGACCCTCAGACAGAGGAGCTCTGGGATAAAGGAGATGAATCCCTTTCAGAGGATCGGGATGGGATGGATGATTCCTCTTCGGAGGATTCAGGTGGAGAGGGACCCTCTGCGACTTCCCAAGAGGAGAAAGTCTTAGTGTAGATCCTCACTGGATTGGTCCGCTCCACATTTAAGTTGCCCATACCTGAAACTGCTAAAGAATCCTCTTCTGCTTTGGGGTCACTGAAACCTTTCCAAGCAGCACATGCTTTTCCTGTTCATACTTTACTTGAAAAGCTTATTTATTCTGAGTGGGATCACCCAGACAAACGTTTTTTTCCGCCGAGAAAGTTTTCAACACTTTATCCGATGGAAGAAAAGTTTATTAAAATGTGGGGAATACCGGCTATTGATGCCGCCATTTCCTCCGTAAATAATAGCCTGACTTGTCCTGTAGACAATGCTCAGATGCTCAGGGATCCTGTAGATAAAAGGATGGAATCCCTATTGAAGGATGTTTTCTCCTTAGCAGGATCAGTGGCCCAACCTGCAGTAGCAGCGATTGGAGTCTGTCAATACTTAAGAGACCATGTTAAGCAGGTCATCAAAGTATTACCTGAACAGCAGGCCCAGGGGTTTGCTAACCTTCCAGCGGCCTTATGCTTTGTGGTTGACGCCATTAGAGATTCTATCGTGCAAACCTCCCGTCTTTCACTGGGGTTGGTGCATATACGTAGAATCCTATGGTTGAAAAATTGGTCAGCCGAAGCACCATGTAAGAAGCTACTGGCTGGGTTTCCATTTCGTGGTGCAAGGTTGTTTGGAGAGGACTTGGATAACTATATCAAGAGAATCTCTTGTGGGAAAAGCACTCTCTTACCTGTCAAGAAGAAGAGTAAGCGTCCCTCTTTCAAACGGACTCTTTTCCCAGCGCCGGGGGCTTCAGCCTCCAGGCAGTATCGACGGCCGCCTCCATCGGGGTCCAGAGACAAGAGTCAACCCCAGGGACAAAAGAAGTCCTGGGGAAAGAAGCCTACTAGGCAAAACACTAAGACCTCTGCATGAGGGGGCGCCCCCGCTCACTCGAGTGGGGGGAAGACTGCGACAGTTCTCAGAGCTCTGGCAGGAGGACTTCCAGGACAGATGGGTAATCTCCACAGTAACCTTAGGGTACAAGCTGGAGTTTCAGGAATTCCCCTCTCCTCGGTTCCTCAGATCAAATGTTCCCAGAGACCCAGAGAAGAAGCAGTCGCTCCTTCTAGCGTTAGAGCGACTTTTGTCGCAAGAGGTCATTATGATAGTTCCCGCAAAGGACCAGGGATTGGGCTTCTATTCCAACCTTTTTACGGTCCAAAAGCCAAATGGGGATGTCAGGCCCATTCTGGACTTAAGGGATCTGAACCGATTCCTAAGGATTTAATCCTTCCGCATGGAATCAATTCGAACAGTAGTTCCCACCCTGCAGGGAGGAGAATTTCTGGCATCAATAGACATCAGAGATGCATATCTGCATGTGCCCATTTTTCCTGCTCATCAGAAGTTTCTGCGCTTCGAGGTAGGAGGGCGCCATTTCCAGTTTGTGGCTCTGCCTTTCGGGATAGCCACTGCACCTCGAGTGTTCACAAAGATCTTGGCTCCTCCTCTGGCCAGATTAAGGGCTCAGGGTATAGCTGTCATAGCATACCTAGACGACCTGCTCTTGATAGACCGGTCGGTAGCCTCTTTGAAGGGAAACTTGAGGACCACGGTCAGGTATCTAGAACACCTGGGTTGGATCCTCAACATAGAAAAGTCTTTCCTAAAACCAGTATGAAGACTGGAGTATTTAGGTCTGATTATAGATACAAGCCAGGAGAAGATATTTCTACCCCAGGCAAAGATCACTGCTTTGAGAGAGCTGATTCTGACAGTAAGGACCAAGAAGGGTCCCTCAGTCCGCCTTTGTATGAGGCTACTAGGGAAGATGGTGTCTTCATTCGAAGCAGTTCCCTATGCTCAGTTTCACTCAAGAATGCTGCAACACAGTATTCTGTCGACCTGGAACAAGAAGGTTCAGGCATTAGACTTTCCGATGCACCTGTCGCATGCGGTGCGTCAGAGCCTCAATTGGTGGCTCATACCCGAAAACCTGCAGAAGGGGAGATCCTTTCTACCGGTTACCTGGACGGTGGTAACAACAGATGCCAGTCTGTCAGGTTGAGGAGCAGTTCTGGAACAGGCTGCGGTCCAAGGGGTATGGTCCAAGATAGAGAGGACCTTACCCATCAACATTCTGGAGATCCGGGCGATACATCTAGCTCTAAAAGCCTGGACTATCAGGCTACAGGGTTGTCCGGTCAGGATCCAGTCCGACAATGCCACAGCAGTGGCTTATGTCAATCATCAGGGAGGCACCCGGAGCCGAGCTGCTAAAAAAGAGGTGAACCAGATCTTAGTCTGGGCAGAGATGCATGTGCCATGCATATCGGCAGTTTTCATCCCGGGAATAGAAAATTGGCAGGCGGTCTATCTAAGTCACCAGCAGTTACTTCCAGGGGAATGGTCTCTGCATCCCGACGTCTTTTGGGCCATATGCCAAAGATGGGGGGTTCCAGATGTAGATCTCTTTGCATCCCGATTCAACAAAAAGATAGACAGATTTGTGGCAAGGACAAAAGATCCTCTTGCATGCGGGACGGATGCGTTGGTGATTCCGTGGCATCGGTTCTCACTGATTTACGCATTCCCGCCTATTCTGCTACTACCACGACTCCTTCGCACGATCCGGCAGGAAAGGAAGTCGGTACTTCTGGTGGCCCCCGCTTGGCCCAGAAGGACTTGGTATGCAGAAATAGTAAGGATGACGGTGGGTTCCCCGTGGACCCTACCGGTACGCCCAGACCTGTTATCTCAAGGTCCAGTGTTCCATCCTGCCTTACAAACGCTAAATTTGACGGTTTGGCTATTGAGACCCACGTTCTGAAGAGTCGTGGGCTCTCAGGTCCTGTCATATCTACCTTGATTAATGCAAGGAAGCCAGCTTCCAGGATGATTTATCATAGAGTCTGGAAGGCTTATATAACCTGGTGTGAATCCAGAGGTTGGCATCCCAGGAAATATGTCATAGGTAGAATCCTTGATTTTCTACAGATGGGATTAGAGATGAAGCTGGCCTTGAGTACCATCAAGGGCCAGGTTTCTGCTTTATCAGTATTATTTCAGCGGCCACTTGCTTCGCATTCTTTGGTCCGAAACTTTATGCAGGGGGTGATGCGTTTTAATCCTCCGGTTAAAGCGCCCCTAAACCCCTGGGACTTGAATTTGGTCCTGGCTGTGTTACAGAAATAGCCTTTTGAACCAATAAGTCAGATTCCTTTGGTCTTGTTGACAAGGAAATGAATTTTTCTGGTGGCCATCTCTTCTGCTAGAAGAGTATCAGAATTAGCAGCTCTTTCCTGTAAGGAGCCTTATTTGATTATACACAAGGATAGAGTGGTACTACGCCCTCATCCTAGTTTTTTACCGAAGGTGGTTTCTGATTTTCATTTAAACCAAGACATTGTTCTACCTTCCTTTTTTCCAGATCCCTGTTCTCCGGAAGAGAGATCTCTACATTCGTTGGATGTAGTAAGAGCAGTTAAGGCCTATCTAGGGGCAACTACTCAGATCCGCAAGACGGATGTTTTGTTTGTGCTGCCAGAGGGTCCCAATAGAGGACAGGCAGCGTCAAAAGCTACCATTTCTAAATGGATTCGACAGTTGATCATTCAAGCTTACGGTTTGAAACAGAAGATTCCTCCGTTTCAGATCAGGGCACATTCCACAAGGGCTATTGGTGCTTCTTGGGCAGTGCATCACCGTGCCTCTATGGCTCAAATCTGCAAGGCCGCAACCTGGTCTTCAGTTCATACATTCACCAGATTCTATCAGGTGGATGTGAGAAGGCATGAGGATATCGCCTTTGGGCGTAGTGTGCTGCAGGCAGCGGTACAGGGTCCTCAGGTCTGATTGCACCCTACTTGGTCGTGGTTCCCCCCCCTCAGGTAGCATTGCTCTGGGACATCCTATCAGTAATTACTGTGGCTCTGTGTCCCGTGATGTTCGAGAAAGAAAATAGGATTTTTTAAAACAGCTTACCTGTAAAATCCTTTTCTTTCGAAGGACATCACGGGGAACAGAGGTTCCGCCCTTCTTCTAATACACTATATTGCTTGGCTACAAAACTGAGGTATCCCTGCAAGGGGGAGGGATTATATAGGGGGTTGAACTTCCTGATAGGGTGTGCCAGTGTCCAATCACCAGTGATACCTATATAACCCATCAGTAATTACTGTGGCTCTGTGTCCCGTGATGTCCTTCGAAAGAAAAGGATTTTACAGGTAAGCTGTTTTAAAAAATCCTATTTTTTAATATATTGTTTCTCCCAAACCAGGTGTAGGTGGTTTTGTTCCACCTTTTTATATGTGTCAGTGTATGAGGTCTTCTTTATAGATGTCCTACAGTGCAGGGGTAATGTTAACACAGATATTTGATTCTTTACTGGAACTAAACCCTCCTATCATTTTCAACCAAGGAAGCTGCCATCTTGGCCTCTGATCTCCAACAGCCATGATGCTGCACGTGGTCAGTTATGAAACAAGCCATTTAATGGTTTAAGGCCCAATTCAGAGTTGTGCGACTTGACATGCGACTTTGAACCCCAAAGTCGCATCCCATGTCTCACAATGCGTACCATTCATACCCGTGTGACTTAAAGTCCCAGCGACTGTAAAGTAATTCCAGTACTACTTTGGTCCAACTTTCATGCGACTTGAGGGCCATAGACTTCAATGTAAACCCTGAAGTAAACACAAGAAAGTCGCACCTGCATGATATACATGCGACTTGTGTGTGACTTTGTAGAGCTAAAACAATCACATTGATCAAAGCCAGAGTCGCAACAAAGTCATGCTCATCCAAAGTCTCATCAATATTTGCACTGTAAAGTTGTGTACTCACTTTTGTTGCCAGCGGTTTAGACATTAATGGCTGTGTTGAGTTATTTTGAGGGGACAGCAAATTTACACTGTTATACAAGCTGTACACTCACTACTTTACATTGTAGCAAAGTGTCATTTCTTCAGTGTTGTCACATGAAAATATATAAAAAAAAATGACAAAAATGTGAGTGGTGTACTCACTTTTGTGAGATGCTGTATGTTTCAATGATAGCTTTAAGAATTGCCAGTTTACCTGGTCATATGTTTTCCTTTATCACGCGGTACAGGACACATGTCTTCAAACATAACAGATGGGTTATATGCTGCACCTTCAGGTGTTGGACACTAGCAATATATTATATTTGAAGACCTGTTTTGCACTGTATTAAAAAAAGGATTATACAGGAATGTAAAAGATCCCTTTTTTTTTATTTCCTTTTTTTCCCCATGAGTGACCCCCCTACATACCCACTTAACCATCAGTTATAGACAAAATGGAGACCTATGCAGGCCCCCAACCCTACTGGGCCCCTAAGATTTGACTACACTGCCTAGTCTCTCTAACACCAAGATGTTAAAAATGAATCTTTAATTGGTGAAAGCGATTCTGTACTGGTGCTCTCTGTTACTCTGTGCGTGTGCAAGTACTGAATGCTTGTAATACTACATACACAGTTTTTGTGTTCATTTTTCTTCCTCTGTACCTAAAGGTGTATAGTCAAATTGCACTGCTACTTTGCACTATTGCAGTAGATGTAGTGTAATATGTGAACTCTAAATAAAGAATAAAACAACATAAAGGGCTACTCTGTCTATTAAGTTCCAAACATTATTTAAAAAATGCTGAATAATAGATTTAATCCATGTGAATTAATAAAGACAACAGTACCTCTTTTATGATCCAGTTAACTCCTTGGTTTGACCTCCTTAGCCACCCCTGCCCTGATTAGTACATTCCAGTCTATCACATAGCTTGTCTTCCTTTTTAGTTGTGCTCTCTCATTTCATGTTTTATTTTCATCTGCAGTTTGAATTCATGTTGGAATCCGTTCTTCTAGCTCGTGACTTGTGGCTGGAAGAGGATGGAATAATGTGGCCGAGTACTGCATCTATTCACATGGTTCCATGCAGTGCAGAGAAGGAATATGCCTCCAAGGTTCTCTTCTGGGACTCTGCCTATGGGCTCAACTTCAAGGTGTTAAAGTATGTGTGATTGTATGTACCCCTAATATTCTTCCCCACAAACCTGTCTATCCTGTGTATGAATTACTTGCCAAAAACTTATAACAATTGGTTGAATACAGTACTGAAATACAAGTATGTTTGTTTTTAGGCCTCTTTCACATGAATGTACCAATCCTGACATCCGTTTGAAGGGCCATCTTCAGCTGCCCGGGATGCACAGGTTTCCCCATGTAGAGGCGTGCAGGAAGCCTGTTGATATCAATGACAGGCCGCTGGCTGGAATGCCTTGTCGTCTGTCTGCACATCAGACCTTCACTGAAGTGCCCTCTAGGATGTGTGTGGAGGTCTGTGCAGGCCCTTGCAGCCAACTGCCAGTCACTGATTTTACCAGGCTTCCTGCATGCCCATTTGTTTGGGCATATGGACAGCTACATCTGTGTGAATGAGGCCTTACCTGACAAAGGATTCATAATTCTCTACAGTTTTCTTCCTTTGACTGCAGCAATCTGGCTAGCCATCCTTAGCCTGGCTTTTGGAGTGAGACATCTGGAACCTGCTGGATCAGATGTTGTGGGGCTAGCTTGGAAATGGGTTCCCTCACTGGGTTCCTTATAGGGCACTTTGCAGACTTTTTGCTGGTAAGTTAGCAGCAGAACACTTTTCAGGTTTAGAGCCATTTGCATTGTTTCAGGCTTGCCCTTTCTCTGAAGACCCACTTTGTATGTAGGCTGGTTGAAACCAGCATTGGGAACAACTTCAACCACAGAGGTCGCTGATTTAAAATCCCCTGCTTTCTACTGGTTTCCACAGTAAATGATTAACTCTGTGAGACAGTGTATTTCCACTGCTGACCCTGCTTACAAATAGCCATGTGCAACTTTGATCTGTTTCTGCTGCCTGCATACAGTGACTTTTTTGGTCATTTCTGGCCATCCAATCCTCCCCTGCTACCAGCTATCCTGCTTTGGTAAGTACCTGAGGACTTGCTTCTTACCTTTTTAAAGGATAAGTTTACTTTTAAAAATACAATTTTTTGCAGGTAAAAAAAAAAAATGCATTTATTATTATTTTTTTTTGGAGCCTGTAAAGCATTGCACCAGCGATCAGCAAACCTATCCAGGTCTCTTGCATATCTTTCCGGTTATCTGTGTGCCCATACATCCCGCACGGGCAAGCAGATATACTTGACAGGAAGAATCGATGAACTACGACGGCGCTCCACAGCACTGTGGTAATTTATTGAGAAGTACAAGCCGACATCCGCAAAAGATGTCGGTAAATGTAGTTCATTCAAACACAGAACTCTTTGAATGAGTGACGTGGTCATGTGGGTGGAGCAACTAACAGCTAGTACAGGGAACTTCTCCCTGTACTCCTGTAACGGGGGGGGGGCAGTCACAGATCGGCAGCGGCTACAGCATTGAAAACATGTTACATGTTCAACCCTAAAAACAGGTGGAACATGTAACATATTTCCAAAGGTAAACTTATCCTTTAAGCCTTACGCTGCATTACCGCCACATTGTCGCAACATGTCTGATTCTAGGCACGGGCTGGGGGGTACTGTTATGGGTGCCCCCGGCTCACACTGTACTAATGGCCTGGGAGCTGCTCACAGCACACTTACTCATGGTGTTGATGTCTGCAGACTGGAATCAAGTTGCCCTCTGCTCCTAAAATATATTACGTCATAAGAGTACTCTTCAGCTCTGTTTGGTGTGGCCAGCTTCTCCGTCATTTTGGCTGAGGTTTTTACTATAGTAATGTAAGACTGTTTGGTCCAAATCAACCAGTTATTTGCTGACTGTTACCACAGATGTCACAAGCACACTTCTGCACCTTTTGCAAATTCTCTGATTTTCATGTGTCCTTGTTGGCTTCTGAGCCATCAGCCTCTGAGACTGTGTAATTCTGAGTTCCTCCAGTTTTTGACTGATGAGCTTTCCCCTGGGGAGGCACAGTCCACTGTTACTTAAAAATTAAAAGAGACTGTTTTGGTTGTTATCAATGCGGCATGTACCACTTTGAAAACAGAGGATTGGCCTGTTGCTTCTACACATGCTATATCCTATATTGGAATCTTTAGCTCCCAAGGCCACAAAGACTCTCCTTGCAACCACATTTCAAGGAGAGTCTCAGGCATCATTCCGGTACCATTGTTTCCAGCAGGCGATCGGCTACCCGAGTATAACAACCGATGCGGCTAAAAGCCGCTCGGTTGTTATACCGGAGGAGCGGGAGGGGACATCCCCCCCCTCCCGCCGCTGTTACCGGGCCTCCCGTGCGATCGGGAAGCCCGGTGTCCGATCGGGTACCTTCGGCAGCTGGAGGCGGGCTGGAACGAAGCCGTGGGCGGCTTCGTTCCAGCCTTCTCGTTGTAAACGCGGAAGCGACGTCATGACGTCACTTCCCGTTTACTCGGCTGCCAATGGCGCCGAATTTAAAAAAGTACACAGTATTCAGAATCGCCGTTTTCGGCGATCTGAATACTTTGAAGTGTAAAGGAGGGATCGGGGGTCTTTTAGACCCCCGATCCCTCCATAAAGAGTACCTGTCACCACCTATTACTGTCACAAGGGATGTTTACATTCCTTGTGACAGCAATAAAAGTAAAAAAAAAAATTTTTTTTTAAAACACAATTTATAAAGTAAAAAAATAAATAAATAAATAAATAAATAAAAAAAAAAAAAAAAAATTTTTTTAAAGTGCCCCTGTCCCCGCGAGCTCGCGCAGCAAAGAAAACGCATACGGAAGTCGCGCACGCATATGTAAACGGTGTTCAAATCACACATGTGAGGTATCGCCGTGATCGTCAGAGCAAGAGCAATAATTCTAGCCCTAGACCTCCTCTGTAACTCAAACCTGGTAACCGTAAAAAAATTTTAAAGCGTCGCCTATGGAAATTCATAGGTACCGTAGTTTGTCGCCATTCCACGAGTGCGTGCAATTATAAAGGGTGACATGTTTGGGATCTATTTACTCGGCGTAACATCATCTTTCACATTATACAAAAAAATTGGGGTAACTTTACTGTTTGGATATTTTAAAATTCATGAAAGTGTCCCTTTTCCAAAAATTTGCGTTTAAAACACCGCTGCACAAATACCGTGTGATAAAAAATATTGCAACAATCGCCATTTTATTCTCTAGATTCTCTGCTAAAAAATATATATAATGTTTGGGTACTCTAATTTTCTAGCAAAAAATACGGATTTTAACTTGTAAACACCAAATTTCAAAAATAGGCTTAGTCATGAAAGGGATAAACTTAATTTGGGTACAATGTTGCATGAACACATAATAGTCGGCTGAAACATTACAGCACTGAAAAATTGTCTGGTAATGAAGGGGTATGACAGGCTTGTACTCAAGTGGTTAAGGACCCAGTTGATCTCAGCAGTTGATTGCCCTTCTCTAGATCTCTCGCTGGCGTGTCCAGCCTTTCACCCCAACCTGGCTGTGATTTTACTTTGCCAAACCATAGCCGACATCATAATCTCTTTTAAAAGAGATCTCACCACTTAATCCCTCGGCTCTTGATGGCACCTTGTATAAAGTTCTGGACTGGGGAAACTGTGTAAGATGAGTTTGATCCATGAAGAAAAACATCCCTTTGAATCTACTCTTGATTCCATTATCAAGGATGCATTTGGTGGTAAGAGAACCCATTTTCCTCAGCAGAAGCCTGAGGATCAGACTGCAAAGCCTTTTCCCTGTTTAACTGTTTAGAAATGTCCTGTAAGTTACTCCTGCATCCTCCACATTTAGGATCCCATAAGCTTTGCTTACTCAGTCCCTCCACAAGGTCTGCCCCTCAAAGTTTGCAACATCCTCAGGTATGATGGTGCCCCCCACTTTCCAGAGTGGAATATATCTGATAACCTTTGAAAACGGAGACAGCTTGTGTCTCAGATGTTTGGGTGCAGGAGGTGGTATTCCAGGGCTACAAACTGGAGTTCGCTCTCTGCCACCTTCTCAGTTTCTCACCTCCAACCTTCCTGTGTCTCTGCACAAATTAACAAGTCTCCATTAAGCCCTCTAGGGTCTTCTAGACCAAGATGTTATTTCCCAGTTTACTTCAAACTGTTTATGCTTCCAAAATCCAAAGGGTCCCAACTTTGATCTCAGATATTGAAAGTCAGAAATTGTGCATGTAATCTACCAGACTGCTTCATTAAGAGCCAAGACATTCTCTTTAGCTCTAGGAGTAATAGCAATAGCCTGCAACTCCTCAGGTGTAGGATTGTTGGTTAGGGAGTTAGTGGGCATGGTCACTCCAGCCTGAGGGCTCAGAGGCTGCTAATGCTGTGACTGTGCCATGGTTCTGGACCCTACTGTGGTTAGAGGTATAGTCAGGGAATGATTAAGCCATCATCCCAAATTAATGTAAAGCAAAAGGAAATAACCCAATGGGACTTTAAGGGCCCAGATGCTCAAAGTAATACTAAACAAACTTTATTTTTGCATTGTGTAAAACCTCAATACAAACTTTATTAAAGTAATAGACACATATTAAAAGCAATTTTCGACTAATGTAATATTATGGCAACTAAAAGCAAAATGTATACGTGAATAATGTTCCAAAATTTCTGTTGACATTGTGGTGGGCAGTCACCGACCTGCCAAACACAATCACCTAATGCGTTTCAGAGGTATAGTTTTTTTTTTCAGGGGTTTAAGATATGTAGAACAAAATCGCTTCTAAAAATGACATATACACTGCTCAAAAAAATTAAAGGAACACTTTGAAAACACATCACATCTCAATGGGGAAAAATATCATGCTGGATACCTATACTGATATGGACTGGGTAATGTGTTATGAACTAAAGGATGCCACATTGATGGAAATTAAAATTATCAACCTATAGAGGGCTGAATTCAAAGACACCCCAAAAATCAAAGTGAAAAAATGATGCAGCAGGCTAGTTCATTTAGCTGAAATTTCATTGCAGCAACTCCAAAATGGTACTCAGTAGTTTGTTTGGCCCCCACATGCTTGTATGCATGGCTGACGTCAGGGCATGCTCCTTAAGAGATGACAGATGGTGTTCTGGGGTATTTCCTCCTAGATCTGGACCAGGGCATCACTGAGCTCCTGAACAGACTGAGGTGCAACCTGGCAGCGCCGGATGGACCGAAACATAATATCCCGCAGGTGTTCTATTGGATTTAAGTCAGGCGAGCGTGGGGGCCATTCAGTTCCTTCATCCTCCCAGGAAATGGCTGCATACTCTCGCCACATGAGGCCGGGCATTGTTGTTGTGCGGGAGGAGGAACCCAGGACCCACTGCACCAGTGTAGGGTCTGATAATGGGTCCAAGGATTTCATCCCGATACCTAATGGCAGTCAGGGTGCCATTGTCTAGCCTGTAGGGGTCTGTGTGTCCCTCCATGGATATGCCTCCCCAGACCTTCATTGACCCACCACCAAACTGGTCATGCTGAACGATGTTACAGGCAGCATTATGTTCTTTGCAACTTCTCCAGATCCTTTCCCATCTGTCACATGTGCTCAGGGAGGAGCACATACAAATCCCTGTGCTGTCAGGGAGGAGGAAACATATTGTTTGTTCCTACTAAGTAGGAAAAATGATATATCTCCTCTCCTAGTCACTCCCATCCCCACACAGTTAGAACACACTGAGGGAACACGCAGTTAACCCCTCGATCGCCCCCTAGTGTTAACCCCTTCCCTGCCAGTGACATTTACACAGTAATCAGTGCATTTTTATAGTGCCGATCGCTTTATAATTGTCAATGGTTCCAAAAAAGTGTCAAAAGTCTCTGATCTGTCCATCGCAATACCGCAGATCACCGCCATTACTAGTAAAAAAAATAAATAATAAAAATGCCATAAATCCTTCCCATAATTTTTAGATGCTATATCTTTTGCGCAAACCAATCAATAAACGATTATTATTATTTTTTTTTTAGCAAAAATATGTAGAAGAATATATGTTGACCTAAACTGAAGAAGTTTTTTTTTTTTTAAATTGGGGGATATTTATTATAGCAAAAAGTAAAAAAAAAAAACCGCAGAGGTGATCAAATACCACCAAAAGAAAGCTCTATTTGTGGGAAAAAAAGGAAGCAAATTTTGTTTGGGTACAGCATTGCATGACCGCGCAATTGTCAGTTAAAGTGATGCAGTGCCAAATTGTAAAAAGTGCTCTGCTCAGGAAGGGGGTAAAATCTTCCGGGGCTGAAGTGATTAAAGAAAATGGCTTCTGAGTTGTTCATAAAATATATATGAAAAATATATATTACGGAGGCCTTAGGAATTCTTTTTAACCCCAATAGTTCTGACAAAAGTTTGTATTGGGGTTTTACACTATGTAAAAAAACTTTTTTTTAATATTACTTTGAGCATGTGGGACCTGTGAAGCACTCCACAGTTAACTAACACAGTATAATCCTGTATGAAAATCCATACAAGGCAGAGCCCAGTGCCCAGGAGTTAGCCCAGTCCAACGAAGTCTGGGTATGACCTATGAAGCTGTTACTGAGGAAATGCTGATCCAAATAGCTGCGTATAGGGACCAGCTCAAGCAGCTTGTAAAGGAATCTTGATTAAAGAAAAAAATGGCTAGCAAATACGGTTAGACTTTTCCACAGAGCAAAGTCATCCATCCTCTTAGACACTAATAAGAACTAAGGCATGCTGGGAGTATGAGGGGTTATAATAGAATGGTCACAATTGTTTTGTATGCCAAATCTTCAGAAGATGGTAGCATAAGCCCATGTTCTCTGGATTCCTGTGCCCTTCAATGAACACTTCACATATTCACACTTGGCGTTTTGGGATCATTGCCTAAATAACACTACAATCACAAAAGTGCCATTATTTTCAATGGAATCTAAAATGCGGTGCGGTTTTGCCATGATTTATCACGCGACAATCACGGCAAATTGCATTGTGTGAAGCTTGTCCCCCAAAAAGGAGCAGGAGCTTCTTTTGGGTGGCAAGCTTCATGTGGTGCGATTTGCCATGCAACGATAGGGGCAAAACATTTTAGGTGCCATTTAACTACTTCGCGCCCACGCTATAGCCGAACGACGGCTGCAGCGCGGACGCTAACTGCCAGGAGGCCGTGCCTGGATAACCTGCTGTTTACTCCCGTGATGCGGGCGCGCATTGGGGAAGTTCTGTGCTGTCCGTGTCCCTTGGACACAGCCAGTCACAGATCGCCGTAAACGGCCAATCACAGCGGCCATTTACAGTACGATCGGCGGTGCCAATGAGAGATGATCTCATATGTAAACATATGAGATCATCTCTCATCGCCGGCTCTCACTCCTCACACAGAGACAGCGTGTGAGGAGGGAGAGTGAACCACTGCAGCCTGAGTGCCAGGGAAAAAAAAAACGGAAAAAAAGTGAACACAGTACCTGTCAGTGCCATCTGTCCCCAGTGCCATCTGTCCCCAGTGCCATCTGTCATCAGTGCCATCTGTCATCAGTGCCACATATTAGTGCCATCTTTCATCAGTGCCATGTCAGTGCCATGTGTCATTGTCCTGGTACACCAGGGCCTTCAAAAGTGTAATAGGTAGTCAACAAGTTAGATGTGTAATTTATGCTCCTAGAACACGTGATGGGACTCCCTGCATGTTGGGCCTCTCTATATGGCTAGGCTGTGAAAAAGTCCCACACGTGGTATCGTAATACTCAGGAGGAGTAGCAGAATGTATTTTGGGGTGTTATTTGTGGTATATACATGCCATGTGAGAGAAATAACCTATTACAATGATAATTTTGTGAGGGAAAAAAATAAAAAATAAAAAAATATTCATTTTGCAAAGAATTGTGGGAAAAAATGACAACTTTAAAAACCTCACCATGCATCTTACTAAATACCTTGGAATGTATACTTTCAAAAAAGGGGTCATTTGGGGGGTATTTGTACTTTCCTGACTTGTTCGGGTCCCAAGAAATGAGATGAGGCCACCACCAGCACATCATGTGTGATCAATTTTTTATGATTTGCACCATAGCTTGTAGACTCTCTAACTTTCACACGAACCAAATAATATCCACTAATTTGGGTTATTTTTACCAAAGATATGTAGCAGTATAAATTGTGGCCAAAATTTATGAACAAAAATTAATCATTTGCAACATTTTATCATAGAAACTAAGAAAAATGCGTTTTTTTTTTCAAAATTTTCGGTCTTTTTTTATTTATAGCGCAAAAAATAAAAAACACAGAGGTGATCAAATACCACCAAAAGAAAGCTCTATTTGTATGAAAAAAGGCAAAAAAAAATCATTTGGGTACAGTATTACATGACTGAGTAATTGTCATTCAAAGTGTGAGAGCGCTGAAAGCTGAAAATTGGTCTGGGCAGGAAGGGGGTTTAAGTGCCCAGTAGGCAAGTGGTTGAAATAATGGCACCTGAAACCTATGTTTTGTGATTGTAGGGCATTTAGAGATTGCGGGCAGAATAACAGTGATTCTGCCTCAATCCCAAAATGCCAAGTGTAACTGGAGCCTTTAGAAAAAATATGCATGCTGTTATTATATTCACTTCAGACCTATACAGTACTTTTGTTGGATTGTTAGTCTGTTGTGGACCATATATGATGTCCTCTGTTGCCTTTTCTGAAAAAAAATGTTAATAAAAATTGTCAATTAAAAAAAAAAAGAAAAGAAAGAAATATGCAGTACATCTCTGCAATACATGCACATTCCCCATGTTTTATTTTAAAGACACTGCAAGTACAGGAAAATGCCTGTTGATTTGCCCTAAATGCACTTAGTTAGTAGGCCGCATTGTGGGCTAACTGCACCAAGTTTTTTTTTTTTTTTTTGTGTACTGAGGGTGGTCAGCCTTGTCCAGTATCTTTTGATTAACTACTCAACCACTCCAAAGGCAAATCATTCTGCAGTCCATGATAAGAACTAGGCCGCTAAATAGCCTCTTTGATATAAAATAGAAAGTGTTCAGAGAACACAGGACAGCTACAGCAGCCAGAAGTGCCTGTACATTTGTCAAGCTGACCGTTTGCCACCAGACAGGGGAAGGAGATCTGCAAACATTTGTTCTCTGATCTCCCCTAGCTAGGGTTCAGCTGTCACTTTTCCTGTCTGCCATGGCTGGCAGAGAAACTACTGGAGCCCGACCTGCGCTTCAAATGCTTTTAAAGCCCAAAGTTTTTTTTACCTTCATGCGTACTATGCATAAAGGTAAAAAAAAAACCTTCATTAAGCAGCTCCCCCTCCCTCCCAATACCTGATCCTGATCTCGATCTAGCGATGTGCACGAGAGCAGCTGCTCTCTTGGCTCTTTCCCTCATTGGCTCAGACACAGCAGCAGGAGCCTTTGGCCAGTGAGGAGGGAGTGGAATGTTGGGCCGAGCCCCGTTCTGTGTGCCTTATGGACACACACAGTGGGGCTTGAGAACAAGCATACATGAGTGCCCCCACAGCAAGTCACTTGCTATGGGGGCACTCAGCAGGGGGGAGGATCCCAGAGTGCCGACAGGGGACCCGAGAAGAGGAGGATTCGGGCTGCTCTGTGTAAAAACCATTTTATAAAACATGTAAGTATGACATCTTTGTAGTTTTAAATTTTTTTTAACCTCTTGTCGCCGAGCGCACGCAAATATGCAGCCTCTCAGTGGCCAGGCCTTGGTGCAGATTGGTCGCATATTTGCATGCAATAGCGTCGACAGTGCTGTGCTGAGAGCGTCGCCTTGCACGCTCCCGGCACAGTGACGGAATGTTCCCGATCTCCGTTTGCAATTGGGAATTTTCTGATCATGTGACCACTGTAAGACAATCATGGCGGTCACAAGACCATAAGCTCTGCCTCCCGCCATAGCAAACCTCTTAAAGGGCCGTCAGTAACTGGCGCCAAGGGGTTAATATCAGTTTCAGTGGAAGGCAGGTGTGACATCAGGGGTCTAATAGAGAACTTGTCATTCCAAAATGCTATCACACAGGGGGGAATGTAAAAAATAAAAGTTACACCCAAGCACTTAAGCCCTGCCAACTTGCCATGCCCCCCACATGCATACAAACAAATACACATGCGTCAAGGGTGCTTACATACGAAAACTTTGATTGCGCTACACGTTACATATCAACATGCATGCTGGAGTTAGTGCAATAATTCTAAGGCCATTATTCACAGTTAACTCTAAACTGATGACTTGGAGGCTTTTTAAGTGTTGCCTATGAAAAACTTTGGGTGCTGAAGTTAGTGTTTCACAAATGCACGCAATTTTAAAGCTTGATATATTTGCTGTCTGTTTACTCTGCGCAACCTCATCTTTTATATTTTAGCATCAAAATGGGTAATGCATTGCTGTAAAATTAACTTGAGTGTATTTTACTGAAAATGTGTGCTTGATAAACCACTGTGTTAATATCATATGGCATAAACATTTGGAACTACCATCATTTTATTCTACAGGGTCTCTGCTTTCAGAAAGTGTTTGGTGGGTTTACCTAATCTTTAGGCCTAAAAGATGCGAAAGGATTAAACCTCTGTAAACAGAAATGATTGTGCCTGCACAATGGTTGTAAATTATAGTTTAGAACTGGCTAAATACAGTGGCATTCTTTGGTATGAGATTGTATTTCTATTGCAGGTCTATGGCTGTACAAGAGTTCCTGGCAAAACCACAACCTGACTATGTGCTAAATCCTGAGGATTGTCTGTCTGAGCCCTGCGTCTTGCTGAACATAAATATGAAGACTCTCAAAATTGAGGAGCTTGAGGTGAGTATCATTTTTGCTTTAAACCACAATGCTAATTAAGGCAAGAACTAAATGTCACAATGTTGTTAGACTTCCCACAAGGCCCATACACAGTATATATAAAAAACAAAACAAAATATGTTATACTTACCTGCTCTGTGCAGTTGGTTTTGCACAGTGCAGCCTGGATCCTCCACTTCTCGGGTCCATCTTTGCTGCACCTAGCCCCTCCCTCCTGTCGAGTGCCCCCACAGTCAGCAGCTTCCTATAGGGGGCACTGGAGCAGAGTCACAGCTCCCCGTGTCCATTCAGACACAGAGCCCTGACCCGCCCCCTCTCTCCCCTGATTGGCTGACTGACTTTGATTGACAGCCGCGGAAGCCAGTGGCGCCACTGCTGTGTCTCAGCCAATCAGGAGGTGTGTCCCGGAAGGCTTAGACATTCATGGACACCACTGGAGAGAGATGGGGCTCAGGTAAGTATTAGGGGGTGTTGGGGAGGATGCTACACACAAAAGGTTTTTTTATCTTAATGCATAGAATGCACTGAGATAAAAAAACCTTCTGCCTTTACAACTCCTTTAAATTGTTGTTAAAGGGTTGTGTTAATAGATAAGTGTATGGTTTTATTTTTTTTGGTTCAGCCAGGAGGTTGAATGAAAAAAAAACCCAGATCCCTCCAGTCACACAAATGAGTGGATGGAGAGATCGGCTGTCACAATACACTGCAGCTGCTGATTGACAAACCATTTTCCAGCTTGACTCTTCAACAAAAGTCGATCAAACTATCGACTTCTGTTGAGCAGGAATGGCCACATCCTGATTGAATTTCGATCAGTGTTTGGCCAGCTTTACTCTGTGCAAGCTGGTAAACTGTAAAGATTATGTGTGTGAACAGCTGCTGTTGAGGTGTATTGGCTCCCAGAAATTGTGTGACGAGTATTTCAGATTTATTGTAATGCTATCTTCATGGGGTTGGTACTCCAAATGTTTGTAGTGTATGGTATTTTATTTACTAAAAGTTTACCTGATTAAAAATAAAATTGTAAAAATAACTGAGATAGCAGACATCTGACTACAGCACGCTTCTTTCTTTTACACAGCATTCATAGGACCAAATAGCTTCACGTTGTTTATCTGCTAACTTGAAGTAATATTGCTGTAGACTTGTGCTGAATAATTTGTAACCATGGCTCAAACATTCCCATCTTTGCAAAGTCATGTTGCTTTCATCAAACCTCTAATTTCGCTAGACCTCATTCACCAACTTGCAGACTTATAGCAGGAATATTTTTTACACATACACTTCAGTGCATTACAAAGAAGGAGGTCAATGCTAAAGTAAGGCCAGAAAAAGAGCAGCAAGGCAAATTACTAACAAAGCTTACCACAACAATAAGTATTACTGCTAATTGTGTTCAGTTTGTTTTTTGGCTGTGTATACCCTGTGTGCATTCTGAGATCAATGCATGTCATGTGCTGTGTGTAGATGGAAGCCCTCCAAAGTCTGCATGACAACAAAAGCAAAAAGAAACAGAAATGGCCATAAAAAAAGAATTGGGGAGGGGCCTTGAGGAGGAGGCAGAGAGGAAGTTGGTGTATGAACATGGAGAGCATAATAGTAACCATAAACTGTACAATCTCTATTAGATCTACCATGAAGAGCAAAGGCCTCCTTGATTTGATATGAATGCACTGGATTGTGTAGGATTGTGCTCAGAATACAGTTTTGGAGAGTCTAAAGGAGATTGTACAACCAGATTGTTCAGAGAATGTCCAGCTTTAGCCTGGGTTCACACATTCGATGTCTGTGCAATTTGAGTTTAGCCGTATGGCTGAACTTGCAATGGATTAACATGAAAATAGCACAGGAACCTTTTTTCCTCCCGTACTGAAATCGGGTCGCATGGTATTCACACCAATGCGATCCGGTTCCTGTCTGAATTCACAGTTCACACTGCGATCTGCGAACCGATCTGGGAGTGTCATTAACTTTTGTATTGCCACCTGCAGCAATGCGCAGAGGGCAGTGTGAACTGCCTGCGAGGGAGATGCGATGCGGGAACAGGCACTGGAATTGCGCTGGTTCCCGCATTGCATATGTGTGAACCGAGGCTTAAGCTTCAGGGAGTTGGTGCATGTAAAGATACACTCACTGGCCACTTTATTGGGTACACCTTGCTAGTACCAGGTTGGACCCTCTTTTGCCTTCAGTACTGCCTTAATTCTTCATAACATAGATTTAACAAGGTGTTGGAAACATTCCTCAGAGATTTTGGTCCATATTGACATGTTAGCGTCACGCAGTTGCTGCAGATTTGTCGGCTGCACATCCATGATGCAAATCTCCAAATCCGGTGACTGTGGAGGCCATTGGAGTACAGTGAACTCGTGGTCATGTTCAAGAAACCAGTGGTGAGATGATTTGAGCTGTCCCATGGTTCATTATCTTGCTGGAAGGATCCATCAGAAGATGGGCACACTCTAGTCCTAAAGGGATGGACATGGTCCGGCAACAATACTCAGGTAGGCCGTGACGTTTAAACAATGCTCAATTGGTACTAAGGGGCCCAAAGTGTGCCAAGAAAATATCCCTCACACCATTACTCCACCAGCCTAAACCATCGATACAAGGAAGGATGGATCCATGCTTTCATTTTGTTTATGCCAAATTCTGACCTTACCATCTGAATGTTGCAGCTAAAATTGAGACTCGTCAGACCAGGCAGCGTTTTTCAAATTTTTTTTATTGTCCAATTTTGGCGAGTCTGCGTGAATTGTAGGAGTAGAGTTGGTGCTGCCCTGGTGGAGTTATAAGGGTTTGTTTCCCATAGTGAACAATTCTTCTGTGTATTATGTGGTGTACATATAAAACTTGAACTTTACTTCTAAATGATAAACTATGAACGAAAAAATCCTATATATACCAGAAATTATGCCTTGAATATTTTGGGTTTAAACCCTGTGATTGGTGCTAAATTATTAGATACCTCATTGCAATGAAAGTGAAGTTATAAAATAAAGTGCCTCAATTATTTCAGCAAAGTGCATTAGTGTAAAAAATCACGCTATTTATGCAATAAAGTGACTGGTGCTTGATCATACAAAAAATACAGGATATCTAACATAGAAGGTGACTGGTGTGTTTTTAACCAGTATAGTTGGATAGGAAAAGTTCCATTGGTTATGAAGAAAATGTTCTTTTGGAAGTAATTTTAAAATGTTCAATCTCTGGGAACAAATTTCTGTAGGAAAAATTCTTATCCAGGTGCTGGCTCCTTATACTCTGATACTGCTTGCACTCACCGGATCTTTCTTCCCCCTACAGGGGTGCAGGCAGTCACAGTATCTGCCACTGTGTAGCAATCATAGATGCCTCCGGACTGTGCTTTTACATGTTGTTTTGGCATGTTACATATGAAAGAAAGTAGGGATGCCCATAGCGTAAAACCGTATAGGAACTTTTTATTAAAGCTAATAAAGTATTGTACTCACATTTGCAAAGATAAAAACGAGCATAAGAACGATGTCAAGGACAGCTTAGCTAGAGGTGCTGCAAGACGTCCGTAATCCCGCCCTACGCGCGTTTCGTCATCAGACTTCTACTGGGGTGTGATCCGATCGTGATCTGATGACGAAACGCGCTCAGGGCGGGATTACGGACGTCTTGCAGCACCTTTAGCTAAGCTGACCTTGACATCTTTCTTATGCTCGTTGAACAGGTGTACCTAATAAAGTGGCTGGTGAGTATAGAGGCAAGAACCCTCCAATTCTGCTGATAGAAAATAAACCCCTCTTTTCATTCTATAATACATTATGAATGTATTGTGACAATTTCTGTCTTCTTTTAGAGAATGAGCGGTCCCTTTGAATTTCATGTAAAGCGTGATGGCATACTCCATGGTTTCACTTCTTGGTTCAGTGTCCAGTTCCAGAACATTGAGAACCAGGGGAATGTAGAACTGCATACAGGTCCCTTCAACCCGTAAGTCAAATATAGCAAACATCCAAGTTTATATGCATCTCTGAATAGATATTACATGAATACTTATAACCTGTTCAAAGTTTTCATAAATATCAATTCATTAATGTTCTGTTAGAGTAGGTAGACCTGTTAAACTGTATGTACACAAAAGAAACATTTGTATCCTATTTTGTTTACCTTTTTTTTTTTTTTTTTTTTGCTGCTGCGTTTCTGGCCTAGACTGGGCCCTGCTCCCTCTTGGGATAGCCAAGTCACAGCTATCCTAGAAGGCAGTGTGTTCCTAAGTTGCAACTATGCAGCATATATGTGCGTGTGTGCACCAATGCCACCAGGCAGTATAGTGGCAATCTGGCAGAACATGGCAGCATTTTTGCGCATATGCAGAAATCCCACCGTGTGTGGGCATATGTCCTGATTTCTGCCAGGTCCTAGATACCTGGAAGACACAGTGGCACATGTGCCCACACGCCTGAGTTTTTAAGATTGCAACGGAGGTTCATTCAGCAGTTTAGTTACTCTTTGGCCTCTTGTTAATCCAGGCCTGATTGTAAAATCAGGATTTGGCCCAAGAGCAATTTCTGGGATTGAAGTTTCTTTCCTCACACCTTGGGAAGTGTACTTTTGTGCTTTAACATTGTGGCGATCCAACTTATCCTTAGGACAAAAGATTTGGTTGATTTAGAGCTCATGGAGCATCTGCCAGGAGTTTGATCAGGTTGAAGCACCACATCCACCTGGATCAGTCTTGAGCTATAAGTATAGGTGTAATTTCATTCAGCTCGATCCTGCAGAGCAGGATTTCAAGGGTGGAAAGGCATAGAATAGATCCAGCGTTATAGAGACAACCAAATAGCATGAAGCGCCAGAATGTTGATTAATGCTAGGCCCACACAGCCTACTCATAATTTGATCTTCTGACACTTGGTCACAGCAGAGGGTGTGCCACTGCTGTGGACCTGAATAGTGCTCTCCAGCCAACTAAAATAATACACAGAGGTCTGGTAGAGCCCACTGCCAAAGGTCACATTCCAGGCAGGCCCTGCAATCATTCAGTCCAGCGGGTTATGGGTAAGGCCTCCAAAGCTGTTGCTGAAGATATTCCAATTTGGATAGCTGCATCAGAGACCAGCTCAAGCAGCATGTAGATTTAGCCCTGATTGGAAAAAAAAAAAAAAGAATCTTGAAAAAAAAGAAGAAATGGCTAGTAACTATGTTTAAAAGGTTATTGGTAGAGAAAATACATTGACACTAGTAAAAAAAAAAAAAGAGAATTGCTGTGAGTGGGGCGGGGTTATAGCAGGCTGGCCCCCTTTTTTTTCATTTGCCAAAGTTGAAATACTCCTGTAGGCTGCAGTATAACCCAAATGTCTCTGAAATCTGTTCCCACTCTGTGGGAGAAAGAAACCTTCTTTTTTTTTTTTTGATACAGTAGAGTAGACAATAGTTAGAAGCTCTGACAGTTTACTTTGTCATGTCCTGTTGGTGAGGTTTCCCCTGTCACCTTACCTTTCTTTTACAAGTGGAATACACACCCCCTCAAACAGCTGACTTCAGAATAGTTGTCCTCAAGTAAATATTTCCCCTCTATCTGCCAACTGTATAATTTTGGATTTCCCATCACTTTCCAACAATGATCTTCCCAGGAAGGAAATAGCAATAAAAAATTGATAGTGATTCCAATTCTTCCCCACTCCATCCAAAAGGAGAAAGAACTGGCATTGCTTACACTAATCCTGGTTAGAGTAAATATAACTAGTCACATGCTGATCTAGTTCCTGGTAGTGCAACAACCAATTACCAATGAGGGAAAGTAGGAGAAAACTTGCAAGGTTTGAAACATGCATCATGCATTTAAGTGCAACTCTAGCTTTTTTTTTTTTTTTCTTCAAAGGTTTGTATAAAGGTTTACAACTTCTTTCATGTTTTTATTACAGTTTGTGTGCCAGTTAAAGACATTTCCCATTACCACCCCTATCTTGGTAACTGTAAGGAACAAGGAATATCATAAACATGATTGGACATCCCAGCTTTGACAGTGGTCACTGGAACAAATGTTCACGCCGAGAGATTTTCCTTTCTGTTCTGTTGACAGTTGTCAAATTCTGTATTTCCTATTGCATTCAATTCTGCTGACAACAAACATTCTCTTTTTCACTCTGTCCAGCTTGATGAATAGGTTTTGACTAGAGTAGGGTTTTACCTGAATGTTGTGGGGAAAACTATTACTGCAGCATTTCCGTACAGTAAAGGGATTCTCTAACCACTTACAGCCCAGATTCTATATATAAATGGGTGAGCAGGACAAGCGTTGATCCGATATATCAGTATGTCCTACTGCTTGTACAGCAGCACGATCTGTGATCGCTGTATCTCTTAGACACATCTGATCATATATTGGGATACAGAGCCAATGTTATTGGCCCTGTATCATATGATCGCTGTGATTAGTCACTTGATCAGTGACTAAAGGCTTTAGGAGGCATTGTATTGCCTCCTCACCACCTGCTTTAACTCCTTGGACCTTGCACAGGCACCTCTACTTACTTGAATGGGTCACAATCAGTGGGTGTACGGAGGTATAATTACTACCACAGCAGCAAAGCACAGCGTTGCAGTCACGGCATGTGTACACCCCTGGTCACTGCCTCTGCAGCTAATGGGGGTAGTGATTAAGGGGCAGTAAAACTGTGGCTCAACGGTGAGGTTTTACCTCTCCCCAAACTGACGTGTGCGCGAACCCTAATAGTGCAGCTAATGACTCTGATCACCACACTAGTCACAGTGTTCTCAGACCAGTGTAGCTAGAATCAGTATTCCTGATTGCCACGACAACAGAACAGTGCAGCCAGCAACAGTTTTCCTCATCCCCACCACACCAGTATAGTGTAAGTCAGCAACAAGGTTCCTGATGCTTCTGCTTGCCACTACACAAGTCCCATTGTCACCAGTCCATTGCAGCCAGCAACAGTGTTTGTGATCACCACCACACCAGTGCAGTGTTTCCTCTGCCTGCCCTGGGCCGTGGCCGTGGCCCTGACCATGTTTCTGCCTAGACCAATACTTTGCCTGTTTACTGACCCTGTCACTGACTGCCACCTGAACTGACCAATCTGCACACCTGCCTAAATACTTTTCTGCAGGACACCAGTACCAACCATCCCCATGCGGACAACTTCACTGCTGGAACACTTTTGTTCTTCCTTACTTCGGCTTCTTTCATTTCCTGGCCAATGAACAAGGCATTCCTGGGGGCAGCCATATACCAGCAGGCTAGACTCAATGGAACGGAGTACAAAAAATTATTTTCCAAGGAGAGTCACAAGAAGGAAGACCTCCCACGGAAAAAAGACGGCTACTATGGCTGTAGTGGGCAAATATGGGAGAGTGGTAATAAAATGCAACTTGTTTATTTATTATGGTATCAAAACTACAACAATTAAATAGATCTTCCTCGGCAATAAGGAGCTGTATTCAACTGGTCTTGCTGGACATCAAAGAGATGGCACCAAGATTGCATCAAAACATTTGGTGCACCAAACAAACAAATCCACATACAAAAAACAAATAATAAACACATAAATGATAAAGATGGTCCAAGCGCCTGTATTACCACAAATGCATGGAGACCCTGCAGGCAAAACGCCAATAAGGAAATATAAATAAAGTCATAGATAAATATAAAGGGAAACTATGCATGCGTGACCCCCTAGGGTGTGGAGAAGCTGTAGAGATAAATACCGCCAGACATATGCTGCCAAACTTTAAATGCCTGTCTAATTAAATACCGAATATTGCACAAAGTCTCCAAGTTTAGCTGACAATTAGTTCCTCTTTGGTTGTCTGAGATGAATGCAACATATGAAGTTGCATGCGCATGCAAAAAACATTTCGTCTAAAGTGTCAATTCCTGGAAGTAATAATACAGCTGAAACAAAGTTTGAACATGAATAGGAGACTGAATTCACATGTGAAGCAGTTAATAATAATTTGGTGCTTGCTGACAGCTACCAGATAAATTGGCCTTGATCAAGGTAAGGTGAATAGTGCAAATACTGGTTTTCTTTTACCATCATTGAGGCATTGTTATCATTAGCCCTATATCAATCACATAAGGCTATCCTGGAATCTGAATCAGCCCCTCACCATGCAGTTCGTATGTTGCAATAGGGTCTATAATGAGACAAGAGCCTATGTAAATGATGGCTTTCTACGTTACTGCCTCCTTTCGCTATGCAGGGATACTGGCCGGAATTTCACGTATGACCGATTAACAGTAGACAGTAGTTTCCCACAGTTCGGTCCTCAAAACGTATTCTTGATTGAACTTTTACAATTTGCCTCACACTTTTACCAGCAGATTAAGGGCACCTCGATGGGGGCAGTGTGGGCACCCGCATACACTTGTCTCCATCTGGGTAGCTGGGAGGAAGAAGATGTGTTATGTCTTCCAATGTACCTCGGCCACGTACACACGTGGCTGAGGTACATTGATACGCGCTGGTCGTCTGGACAGACGACATCGCTACCCTCCATGGGTGCATTGATCAACTTAACGCCAACGAGCGTAACATACGCCTAACTTACACATACGTCCGGTTTCAATTGTCATTTTTGGACCTGTTGATAATATTAGAAAATGGAAAGATCAGTACGTGTACTTACCGTAAGGAGACGGCAGCAAACATACTTTTGCAGGCAGTCACCATCCTCCATGGCAAAAGGATGGAATCCGCACCGGGCAGTTTATGAGGATAAAGCATAATTGCTCCAGTATCACCAACAGAGGGAATCCAAAGAGCTGTATGTGAGATTCCGTGAACGGGGATACTCACAGACAGATCCGCAATACCAAACGTAAAAAAAACCAAAACATTGGAGTATTTTAACAAATAATAAGGGCCTGGCAAACATCGTGGGTGATGGACCTAAAATGGTGGCGCGTAGGTCAAAGAACCTGGAGGACATCCTCATCCATTCAGAGTTTACTAGACAGCAAGATCCCACCTGGCTGTCTGAGTATCCACGATGTAGGGTGATGTTTCCATGTACAAAGTGTCAAGTGTGTCCCTTCGTCGATAGGACTAATGTATTTATGGACGCTATGGGACAAAAGGAGTACGAAATCAGGGACCTGATTAACTGCTCCACTACTACAGTGGTCTATATGATCACTTGTCCCTGTCCTAAAATATATATCGGCAAGACTTAGAGCCCTTAAGGTAAGGATAGGGGAACGCTTGAGGGACATTAGGAAGGTGAGAGTTTTAGAGGAGGAAGGAGAAAAAAGAAGAAAGACCAGTGGCCAAACATTTTGTTTAGTATCACCACGGCAAAACTGACGGACTCAAGGCGAAGGGCATTTATGTCCTTAAGTTACCAGCAAGGAGGGGGGATTTCAATCGTATTCTACTGCAAAAGGAAAAGTGGTGGGTATACACTTTGAAATCCCTTGCTGCCCTGTGTATGAACACTGAGCTCAATATGCAGTCATTTCTGGATTAATAGAATCTGGCTACCTTAGACTGTGGCATGGTGCTTTTTCCCTTCTCTTCCCCTATAACCTCCTTCCCATCATATGTCTGCTGTCACTATTGTTTAGTGCCCCCTTCTCCCTCTCCCCTTCATGCTCTCTCTGCTTTTCTCTCCCTTTTCTCTATTTTTCTTCGCTCTCCCTCTTTTCCCTTTTATGTTCTAAAAATTTTGTTTCTTTATTTTTTTTGACTTTTCATAATTATTATCTATAAATGATAATTTTTTAATCTTTATGATTGGTTTAATTGGGTGAGATGGGGAAGGTGAGGACTGCTTGTCTTGAGCCGCCCCTTATGTATTTCAGGAATGGATTGCTAGGCTGTATCAATGATGTTTATTTGGAAGGCATAAACTGATAAGTACACGGAAGATGTTTATCCGAGCTTTTCTCCAGCTTGTCCCTGTCAAGTTTACTTGTGAAGAAATAAGCGTAAGCAGGGGCGACTACACCTCGATGCAATAAAAGGGAGAGGTGTGTGTCCGCCCCCTCCATGTCCAGTTGAAGCTTCGTGACATGACGTTGCGAAACGCGTCGACGTAACTACGGCCCGGAGACACCGTCTGAGTGGTCCCCCAATTCAAATGGGAAGTGGAGAACCGTGAACGAAGTACCCAGCTTATACATATGGAACGGTTACCTGTCTATCTATACCGCTGCAGTGTGGCCGAAGGCCAGCGAACACCCCACATGGCACATCCAACAGCATCCTGTGCTTGACCCTCCCTTGGTGGACGAGGACGCGGCGGAGCAGCTCTGTTAATCGGTCATGCGAGAAATTCCGGCCAGTATCCCTGCATAGCGAAAGGAGGCTGTAACGTAAAAAGCCATCATTTACATAGGCTCTTGTCTCATTATAGACTCTTGCAACATACGAACTGCATGGCCCAGGGGCTGATTCAGATTCTGGGATAGCCTTATGTGATTGATATAGGGCTAATGATAACAATGCCTCAATGATGGTAAACGGAAACCAGTATTTGCACTATTCACCTTACCTTGATCAAGGCCGATTTATCTGGTAGCTGTTAGCAAGCACCAAATTATTATTAACTACTTCACATGTGAATTCAGTCTCCTATTCATATTCAAACTTTGTTTCAGCTGTATTATTACTTCCAGGAATTGACACTTTAGACGAAATGTTTTTTGCATGCGCATGCAACTTTATATATTGCATTCATCTCAGACAACCAAAGAGGAACTGTCAGCTAAACTTGGAGACTTTGTGCAATATTTGGTATTTCATTAGACAGGCATTTAAAGTTTGGCAGCATATGTCTGGCAGTATTTATCTCTACAGCTTCTCCACACCCTAGGGGGCCATGCATGCATAGTTTCCCTTTATATTTATCTATGACTTTATTTATATTTCCTTATTGGCATTTTGCCTGCAGGGTCTCTATGCATTCGTGGTATTACAGGCGCCTGGACCGTCTTTGTCATTTATGTGTTTATTGTTTGTTTTTTGTCTGTATTTGTTTGTTTGGTGCACCATATGTTTTGATGCAATTTTGGTGTGCCATCTCATTGATGTTCCGCAAGACCAGTTGAATACAACTCTTTATTGCCGAGGAAGATCTTTTTAATTGTTGTAGTTTTGATACCATAATAAATAAATGAGTTGAATTTTATTACCACTCTCCCATATTTGCCCACTACAGCCATAGTAGCTGTCTTTTTTTCCGTGGGAGGTCTTCCTTCTTGTGACTCTCCTTGGAAAATAATTTTTTTGTATGCTGTTTTTTGGTTACGGCAGTAGCCTAAAATACACAGAAGAGTGGCGCTGGGTTGGTAATCATCACTGCACAGATGGCGTGTGGTGGAAGTTTGGTCCCCTCTTGTTTTTGCGCTCAATGGAACGGAGACTGCTATAGGTGACACTACACAGCTATATTCCCAGGCCACTCTTATAGAGGTGACTCTTACAGTACATTGATTTGATACAACTGGTTGATTTGCGTGATACACCAGATACAATGCCTGGTAAATAATCAGTTAACACACTGAAAAATTGCTACATGTGGTATTGCCATAATCGTAATAAGCAGCAGAATGTGTCTTGGGATGTAATAAAAATAATTTTCATTGTCTTTCCACGTTTTCCAAAAACATATGGGAAAAAAAATTATGAAGTCTTCAAAAGACTCACCATACCTCTTAAATACCTTGGGGTATTTTCTCTTCAAAATGTGTTCAATTCTGTGGGTGTTTCTGCTGTCCTGGTGCTGCAGGGCCTCCAAAAATGTGAAATGCAGTCAGTAAATTATATGCGTAGTTTATGCCCCTGGAACACCTGGTGGTGCTCATTGGATTTTGGGCCCTTCTGTGTAGTTAGGCTGTGAAAGAGTCTTACACATATGGTATCGCTATACGCAGGAGTGTTTTAAGGTGTAGTTGTAAGTATGCCTATGCGGTGTGTGTGAAATAACTTGTTGAAAGGACAACTTTGTGAACAAAAAAAATTGGAATTTCTTAATTTTCCAAAAAATTTTGACAAAATATTACAACTTCAAAACTGACCATACCCATGCTGCTTACTAAATACCTTGGACTGTCTACTTCCATAAAGCGGTCATTTGTACAGGCCTGGTATTTTAGGGACTCAATAAATTAGATAGGCAGTCAGTACATCAGGACTGATCACTTTTCAAATATATATACACCATAGTTTGTAGATAACTTTCACAGACTAAATATTATACACTTTTTTTTTTTTTTTTTTTTTAAACCAAAGAATGTAGCAGAAAATATTTTGGCCTAAATTTGCAACCCCAATTCCAAAAAAGTTGGCACACTGTGTAAAATCACGCAACAAATTTGCTAATCTCTAAGCATCTAATTTTGAAATTGATGGCAGCAACACATTTCAAGAAAGTTGGGACAGGGCAAAAAAGAAAAAAAGATGGCAAAGTAAAGCTGGATACACACTATAAAGCTTTTGTTGTTCGATTGCCTTTAGATTTACCTTCAACTATGTAGTGTAAGGGTAAGGGCCTGCCTGATTGCATACAAATTGAAAGTGTTTAGGTTTGACCTCATTATATGGTTTTGGTAAATCTAAAGGAAAAAATTCTAAGGAAAATTGTATAGTGTGTAGCCAGCTTTAGTGGTATTTAGGGAAGATCATGCAACTTGCAACTAATTAGGTTAATTGGCAACAGGTCAGTAACGTGATTGAGTATAAAATTAGCATTTACGAGTCTATCAGAAGTAAAGATGGACAGAGGTTCACCAATCTGTGAGAAACTACATCTGAATGTAAAATTGCAAAAACTTTAATATATCACCATCTACTGTATAGTATATAATCTCATCATCAAAAGATTCAAAGAATCTAGAGAAACCTCTGTGCACAAGGGACAAGGCTAAAAAGCAATAGTGCTGATCTTCGGGCCCTCAGACGGCACTGCATTAAATCAGGTATGATTCTGTGATGGACATCACTGCATGGGCTCAGGAATACTTCCAAAAATCACTGTCTGTGAACACAGTTTGCTGTGCCATCTAATCCATCTTCTCTGGGCCAAAGCTCATTTAAAGTGGTCTGTTTCAAAGTGGAAAACTGTTCTGTGGTCAGATGATTTGAGATTTTTTTGGCAAGCATGGGTGCTGCACTCTCCGGCCTTGTTATCAGCGCTCAGTTCAAAAGCTTGCATCTCTGATGGTATTGGCAGCTTGCACTCCGGGAAAGGCACTATCAACACTGAAAGATATATGCAGGTATTAGAGCAGCATGTGCTCAGGCAAGAATGGGACATTTCTCTCCCAAAACTCCAGCAACTGTTCTCCATAGTTCCCATACATATACAGAGTGTTGTTAAAAGAAGAGGGGATGCTATACTGTGGTAAACATGGGCCTGTCCCAAAAAATATGTATGTGCTCAGATTGTACTTTGCCAGCTTTTGTTTTCCCTGACCCAACTTTTTTGAAAGGTGTTGCTGCCGTCAATTTCAAAATGGTACCTTTTCTCAGTTTAAAAATTCATATGTTTTCTACTGTGAATAGCGTCCCAACGTTTTGGAATTGGGGTTGTATGAAGAAAGATTATTTATTTGCGTTTCTTTTTAACCAAAACTAAGAAACAATTTTTTCCCCTCAAAAATTAATTTGGGTACAGTGTTGCATTACTGAGTAATTATCAAAGTGTGTCAGTGCTAAAATCTAAAAAATGTCCCGGGAAGGAAGGGGGTAAAACAGTCCGGTCTTGAAGTGGTTACTTTATGGTCAGACTTTAGTTCCCTTGTATTTGCCATTCTTGATGGCTTTCGAGTTACTAGAGGGAAGTGGTCTGATTTAAAGAGTTAAATATTTTTTTCTTGTAAATCCTTTTTAATCTCAATGTGCTGCAAATTTGCAAATAGCTGGACACGTGTCTGACTTTGCATGCTTGATAGTGTTTCCAATATCACAATGAATGTGGATACCTAAGGATGACATCAGTCTATGAGATCTTTTTTAAAGCCGTGAATGTGACTTTCTAAAAAGCATTCACTGTGGTGAAATCGTCAGTGTCATTTAAAACACATGCAACTGGAAGATTTACTTGCAGAGAATGTCTGATTCAATGCTTTAAAAATATGTCTCATGTATGTCATCCAATTCTAGTGAATGCAGGTGAAGTGTATAGGTCCCTATTTTATCATATTTAGATTCATGCACTCCAAGCCCACATCATTTTTTTACTGCATGCTTTATAATCAGGTATATTTGTTTTCTAAGGCTCACTCACTGGAAACATACACTCTTTATGCTGGATGAACCAATACAGATTCACAAAGGAGACAGGGTTGAGGGCTCTGCAGTATTTACCAGGAATCCTTTTTGGAGACGTCACCTATCTGTCACACTGAACTGGTCTGTCACTGTGGAATCAGCGACAACAGCACACAATGTGAGTATCTCACACCATAATGAAATGTGCATGAAAAGTGCATGAAAATGTCTGAAGGGAGCATTTGCTGGGTTGCTTCCAGGAAGCCGATTGGCTGCTATCAGCAATACAGTTGACCCATCAGCCACATGTCCACTCTCAGTGCTGTACTGGGTTAGTAATATTCCATGTTTCTTTTGTTGATAGGTTGGCTGCAAGGTATTTCCAATATGGAGATGAATTTCTTTCCATGGGAGTTGCTGAAGGTGTTTCTTATATGAACAAGAAGACACAAGCCACGTTGGACTGTAATTCACTTAAAATTTCAAATATATTACCTGACAGATAATGACAGGCAATGTAAAATTGACTTGCTGTTATGAAACTAATAGTCCCAATATATCTTGCCATATCTGCCAACCTAAATGCAGCCTAATTTGAAGGATAGGTCTATTGTAGAAACAGATTATATATTTTTGAGAACCCAGTGCTTGCCTTGTGGTATAGCTAGCTTGACTATGATACTTTTGCCATTTCCAGCCCCTGCTAAATTAGTTATCTGTAGAATACACTGGCTATAGGCATCACCACTGCTGTATATAAAACACAGATTGTTTGCATGATGGTAAAGTTAGGATCTCACTTCAGCCAAGAAACTATTTGTGGGTGGACCCATTCTATACACCAATGGTCTACAAACTGTGACCCGAGAGACGGATGCGGCGATTGGGTCACTATTACTCCTACTGACACCAATAATGAGGGCATAATTCTTGACACTGACACCAACAGAACACTATTCCACTGCTATCTATGATGGGGCACTATTTTTCCCACTTGCACCAATGATGGGGCATTATTCTTCCCACTAAAGATTTGGCATTGTTTACGCCAGTTGACAACAGGACAATTTCTACGCCCAATGGCCACAGTCTGGCCCTCTAAAGTCTGAAGGACAGTAAACTGGCCCTTTGTTTAGAAAGTTTAGAGACCCCTGCTATACACCGTACACAAGATGAAATACAAGAAATAACACAAAACACCTTTTTAAAATGTTTAATGTGCTTTTTATCTTTTTGTAATATCACAGATAACCGTCGGGCTCCTTAGTGCTTAATGATTTTTTTTGTTTTCATTTTTTTGCTATAAAAACTACAGTGTTAAAATTGAAGTGGGTCTCTCCCCTCATCTTCTTGACCATAGGGGCATGTCCATTAGCCTGATGCACTTAATAAATTATACTGTTTATGTACATAATTACATTCAGTTCAGTGATGAGAAGTGAAGTAGCAGCTCACTTAGGGCTGGTGAACATTCACACTTTGGACAGGTCCACCTTGGCTCAGGGGGAAGGCATGATCACCCCCATAAACTATATATGTAAAAAAAAAATGTATGTGCTCAGATTCAAGAAATCCGGAGATTCACATTATTGCATGAAATTGGGCTCTTGTAAGGCGACACAACACAGGAGGCAGGATGTATTGCTGCACAAAGAACAGCATTGATGGGGGAGAGGAAGCTACATCCAGTGTCACAGTAAGAGGCAAAAATTCACTAGGTACATTCTCCTCTAGACATTTCTTGGCATTATAAGGCCCCTTCCTCTCTCTGTGATTTTGAACATTCCTGGGTGGTGGGAAGACACATCGCCTGAGAAGGAAGACAGCAGCAATCCAGGACCTCAAATAATGGAAGTAATAGTCGGTCAGTCTCCTCTCTCAGCTCTTTCATTACCCAGCTTGTCAAGGGTCAGGCAAGAAGAAACTTATCACCATCATGTCACATGTTATATGCCACATATATAGGATCGAGCTGATCAGCAAGAAATCCATCCCTAAGGTGCATGCGCTGCTTCTCTCCTCGAGAGTTGATAGGAATGACACCTGGGTCCACTATGACCACGACACCAACAATCAGGTAGTGCTCCTCCAAGACTACGTTTGTCACAAGAGCCACCAGGTCCAGGGCCTCCTGCTCTGGCCCATCCAGCTCCAGTACAACCACCAGGAGGTTTGTCCATGTGAAGACAGCACTAAATAGACCAGAAAAGAACACAGTAAGTGGACTGGGCCCAAAAGAACAATTCCTTTCACATCATGCTGGTTGAGAAACTATTCATAGAATTGAAAAAAAACTCACCATTCCGCAATATTTTTGTGAGATCGAATCACAGATGTTTCTATGTCAATGGGATGGTATCTCATACCCCGTAATTCCAATGTTTCATCGAGAGAACCAACCACGTACAAAGCATCGTGCCTCTCTAGGAAAAGAACAGGGTTTATGATAAAGATTTTCTCTTTGAAGGCATTCTGTACAGACTGTTTGTAATTGCACTTAC
Source organism: Aquarana catesbeiana (assembly GCF_042186555.1). Lineage (NCBI taxonomy): Eukaryota > Metazoa > Chordata > Amphibia > Anura > Ranidae > Aquarana > Aquarana catesbeiana. The sequence continues at coordinate 314,961,327 of NC_133329.1, forward strand.
ACTTTGTACAGAGAAGGATACAGTTTAGTAATACCACGATTGTAGATTTTATATTATACATTTTCAATAGGCAAAGCGATCAAGAAATCTTTCACTTTTCTAAATAACTTAAAATGATCTGGCTGTTTTTGCTAAATCCTGTTATATTCTTAAAGCTGAACTCCAGCCTGATATAAAAAGGAGACAGAATGGCACCTGGCTGTGGACTGGTAGGAGCCAGTCAAGCTCTGCTGCTGCACTGCATGTGTTAACAAAAGGAGATCAAGCCAAGAGAGGATGTTGGCACCCTGCTGCTTTTACATTGATCAAATAGCAGAATGGGGGTGTGTTCTTAAACCAGGCAGTGCTGCTACAGTGTATGTTGAGAACATGGTTGTGCTGTCTGGAAGGGGTTGCTGGATCACAACAGCATCCCAGTAAAATTTGCTGGTAAATCAGCTCATGTTGGTTATTTCCCAAAGTTGTCTGGTGTTTAGCTTTAAAAATAAAATCTCCACTAAACTAATAACACAATGGTGGAAGCTGGACGTTTTCCTAGTAAACCTCACAAAACTGTCTCATCAGCCCCCTGCTGCTGACTGGCAGAGGTGTCCATCCCGGTTATACACTGGCCTTTGCTACACATTGAAAGTAACAATTGTTGAGGCTAAGCAAACTCAGAGAAGCTCCGTGGAACTAAACAACTGAATGACAATGAAAGACCAATGCTGAATGGTGGTGGTAGGACAGTCTCCAAACAAGTCCTAATTTTCTAACTTCATTACCTCCACTGGCATCCGTTAGCTCTGTTCTTCTGAGAAATCCAAGATATCCAGTCCGAGACCACACAGTCTGAGTGTCCCCGAAACTGAGCCGTGCATTAAAGTGATCAGCATGCAAAGCCTCCTCACCATACACAGTGTAATAACCATTGGCATTATGTGGGCTGCTCACCCAAACCTGTTGAGAAACAAAATTGGCATTATTCCTTAATTTTTTAAAAGAGAAAAAAAAAAAACTAAAACTTTTGGCTTAGGGAATGGTTAAGATTCCTGTATCCTGTTGGGGAGATTTTCCTTACACTTCCAGTCTCAGAAACACAACAGGAAGTATGAGGAAATTTCTCCAAAGCAAGGATAAATACCCTCTTATATTGCTCTCTATTGGAGGATTTCCACTCACCTCCTGTTCTTCTGACATTTGGGTTCCCCATTAATTTCTTTACCGGAAATAATGATCACCACCACAAATTGAGAGGATGAATCTCCCCCCAGCAGAGACATATACAGTAATAAACATAACAGTTACTCCCAAAGAAATGGTTACGTTACAATACACTACTTTACATAAATGACCATGTTTACTTACCTCCCCTAAATGAGAGTCTCCAAGTGGTCCTTTGGTCTCTGTATGTGCAATAATGACTTTCACCCCAGGAAGAATCTGTAAAGAAGCATAAAGGTACTGAGCTGAGTGGTGAATACAATGGCTATGCTGACAATGGTATACTTTCTAAGTTTTGGATCAAATCGTGCAGGAATCCGTGTTTATTGTAGCTTACTGCCTCCTTGTACCCTCAAATTAATCAAGAAAACCAATCACATTTACATTTTAGCATAAAAATCAAGTTCATAAACAGTGTGTACCAAATTCTACAGGGATAGGTCTAAGCAGGAGTTAGGGGGTAAAGGGGGTGAGGCAAAGGAACAGGCATCTATTTATGCAGCTCATTTATGATTTTGCAATTGGGAAGATATAATTTCAAGCTCTGTATCCTGGAGACAGTCCTGTAACAACATTTTGTACCTTTGTCATGAAACGTATAACTGCTTTTGCCACTGAAGAACAGGCATACAACTTAGTGCTGTCCGAATACACCATTATACAATAATTTCAAGGGTGAAAATTCTTAAAAGATGTACAGATGGATAGATGGATGGATGGATAGATGTATGTGGAATGTAAATTTGTCTATAAACAAATACCAGAATATGCTACTTTATTGCTGTCTGTACTTAGACATATCTTTGGGCATTTTCCACACTGTTAGTTGAATCCAGCCTTAAATTATATAACCCCAAAGATGGGCATCATGAACTTGGTGTAAAGAGTCTCACCTTTCCAGATTCCATGAGTGGTAGACTGTGTGGGGAACCTCTCTCCACAAGGCGAACTCTTAACAGATAACCAAATTGATAATTAGACAAAAAAGGTATGGCTGATCATGTATAGAAAAATCAGAAGGGCAGAAGTTTTACCTGTCATGGCGTAGAGCCCGCATATCTACATAGACAGTGGTAGGGTCGGGCCCAGCAGTGCCCTGTAAAAACAAAACAATTTATTCTTCTTTGCAAACAATAGAATTATTCAAAAGGATTATTAGGTGCTGGAGCTGCCATGCAGGTGAGAAGCTATACACACACAAGTCTAAGAAGCACATGGTGTGTAACCTGGACAAACACAAAGCTTTTCTGTATTAACTATTACCTCCAATTCTGTTCTGTGTAGAAATATCAATCATTACTGTAAAAGTGTTCTGTTTTTAAAAACTACCATCTTATGTTCAGGCCAACTCTACCACAAACTGATATTTCAGATTTGTATAGTTGCCGGTAGGCTGAATCACATACTGGCTTTTTATATATCTCATAATCTACTGAATACATTTAAAGTGGATGTAAACCCAATGTCATCCTTTCTAAATTACTGCCATAGGGGTTAGCTATAAGGATATACATGCCTCCTGCATGCATCTTTACCTGTCAAATGTCTCCCCTCTGTCTGTTATTAGACCCGAAAAACTGCAGATTCTGTGGGTGGGTCTGTTGTCTGGAGTCGTGATGTCAGACTCCTCGCCCACCTCTACACTCCCCTTGTCAATATGCATTTTCTCCTCTGTATTTCTAACTGAACTTCTGCTATGATCTCTAACATCCAGGGAAAAGACAGGAAAGTAACCACATGATTTCAGCATGCCAAATCATGCCGAGGTGTGGAACAGCCAATCCTTGCAGAGCTGCTGAAGAAAGGAGTGGGGGTGGGAATTAAAAAACAATGCATGTCTTAGGCTAGTGCACAAGATATGTAAATCACCTGTCACTCACAGCAAGGGGGAAGATTTGACAAAGTTTTTCTCTGTTTGTCAAATTTTATCTCACTGAACAATAAAAGAGGATACTCTACATTATGACATCAAAAAAATAAATACATTTCGGGTTTACATCCACTTTAAGGAACATCTAAACAAAAAGGCATTCAATGTTTTTTTTCCTTTCATAAAGCAGTCATAGCCTGCAGAATAAAGCCCTGCACACACAGGCATAATGCTGGGCGACATCAGCTGGTTCAATAAAAACCAGCCGACATTCGGCCCGTGTGTAAGATAGGCTTCTGTCGGACAAGCATGCTGGAAAACCAGCAGCCGGTCGGCTCCAGATCAGCGCTCTCAGCCAATGGCAGAGTGTTCTGGTGGGGGCCGTCCCCATCAGAACACAACAGCACAGGGGGGGAGATCACTGTACTAAATGTCAGATCGTTAGTACAGTGGTTCCGACCGGAGCTGACAGGTTTTTTTTTTCGTTGAACGAAAATAAAACTCAGGGTGCACCAGTCTTTAGACTCTTGGGCAGATCATACAGGATTCATTTTCTTCCCTTCAACCAGCAGACTGAACAAAAGAAAATTAATCAATTATCCCATCCACACATTCAAAATGGATTCGGGAATCCCTCCTGCAGAGCTATTCCCCACCACCAGAATACACTCATCAGCTCTGCTAGCTAGATATATAGCCAGGGGCACTGATCGAGGGAACATTTTCCAACAGGCTGGTTGTACAGAAGTTGAACAAGTGATCACCAGCCTGCCAATAGATGGATCCAAACCAGAGGAGTCCCTTCTGACCCTGACAAATTTGGATCCATCTATTGCCAGTTTTGCTCTCTGTGGGGAAACATTGAAGGATAAGTTCACCTTTTCAAAAAAATAAATAAATAAATGCACATCTTTTTTGCAGGTAAAAAAATTGTGCATTTATTATTATTTTTTTATTGGAGCCTGGAAAACATTGAACGCAGCAGATTGTGGGTGCTATGCAGGGCTCTTGCAGATTTGTACGATCATACCTCGTACAAGCATTCAGTTACACAATGACAAGATATTTCAATAAACTACCACAGCACTCAACAGCGCCATAGTAGTTCATTGAGGACTACAGCCGCAAAGGCTGTTGGTAGTTGTAGCTTTCCATTCACAGAACACTGTAAATGAATGACACGGCCGGGTGGGCGGAGCCCCGCCCCATCTTTTTGATTTAGGCAGCAGACATGGGGAAAAGATCCCTGGTCTGCTGTCACAGCAGGGATGGGGGAGATGCGTGGGAGTCAGTGCATTTATAACATTTTACACCCTATATATGGGTGTAACATGTTGAGAGGTGAACTTCTCCTTTAGTCTCATTACAGAGATACTACATGCCCTCCTACTGAGTCAGATCTACAGCTCTGCAATCTGCAAAGCACATTCTCCCCAGCTGATTGGAGAGTTCTGGTTCTGGCTCCTCAGAGAGCACTGCTTCCCCACAGAAAGCAAGGGTCATTTTCTACAGCATGCTAGCAAAGGGCCAGCCACTCCAGCTGTGGCTGATTTTTAAAGAATGTAAACTAAGACTTTGCCCACCCTTTGTTTTAACACACCTGGAATGTGTTTAGCTAATTTACCTGAAAGTTAAACTGGGGTTTATCCCTCTCAATGCCAGTCCTGGTTGTCAGATGGAAGCAATCCAGCAGCAATGTAGCCGCCGAATTGCTTCCAAACCCCCAGGTAACAGGTGCCCCCACAATGTGTGCTGGGCTGAGCACGTCCGGGACCGGAATGGCAGGTGCCCCTGGGTAGAGGGGCGGGAGCTGAGCTCTTCTTCCTGCTGACCCGGAAGCTACATGTAAAGCATCACTTCAGGGTCCCCCTTTCACTTTTTCTGGCCAGCATAGCCAGGAATGAATCAAATGTAGTGCGATCTGTACTGCATTAGATTCATTGGCGCAAAGGTGAGACATCCAGGTTCTTTTAGACCCCAGATGTCTCATTAAAGAGAACCGGTCACCAAACAAAAGTTAAGTAAGGCCCACCCCACCCTAACGTAAACCTATGCAATGGGGGCACCTATGCATGAAAATGATGATTGTGATATACCTGTTACATATCGCTGCGCACGCCAGAGTGAGAGAAATTTTAGCACCAGATCAATGCTAAACTGATGACCTGTAGGGTAGTTTTAAAGCCTTGCCTATGGAAAATGTACGGTACTGAAGTTTGTTGCCATTTCACAGGTGCATACAAATTTAAGGTATGTCATGTTGGGTATCTATTTACTCGGTGCAATCTAATCTTTTGTATTTTTATCCAAAAAATGGGTAATTTATTGTATTTGTGTGCCCTAAAATTAACTTAAGTGTATTTTTTTATTGAGATTTTGCATTTCCTAGACCTTTGCGGTAATATTGCGTAACAAACATTTTTAACTACCACTATTGTGTACTTTAGGATGTCTGCTTTCAGAAAATATATAATGTTTTGGGGGTTTTATGCAATATTCAGGCCTAAAATGATTTTTATAAACATGTGCAAAAATGGTCCTGGCAGCGAAAGAATCAAAGGGTAATCTTTCCATTGAGTCTCCGAAAGATAAAAAGCTGGCATGTGATACCAAATACCAGCATCTACCTGTAACAATATCAGTTTTGGCTGCAGTTGGCCTTTAATGACTTCAGATCCCTCTGCAGTTCCTGTGCAGACACACACTTCTGTTGCACTGCCCAGCGGAGCCCAGAGCAAAGCACGCTGCACTTAGCATGTCAGCTTACATACATGCAGACACCATACCTGGTCAGCAAGCTTGCCCAGTCTGTTGGGCTGAAAGAGGAACCACAAAGAAAAGTGAGAAATGGAATGGTATGATAGCAAGTGCGGGAATAAACAGAGGTTGAGGAACTCGTTTGAGCTCAGAAGTGAACATGACCACCCCTTCATGAACATACATGAACTAAAATGATAAGCTTCACACAAAGCATATAAATTGCTATCACAGAACTCCTACCTGTAAACAGATGGCCACATTGACCCGACAGCCAAACGTGGTGCTCACAGCCCTGGTGGACAGTCCCAAGTCCTTGAATAACTTTGAGAACGACTGTGTAAGTGCGATACGTGGCCGTTCCTCCGCTACCACCATGCATGTTCGCACGCAAGACAGATTCACACCTCGGGACTGGGCAAGGGAAAGAGGATCAGGAAGGAAATTTAGGATTAGCAAAATAATGGAGAACAAGACAAAAAAACAAAAGGCTAAATAATACATAGGGAAAGCCTAAGGGAAGCACAGAAGGAAGAAGGAAATTAGGAAAGAACAAGTGGGTAAATACTCATCGAGACTTTTACTTCAATAATAACCGAGTATGTACCTTCAATGTGCCCGTCTGTGTGCCCAGGCCTCTGGTACACATTTCCATGACAGAGTATGAGCAAAAGGTGACACGTACTTTGTACTGACTAACTGCACTAAGCCACAGGGATGCATTGCTCTCCAGCTCCAGAGGAGGCACGAGGATGGACTGGTGACCAGAATAAATGCTGCATAAATGGCAAAGGGACATTGTTAAGGAAGGACCTTGGTATAGTAGAAAAGCAGGTTATTGCTATACCACAAGGAGTGATAGAGATCACTAACTGCAACAAATTCACTTTTTTTCCATCATTTCCTTGCAGTGGGACATCAGTCGATATGCAGGCCAGAATCTAAACACCTATAAAACCCTTGTGTATGTACATACACACTCAATTAAAGTATATCTAAGGCCAAAACCTTTTTGTTTTTAATAGGGCACAGAAGTGTTAACTTCTGTTTATGACCTGTCCTGAAGATACAATGGGAAATAAGGGACATTTCTCCAAAGTGAGGAAAATCCCCTATGAGCTGTGACTGGTACAAGTGTCCCCTCAATGGAAGATTTCCCCTCACCTCCTGCTCTGGTGACAACTATAAACTTTTGTATCCCCCTTACTTTCTGTCCTGGTGACAGCAGCCACCTGGAGTAATTGCAAAGTTGAAACTCCCCAGCAGGGTCAGAGATTGCAATAAACACGGAAAAAAATAGTTTTGGCTTTAGATACATTTAACATCTTACTGACAGTACAGCTTATATGTACACAAGGGAACAAATGTAGATTTAGGCTTTTCTAAACCTAGTTTTTAGATGTGGTGGCTGCATTAGTTTTTGGGTTTTTTTTGCCTTTTTTTCTATATTTTTACCTGGTAATCTTAATATAAAACACACTTCCTTTGGCCCTACTTACACCTGCGCAATATGATTTTTAGTTTTTTTTTTTTTTTTTTTTTTACACAAGCATAGGGCAGTCCATTCACTTGAATGGGTTGCCCTACATGCAATAATCGCACCAAATCAGCTCTTGCGCTTTTTTTAGCGGTGAGCCTTGTGTGACGGTTACCCATATTTGGGGTGCCATTGCTCCACTATCACGATGCTCGTTTCTATGCACATTCTCAGAACGCCAAGGTGTGAGTGCAGCTTTAGTGCTACACTCATCTTCCATTGTTTCCACGGAAGATGTCATGTTTAGCACAGAGGATAGACTTCAAACGTGTCTGCCTTTGTTCATCTCCATTGCATGGTTTACTTGCTGAAAATGTTCCTAAAAAATTAAAACTAATGCAGCCACCACATCTAAAGACTTGTAAGATGCAATATATCAAAATGATTGTGTTTTGTTTTGGATATGCTTTAATTTTTTTATTTAATTTAAATTTACATAGATTAGAATGATTCAACTACAACATGCTGAGAAGGAGAAATTATTACACACAAGCCAATCAATGTATATTTTGACAACTAGATTCTAGATTGCCCCTTTCACACGATCGGCCCAGTCGAATCCGCCTGTCCGTTTTTCAGGTGGATCCGAGTGGGCCACCCATTGACTTCTATGAGCAGGCGGATTTCAGCAGAGATGTGCCCGCTGACACCCGCCTGTTATCCGATCCATCAAGATCCGCTCAAAACGGAAGGATGGTGATAAGTTCAGCATCCGCCCAGCGGATCAGGCGTGATTAGATGAAAACGGAGAGGCGGTCCGTTTTCACCTGATCTGAGAACAGCGGGGCTCTGACAGGTCCGTCTCTGCACAGCGAGTGGAGATGGACCTGTATTCCGCTACTCAGCAGGGATCAACGGAGCAATACCCTGCTGAGCTAGCGGAGTCCATCCAACGAATCCGCTCTGTGTGAACCCAGCCTAAAGCAATAGTTTTCAATCAAAAAATGCAGCTGTCCTTTGATTATTTTACATGATTATTAAGCCGTGTAATGTCTACCTATACAGCATATATGCAACAGGCAAAGAGGATGATTAGTCAGAAATAGGACCATTTACCTGCACAAACACCAAAGGGCAAATCCTAAGCCACAGTATGGATCTAGGCAGATAGCAATTTGACGAGATGGGTACAACTCACATTGCAGCTTAATGGACCGACATAAGGCACTGCAGGCTGAATGAGACATCTAAAGAAGAGGGAAAAAAGCTTATTTAGCTTATACATTATTAGAACATATATGTACAGGAGAAGTAAAAGGTATAAATGACTGCGGTTGAAGTTTAAATGTAGAAAAAGTCCAGATCATGACAATTATTATTATTTTGGCTTTGGACAGAGTGAAAAAGATACATTTTCTGTAAAGTTTTTGTATTTCTGTCTGTGACCCCATAATATTCCCTCTCTTTCTTTCTTAGAGCCCTTTCACACTGAGGCGTCGGGGCCGTCGGCGGTAAAGCGCCGCTATTTTTAGCGGCGCTTTACCGTTGTTTTTGCGGGGTTTTTTGGCTGCTAGCGGGTCGGTTTTAACCTCCGCTAGTGGACGAAAAAGGGTTAAAACGACCTGCAAAGTGCCGCTACAGCGGCGCTTTGCCTGCAGGTCTGCAGCACTGCCCATTCAGTTCAATGGGCAGGAGCGGTGTATACACTTCACCGCTCCAAAGATGCTGCTTGCAGGACTTTTTCTACCATCCTGCCAGCGCACCGATCCAGTGTGAAAGCCCTCTGGCTTTCACACTGGAGAGACAGGAGAGGCGCTTTACAGGAGCTATGCAGGCATTATTTTTAGCGCTGTATCGCCTGTAAAGCGCCTCAGTGTGAAAGGGGTCTTAGTGACACCCATACAAGAAATGGGGGGGGGGGGTTACGTGCCTCAAAGACAAGAAAGCATGGACAGCTCTATCTGATTCCTCCTGTATTAAATTGTATTGTAACTGTACTGTCTGCCCTTATGTTGTAAAGCACTGCGTAAACGGTTTGCGCTATATAAATCCTGTATAATAATAATATCTTCCTAAAGAGATTTCCTCTCTCTGTTCTGGGGAACTTGTTTACCAGAGAAGTGAGAAAATCTGCAATAGGGAGACTGACAGAAGTAAGCAAGGATTCTAGCATTCCTTTACTTAAAGTGGTTGTAAACCCTATCCATGAAATTTGAGCTGGGCACATATATCTGTAGTGTTTACTTATCTCACTCCAAAGCCCTGGGTCCCATGTCTTTCTGCCAAGCTCTCCAACACGGGAGATAAAAGCAGCTGGAAATTTGTGTCGGGGAGGGTGCTTAGAGATAGATAAGCAGAGAGCTGGTCTATTCGCAGCAAAGCTCTGCAAGTTTCTTCATTCCTCATGTGGAAGGGGGGGGGGTGTGCCTTTCCTCCAATCAGCTCACACACAGTGTATGCCCAGACTCCCCTCCCACTGCTGAAACAGGAAAAAAGATTTGTAACATGATGTGCACTTTCTAAAGAGTGTAGAAAGTTGAAGACAGCAGATATACATGTATGTAGGGAGACTTGTTTCATCTTGGTGTATCATCTGAGGCTGTTCACTTTACTGGGTATAGGACAAGGTATACATCCACTTTAACTTAAAGTGTATTTTTATGCTTGCAGTGAAATTTGAGAACATTTCTTTCTTTTTAGATGTTTTCTTAAGCCAGCCATAGACGGTTCAAATCTTGGCTGGTTCAGCTGGGACTGGCCGAGATTCAAACCATGTATGGGCAAACTGAATGTACCAAATAGCCCTAGCGGCTTTTACAGCTGCTAATCAGTAATCACTGTGTCCTCCTGGCGGGGACAGCTTCCCCTCCCGGGAGAACACAATGGCTCAGCGGGAGGAAACCCGCGGTTGCAGGAAAGAAAATCGCTCTATGGCTGGCTTTAGGAGAAGCTGTCATAGCTGACTGCAAGCATTTCACAGTGAGTCTAATGGCTAATGAAGGCTAATTGACAGACTAAATCTCCTCTCACTTAAACACAATCCAAGATGCCCAACCCTTTGTTAGGACAGACAGCAGTCATATGTGGATCAAACTTATAGTGCGATCCGCCAGCACAATACAAACAGGGTTAATTATAGCAAACTGCTACCCAGCTCCCTCATAAACAAAAAAAAAAACAAGTTGGAGTTTTCAGTTCTGGAGTTATCACAAAAAAACAACTCATATGGTAAGCAGCATTTTTTTTTTTTTTTAATAGTTCTACTATGTGAATACGAACATGTAACAAATATTAAAAAAAAAAAAGGTGTTATACCAAATTGGCAGAAAAGGTGGAAATACACTTTATATAAATGATTTGTACTTCTGTCTATGCTGCTGTTAAAGTGATTTCCCCTCATTTCCGGTCCTGGGGACAACCTTTTTACCAGACATTAAATGAAGGAATGTTTTCCACAGAGCCTCTGACAGCAGTAATGTGTGGCATGAATTTTAATCCTTCCCCAATATATCCCAAACTAAAAATATGATTTTTATTACAGCTTACCAGTAAAATCCTTTTCTTGGAGTACATCATGGGACGCAGAGTCTTAAGTAATTACTTAATGGGTTATAGGCCACTTTCAGGTGTTGACACTGGTAAACCCAATCAAAGGAAGTTTACTCTCTATATAACCCCTCCTCCTTCCAGGAGCACATCAGTTTTTGTAGCAAAGCAATATACTTGTATCCCAAAAGAGGGGCGGGACCTCTGTGTCCCATGATGTACTCCAAGAAAAGGATTTTACAGGTAAGCTGTAATAAAAATCCTAATTTCTTTATCGAACATCATGGGACACAGAGCCTTAAGTATTACTTAATGGGATGTCCCATAGCAATGCCATATGAGAGGTGGGAGAAAAGAACCCGCAGGGTACACCCAGACTTGAGGATCTATAGCGCTGCTTGTAGCACACTGCGCCCGAAGGCGATATCTTCATACCTCCTTTCATCCACCTGATAACATTTTGTGAATGTATGCACTGAAGACCAAGTTGCGGCCTTACAGATCTGAGCCACGGAGGCCTGATGACGCACTGCCCAAGAAGCACTAACTGACCTGATAGAATGTACCTTAACTTGAAACGGGGGAATCTTACCCCTTAAATCATAAGTTTGAATTATCACTTGCCGAATCCACTTAGCAACAGTGGATTTCGACGCTGCCTGTCCTTTCTTAGGATCCTCTGGCAGAATAAATAAGACATCAGTCTTACAACCTGAGCAGTTTTCTTTAAATAGATTTTCACAAAAGATCGGGCAAACTTCTTGCATACCTTGCCCACTTAGATTCACGTCCCCCTGTGGTGGTGTCGTTAACTGATCACCAGGGGAACGACGTTACCGATCCGCAACAAGTAGCAGAGGAATTTGCGAGATTCTATCGCGCACTCAACACCTCTCGGGTCACTCACACTCCCCAAGATACCAAAGATTACTCAGCGAGAATTGAATTCCCTAGATTGACTGATGCCCAACGTGAACTCTTAGAAGCTCCCATTACTAAAGAAGATATTTCTGAGGCTATTTCCTGTCTGGCTACATCTAAGGCCCCAGGATCAGATGGCTTACCACTTGAATTCTATGCCACCTACTCTGAAATTTTAACCCCTAAACTTCATGATCTATACAAATCCATATTTGATACGGGAATCCTACCCCCCTCTATGAGAGAAGCCCAAATTGTGGTAATCCCTAAGCCTGGTAAGGACCCCAAATACCCAGAATCATATAGACCCATTTCCTTACTACAGGTCGACATTAAAATACTTGCCAAGATTCTGGCCTCCCGCCTAAACCAGGTTATTCTTTCCCTGATCCACCCCGATCAGACAGGCTTTATGCCAGGGAAGAACACTGCTATGAATATTCGCCGTCTATTTATGAACATCCAGGGGTCCCATGATGAAGTCGGCTCGAGGATCGTGATGGCTCTAGACGCCGCCAAGGCCTTCGATTCCGTGGAGTGGAATTATCTATGGGAGTGCCTTTCGAGATTTGGACTTGGCCCCAACTTTATTCGTTGGGTTCAGCTCCTGTATCAATCCCCGAAGGCCAAGGTGTTTGTAAATGGTTGGCTCTCCGATCAATTCCCGCTGGAGAGAGGGACCCGACAAGGCTGCCCCCTTTCCCCCATGCTGTACGCATTGGCTGTGGAGCCATTGGCCATCATGGTTCGTGCGGACACCAATATTCAAGGCCTCAAGATAGGGAATCTGGAAGAAAAGATTGGGATGTACGCAGATGATACGCTCCTTTACTTGGCCGACTCGGGTCCCTCCCTCGTTGCAGCCCTCCACTCCATAGAGCATATTGGTAGCCACTCGGGCCTAAGCATAAATTGGTCTAAATCCCAGATCCTTCCGATTGACCATTTCCCTCCCTCACCCACATCCCCCCCTCTGACTCTCCCCAGGGTCTCTGTAATTAAGTACCTCAGCGTGCAAGTTACTAGATCACTTACAGATTACATACTTTTGAACATTGAACCCCTGTACACCCTGATCAAGACTAAGACACAAAATTGGGCTCGACTACCCCTGGGTGTCATGGGACGCATCAGTCTAGTCAAAATGATACTTCTCCCAAAGATACTTTATTTGGTGTGGCATGCTCCCCTGTATATACCACAAAATTTTTTTCAAAACAATTGAATCTATTCTCAATTCGTTCATATGGGGATCCAGCAGACACAAATTATCTTAGAAAATACTTAAAAACCCAGTGACATTGGGAGGAGTTGCTCTTCCAGACTTTCAGGACTATTATCTTGCCTCCCAACTGTCCCACTTCTATCATTTTGACAAGAACGAGCTACCAAGATACCAGCTACTACTCTGTGAACACCCTGAAAACCCAGCTCATACCCCACTTCAATCAGTCCTAAGGGCCCCATTGACAGGACATACCCCCCAACATAAAGCAGGCATGTTGACACATCACCGGAGGGTGTGGCGGTTGGCACTACAAAAACTCGGGATTCCACAGGTTCATTCCCACACCCCCCTTTGGTTTAACACACGTTTACCTGAGCTGTTGTCTATCCCAGACCCCGCGGTTTGGATAAGTTGCGGGATCTTGTATATACACCAGATCATGACGACTACGGGACTTAAATCATTCCAAACATTAAAAGACGAATTCTCACTTCCCAATCACCTACTTTTCAGGTACTTACAACTTCGCCATGCTATACAAACTCAGTTTGCTGGCTCCAACCCATCCCTGAGAGTCCCCTCCATAGTTGACACGATCACAGGTGCCGAGCCAGCCAAGCTAATCTCCACTCTTTATTCCGCCATCCGTCTTCCCAACTCCATAGCCCTGGCCTATAGTGCCAAGACTAGATGGGAGGTGGAGGTTGGAATGATTGAGGATGAGGATTGGGATGAGATCTTGGAAGGTGTGAAAAAAGTTTCCCCTAAACTGTCGGACCGCCTTAACACAGTTGTATATCATACATAGAACATATCTGACTCCTCAGAGGATAGCGCGTTTCAAACCCATGCATAATCCAGGATGCCATCTATGCGACCACACCCCAGGCTCTTTCTATCACCTTATATGGTCCTGTCCAATTATCCAAGCATACTGGATACAAGTGATACGCTTCCTCCACGATCAGATGGGCTCTCCTGCTACCCTAGACCCAAAGATGTGTCTGCTCGGTCTGCTACCTGACTTAGACGCTGACAAACCCCTCCGTACCTTTCTACATGAAACGCTATTCTTGGCGAGAAAATCGATAGCCCGTAATTGGATGCAGGCCCTACCCCCTACAATCCAGTGTTGGAAAAAAGAAATTAATGACACTCTCCCATATAAGAATCTGATTTATGTACATAGAGGATGCCCGCTTAAATATGAGCAGGTTTGGAACAGATGGCTGGAGGATGGTGAAACATGTACTTGAAATGTTGATATCTTCCTCTCTTTTTCTTCTCTCCTCCTCCCCCTTCTTCTTTACTGTGTACTGGCTTCATGTCCGGTGGATATTTCACCCTATATCATGTAGATAACTTAATGTGCTCATGTATGTATTGCTGCTCTGGCCATGTTGGCTTATATTATTTTTTATGTACCAAGCATATATTTTCTTAATAAAGTTGGTTTTCCAATTAAAAAAAAAAAAAGATTTTCACTGCTCTCACCACAGCAAGACAATGTAGTGACTTTCCTTCCCTGGAACATGGTTTTGGAAAAAAACGATGGCAGGACAATATCTTGGTTCAGGTGAAAACCTGAAATTACTTTTGGCAAAAAGCCTGGACAAGGGCACTCTGTCCTCATGAAAAATCAAATATGGCTCTTTACAAGAAAGAGCAGCCAATTCTTAAACCTTCCTTGCTGAAGATATAGCAACCAAAAATACCAACTTCCTTGTCATAAGGACTAGGGAATCTGTTGTCTTGGTTCAAATGGTTGTTTTTGTAACACAGACAAAACTTAGTTTAAGTCCCAAGGGTTCAAGGGAGGTTTGATGGGTGGATTAAAGCGGGGGTCCACCTATCTATCGTTTTTTTTTTTTGAGTTCATTCACGAACTTTTCTTCTCAGCATTACATACTCACATATTGTATGTAATATGTCCGCCTGTGTCAGATTTCGCTGGAAAGAATAACTTATATTATTCACTGCAGGCGGTTTCCATCTTCATTGTGGGCATTTGAAGCCCACAAGCATTTATTTCCTGGATGTGGTGAATGCTGTGCTCCCAGCATTCACCGCTTGTTCCCGCACATGCTCAGTGGCATCCTGGGAAGCCTGAGACTAGCTCCCAGGAGTCTGGGAGAGGCTAGAAACACGCCTACTCCCATGGGAGGAGAACCAGGAAGTGCAAAGAAGAATAGAAAAATAAAAGGTAATTACGGCGATTTAAATTTTTTTAAACGGCATGTCAGCATCTAGGCAAGGAAGAGAATACATACAGATATTGTTCAAAATTTGGGTGGAAATCCGCTTTAAGCCGCATCACCCCTTGTATAAAGCCCCGGACTAAGAATGAGTAGCAAGTGGTCTTTGAAATAAGACCGATAAAGCTGAGACTTCGCATTTAATAGTACTTAAAGGGGTTGTAAAGGTATTTTTTTTATTTTTTAAAAATAACAAACATGTTATACTTACCTTCACTGTGCAGCTCATTCTGCACAGAGTGGCCCCGAACCTGCTCTTCTGGGGTTCCTCGGCGGCTGTCTCAGCTCCTCCCCGCAATAATTAACCACCTTAATGCGAGCTCCCTCGCATGGTGGTTAGTTATTGCGGGCGCGCTCCTGTGATACAGCCGGCGGCTATAGCCGCTCGCTGTATCACTCGGCCCCGCCCCCCAGCGCGCGGCGTCATTGGATGTGATTGACAGCAGCGCGAGCCAATGGCTGCGCTGCTTCCAATCCATCCACTGTAGCCAATCAGCGGCCAGGCTGAGCAGCGGAATCGAGGACGTGAACGAGCAGCCGAATTTCGAGGGGTCAGGTAAGTAAAACAGGGGGGCTGGGGACGGCGGTATGGTTAGTAGTTTTTTCACCTTAATGCATAGAATGCATTAAGGTGAAAACATTTTTACCTTTACAACCCCTTTAAAGCCAATTTCATTTCTACCCCTAATTGTAGAAAGGCAAGAATTCTGCCTATGATATATCTCCAAGGCAAGAATTCTGCCTATGATATATATCTCCGAGGGTGCCAACCCTTCGATTCACACCAGGAAACATAAGCCTTCCAGACTTTATAATATATATCGTTCTGGAAGCTGGCTTCCTAGCATTAATCAGGGTAGAGATAACTGACCCGGAAAGCCGTTTCTTTAGAATGTGGGTTTTAATAGCCAAGCCATTAATTTTAGAAACCGTAAGGAAGGATGGAATATCGGTCCCTGAGAGACCAGATCTGGCTGTAGTGGGAGAGACCATGGGCCCTCCACTGCCATCTTGACCTTCTGGGCCATGCTGGTGCCACCAGAATTATCGGCTTTCTTTCCAGCTTGATCCTGCAAAGAAGTCGAGGCAGCAACTGAATAGGGGGAAATGCATAGATCAGTGAGAACTGATCCCATGGGGTCACTAACACATCCGTTCTGCATGCAAATGGATCCCTTGTTCTGGCCACAAAGTTGACCAACTTCGTGTTGAACCTGGATGCTAGAAGATCCACGTCCAGAGTCCCCCATCTTTGACAAACAGCCCAAAATATGTCTTTGAATCCTGACAGGACAACCCCGTAACCTGAAAGTCCAGGCCTTTAGAGCCAAACTGCCCAAAACTCTAGGATATTGATGGGCAAGATTCTTTCAGTTCTTGACCACTGTCCCTGGACAGTGTCTTATCTAGTACTACTTCCCAGCCTGAGAGGTGAGGCCAGCACTTTGCAGAACACCCGAGGTGCTGTGGCTAGCCCGAAAGGCAGGGCTACAAATTGGAAATGCTTCTGTTCTAACTCAAACTTTTGATAAGCAGGAAATATAGGGACTTGCAGATATGCATGCCTGATGTTGATTGACGCCAGAAGTTCTCTTCCTAGGATAGAAACTACCGACCTGATTGTCTCCACGCGAAAGGAGCGGATCTTCAGGAATTGATTTTTTTTAGAGCTAGAATGGGTCTGACATCTCCATTTGGTTTTGGTACCATGAAAAGATTTGAATAAAACCCCAGACCTTGCTCTTTTGTGTATGATCACCCCTTGAGATATTAATCGGTCTAGTGCCTGAAACAGACTGTTTTTTCTCTGGATCTTTGGGAACGCTTGACCTCAGGAAGCGAGACAGTGGAAAGTCCCGAAATTCCAGCTTGTACCCCAGCGTTACCGTGGAGATGATCCATCTGTCCTGAATTTCTTTTTTCCAGACTTCTGAAATTTGCAGAAGTTTTTCCCGCACCTTGGTGAGGGAGGTTGCCTCTTCATGATGAGGCTTTAGGATTCTGTTTCACAGATTTCCTACCCCAGAGCTTCTTTTGAGCCTGGGTCTGACCCTAAGGTTTTCCTTTAGTGTCTGACAGCGAAGGCCGTCGCCACTGCCTACAGGCGGAAGCCCTTGGCGCAGGGGAAAGAGCCTGTTTAAATGAAGGGCGTTTAGATTTTCTTTTGACTGGTAAAAAAAGTACTTTTCCCAGCAGAAATTGTCTTGATATATTTATCCAAGTCTTCTCCAAACAGTCGCTCCCCATGAAAGGGGAACCCAGTTAGGAGGTTTTTACATGGTGTTACATGGTGTTTCGGCTGACCAATTTTTCAACCACAGGATTCTGCGCATATGTACAAGCATAAGCGTAAGGCGGGATGCCTGGTGAATAGAGAGTCTTTAATGGCATCTATGGCAAAACATAATGCCTTAGGTAGTTCAGCCAAATCCCGAGCTTGTTGCGTAGGAAGCTCTCTAAGGGCTTGTTTAAATTGGTCCTTTAGGAATTGGTAGACGCCTATCGTAGAGACTGCGGGCTGAATGACGGCACCTTCTATGGAAAAAGCAGATTTTTAGCAGGGATTCCAACTTCTTATCTTTTGGATCCTTAAGCATCTGTCTACAGGACAAATTAAGTTATTATTCATATTGGAAATCGCAGCATCAATTGCTGGTACTTTCCATCTTTTGGAGAATGTCTCCTCCAGAGGAAAATTGAAAACCTCTTAGGAAATGTTTATCCGGTTTAACCCATTCTGCAAAAATAAGCTGTAATGCATGTGCAGGAAACGCATGCAAAGGATGGGAAGGTTTTTAAAGAACCTAAGGAAGAAGGTTAGAGGCAGCATGAAAGTGGAACAAACCATTTCTGTAAGAGATTGTATCAGCAATTTTACAGATTTGAGAAGCTACCGTTGTTTCCTCTGCAGAAGAATCATTGGTTTGTTTCTCTTCCTGATCGATTGAGGGTAAAACCTCATCGTGTGCCCACTGTTCCCCTTGAAAAGCTGAAGCGGGGGAGGGGGACCTAGTACGCTTCCTATCCATTTGAATGGAGAATGCGATTAAAGCCACTAATCTTTCTTCCAGACCCCGAAGGGAGGAGGAAAGGGCATCTTTAGTCACGTATACAGGTGCTGAGATGTGAGAGGCAGCTGCACCATCAATTTCTCCATTGGCTCACCCTGAGTTGCCATAATTAGTAATTCAGGTGAGGATGACAGCATGGAAATACAGCTGGAAATCCCAATGCCTGGGGGGCCAAAACGTTATTGTTTTGGCTTCTGTGGTGTCTTTTTTGGCAGGCATAGTCCTAAATACAAAAAACAGAGGCGCTATACACATTGCACTAAATCGGTGAAAATAGTCATGACTTTTAAAAGCTGCTATAAAGTTCAGCCTAGTGCTGGAAAAAAGTGTCCTTCCTGTACCAGGAATGCCAGTTTTGCAACCCATACATGTTCCACAGCTTGTGTGTCCCTGTGTGCAGGCAGCTTGTTTCCTTCTCATCAGCGACTGACTGTATATTTATCTGCTTTTAGTCTGCCGTGCGTCCTCGTGGACGTTTCACGGCACCTGCGAGAGGCCCCGCCCCCTCCCAAAAAATTTGGCCCCCCTTTTTTATTTAAAATGTCTCCGGGCGCATGAGCACTGAGTTTTTCGGGTCCCAGACCCAACACAAGGAGGGGGGAGGGGGGGAGGGGCGGCAGAGCCTCCTGCAGTGAGGCATAGACATGTGTGAAAATACCTCCACAGTAACAGACTTTAGCGGTAAAATAGCGGGACCTTCCGCATCCCCCACGGCGCAGGGGGGGGGGGGTTGGTAATGTATGGGGGGGGGTGACCCTCTGGTCCCATCAGGGGAAGAAAAAAAAAGACATTTTTTGCAGATTTTTTACTTTGCAAAATCTCCTTCCACACGCTGAGCAGCCAGACACGGAACTGAGCAAACAATGAGACAACAGAGTAAGGCATGTGCATAGACTCCATCTAGTGGAGATCTTAAGGCATGACAACATTTTTTCCTTAAATGAAAAAAAATGCATAGATGTTTTTAATATCAAAGTTTTCTTCCCTTTACCATGTCCTCGCCTCAGGATTTTGCTGAATTAACAGAAAAACCAACTTTCAGCCATCACGGCGGGTTCGTTTAGCAAACCTTCAAGGACTGGGTCCGTAAAAACTGCCGTCCAACTGCCTTGGGCCTTGTATAAGCACCCCATCAGGAAGCTTGGGGTAATTTAACAAGACCTAAACCCTGGGTTCCATCCCTACAAAGAGAGGCATTACAGGCAAAACCTCATGCTTCGGATACAAGGTCCCAGGTACCATCCATCTTAGGCCTCAGTGGCACTTCTGGTTGGATCTGGCTTCTTTTTATGGAGAAATTTAAATCCAGCATGGATCCCTCCTGGAGCTCCTCAGAGCACTTCTTCACTCCTGACCAATACCTTAGACCCAGGCGAAAAAACTGATGTGCTCCTGGAAGGAGGAGGGGTTATATAGGGGAGTAAACTTCCTTTGATTGGGTTTACCAGTGTCAACACCTAAAGGCGGCCTATAACCCATTAAGTAATTACTTAAGGCTCCGTGTCCCATGATGTACAATAAAGAAACTAGGTTTTGGCCATAGAAACACTTTAAAGTGCAACTCCGGGAAACCTAAAACCCTCCATTGAACTGGGGATGCATCCACACTGCAAAGGTAAACCGTTTTCTATGTCCAGGGAATAGAAAAGCGCTTTCACTTACCCAATCCTCCGCTTCCCTGACAGTTGGCTTTTCCCTATGCTCTGGCAGTGGACTGTTCCTCTGCTTCCTCATGTCCAAAGTAGGGCTATGGTCCCTTCATCAGCTTTAAAGGAGGTCATAGAATCTTAGCCTGCCAGAGCATAGGGGAGTAGAGGCTGCAGGGACCAACCTAACAGTCTAGGACAGGGGTAGGCAACCTCGGCCCTCCAGCTGTGGTGAAACTACAAGTCCCATGAGACATTGGAAGACCCTGATAATCACAGGCAGAGGCAGATGTGAGTGCCAAGTTTGCCTACCCCTGGTCTAGGAGGAGCCTTCAGGAGCGGAGGATTGGTTAAAACGGTAGTAAACCGCATCCAAAAAAATAAAAAATCGGGCCCGGGCAGTTTAACCACTTCCCGCCCGGCCTATAACAAAATGACGGCCGGGCGGTGGTTCAGTTATCCTGACTGGGCATCATATGACTTCCTTCAGGATAGCAGCCGCCGTACGCCCATGGGGGCGCGCATCGCAGCGATTGGTGGTGCGGTGTGTCAGTCTGACACAACGCTACACCGATCTCGGTAAAGAGCCTCCGACGGAGGCTCTTTACCAGGTGATCAGCCATGTCCAATTACGGCTGATCACGATGTAAATAGGAAGAGCCGTTGATCGGCTTTTCCTCACTCGCGTCTCTCTCGGCGGCTCTCCTGACAGGGGGGGGGTCTGCGCTGATTGCCCCCGCTCGGATGACCACACTGGACCACCAGGGACACCACTAGGACCACCAGGGAAGGGGGCAACATGTGGATGGCCAGGTATATACCCCATGGCCATCCACATGTTCAAATGAATGCCAAATCTGTGCCAATCAGTGCCCACAAATGGGCACTGATTGGCACCAGTATGTACTAGAAGACATCAGTGATGCCCAGCAATGCCACCTATCAGTGTCATCAGTGCAACCCATCAGTGTCTATCAGTGCCACCTATCAGTGCCCATCCATGCCCATCAGTGCCCATCCGTGTCACCTATCAGTGCCACCCATAAGTACCCATCAGTGCCGCCTACGAGTGCCCATCAGTGCCGAATATGAGTGCACATCAGTGCCGCATACCAGTGCCACCTATCAGTGCCCATCATCAGTGCCACCTCATTGGTGCCCATCAGTGCCCGTCATTGAAGGAGAAAACGTACTTATTCACAAAAATTTTTAACAGAAACAAAGAAAAACTTTTTGTTCAAAATTGTCGGTCTTTTTTTATTTGTTGTGCAAAAAATAAAAATCGCAGAGGTGATCAAATACCACCAAAAGAAAGCTTTATTTGTGGGAACAAAATGATAAAAAATTTCTTTGGGTACAGTGCATGACCGCGCAATTGTCATTCAAATTGCAACAGCGCTGAAAGCTGAAAATTGGCTTGGGCAGGAAGGTGTCTAAGTACCTGGTATTGAAGTGGTTAAAGTGATACTAAAGTCTGTTTTTTTTTTGCCTAAAAATAACAAACATGTTATACTTACCTGCTCTGTGCAGTGGTTTTGTATAGAACAGTCCCTTTCCTCCTTCTCTCAGGTCCCTCTTCGGCTCTCCTGGCCCCTCCCCCCGATGAGTGCCCTCACAGCAAGCAGCCGAGCCTCAGCTCCATGTGCCGATTCAGACACGGAGCCCCAGCTAGGCCCCGCCCCCTCTCTCTCCTCATTGGCTCACTGACTTTGACAGCAGCGGGAGCCAATGGCACTCCGCTGCTGTCTCAGCCAATGAGGAAGAGAGTCTCGGGCCGCTGATTCGCTCCTGCAACATCGCTGGATAGAGATGGCCTCAGGTAAGTATAAAGGGGGCTGGTGCACACAGAAGGTTTTTTATCTTAATGCATAGAATGCATTAAGATAAAAAAGCCTTCTGCCATTACAATCCCTATAAGTCATAATGTGCTAGTATGCATAGCACATTATGACAGACTTACCTGAAAACAAAGCCCTACGGCAGCGTCCTGTCACCGCTGAAGGTGCTTCCATCTTCACCCAGTCTTCTTTCCAGGTTTGCTAGCTTCGGTTATCTGATTGGCTGAGCCAGCGATGACTTCACTCTCGCACATGCGCGTGGGAGTCACTGTTTACGGCATGGCTCTGAAGAGCGCATCACTGACTACATCTAAAGTAAATATCTCCTTACCTATAGGTTAGCCTTGTTATAGGCTTACCTATAGGTAAAAATCATACATATGAGTTTAATCTACTTTAAGTAAAAGTGCTTTACTGAGTCCCCTAAAAAAAGCTGTTAATCCTTGCAGTGCAGACAAAGCCCCACTGCATGGAAGGATGTTTAGATTTCCTAGAGTTCAGCTTTAAAATCGGCCCCCTCTCAATTTTTCCAATGAAACAATACAAATAAAAGGTAAAAGGACTGACCACCAAAGTATATACATGAACCTGAATGTGAGCTTAATCAACAGGGATGACAGAGTGGGGGCCTTACAGCTGGTTTGTGTCATTCCTAGAACCACTGGGGGGGGGGTATACTGGTAAACCAACAAAACATGTCCATCTTACTGTCCCACCTTCACTCCAGCCAGGATTCCGGTAGTAGACACACTGAAATCTAAATAGGCCAGAGTTTCCGGTGATGTTGGCCGAAACACACGTGCTATTTTCTTTTTGGGCATGTCTTCTGCAGAGACAAAGGAAAAGCAACAGCAAGCATTAGTGATGACATATACGGTATTCCCCCTCTGAACAGACAGATACTTCATATAAAAGTGTCAGCTGATAAATACACATTGCATGATTTTCACAGTGAATAAAGGTAAATTATTTTAAAGAGGAACATAGTGAATTTTCTCAATTAGTAAATATTTTGCCTACTTTTTTTACCACTCATGTGAATCCAGCTCCAACGTGATCCTGAGATTTGCCCATGCACAATGAAGCTACAGGGGTGCTTTAATTCTGTTCCCTGCAGCTGCTTATGTTTCCCTTACTACCCCTTTACTCTCTTTGCTTTGGAATAGAATAGGACAAGTTAATCCCTGAGTAAAACTCCAAGTTGGTCTTAGAGCTTATACAGGTCTGGGGACCCTTTCCCAGTACTCGCGTGACAGTGCCGGGTGCTTGAGCAGCCAATCACTAAGCAACAGCAATGTAACATTAAAGGAAAAGAAGTGAGTCACATGAGAACTGCTATAAAAAGAAGCATTGGGTAAACAAAGCTGTGGGACAGCAAAGGGAATGTGAATAGAATTAGCTGCAGGGGCTTGCATGGACATAGAAACAGTTTACTTTAGGCTGTGCATAGTCATTGCTTAACAGTCTCATAATCTAGAAGTTTTCAACCAGAATGGGTGATCGAAGTAGCATGGGCCAGCACATGATAACCCACAACTATAGATCTCAGATACAAAGTAATTGGACAAGTCATAAAACTTTGCCCAATGGCTCCGGGTTACAGCTGGACCACGCCCCCAACTCGTTTCACTCTGCCCCGAAGCTTAATCATGGGGAACCCATGATTAATTCCCTATGATTAAGCTCCAGGGTTTTGCTGTGATGTGCGACTTTTAGAACTTCCTTTCCCTACCAGGATTATTTGTTTACTCCTTTCTTCACCATTGCCTAAACTGGAAGACTTGCGCTATTAGAGCTTGCCTGTTCAGGTCAGAAGCTTGTGGATGCATTTTAAACCATTTTCTGAGGTCTATAGCCAACAGTATGTATACGGATATAGCCAATATACTGTACAAAAAAAACCTGAAACCATAAAATGGAAAAAAAATCTTTAATGAAACATAGACACTCAATGATAAAGGTGAACCAGTCCTGAAAAAAAACATTTAATAAACTAGCTCTGACCAAAATACAATACAAGAGCCTTTCCCAAAAGGTTGCTAATGTGAGCATAGCTCTATAGGATTTTTTTGGGGTTGGCGACCAAGCTGAGGTACTGTATATACATGCACCTTAGGACATCTAAATTCATCAAACTACGGTAGTTCATATATTGTTTGTTAAACAGGGATTTGATTTTTTTTTTAGAATCTTTATTCATTTTTCTTATTACAATCCATAACAAACATAATATATAACCTTAATATACCTCAAAGACAACAAAAGATCAAAGAGATAATAAAGACTCCATTGAAAGAGGAGGAAATAATATTTACCAGTGTCTAGAATGGTTGGCCAAGTTTTGACGTCTACAGCCGCAGCAGCTTCTTTTGACTTGAGCAAACGCATTATTGCTTGTGTAGTAAGAATACAGGCAGACTTACTAACCTGCACATAGGAGAAATATACAATGCTTGCTTACATAGGAATTAACAATGTACTACATACATTATCCATGCATGCCTTTCCCGAATATGTCAATTTTCCTGGCTCTTACTGACCCATTTTGAAACACTGACATGGAACAAATTTGCAGATAATGACTTCCACATTTGATACGACATTCCTGATCTCTATACTTGTTCTGGGTCAGTAATGCCAACTATTGAAAGTGGAGGATGAGCATGACAGCCAAGCAACTAAAGTTTTTCAGGAGGTCAAGCAATAACAGCCCCTGTTTTTCTCTCTTAACAGATTTACTTAAGGAGAACAATTTAGCTGTGCTTCATCCCCGAATAAAACTTAGATTGGTTTATGTTACTGGCGTGTCAAATCATGGCCTTACATACAGTATGACATGCAATTCTAAAAAGCATTATTGATGGCTTTTTACTTTTTATATGACACAGTGTTCTAGGCATAACCAGCAGTCAGTTATGTCATCTCGCTAAATCTTTTTTTTTTTTTTTTTCTTTAATATTACCTGCAGTAAATCAACAAAACTGATGTTTAGTGCTGTGCAGTGCCCTTTTTTTGGCTAGTTCATAATCTCTGTATGTGTTTTTAGGAAGTCATGTGGAATATTAGCCTTGTCTTTAGGAGACTAAGCCTTATTCAGTAAACTGTTCATTCAACATAACAAATCCAGTTTCTTCCAGTCAGACCAATACAGGTTGAATTCTCATTGGTTGCCATGGGTTATTGTCCCTTTATGACTTAAAAGCTCTTCATTAAACGATTACAATTACTATACTAATTTTTGGTTTTCAGCCAAGTGCATCTTGAATTTTCGGTTTCAGTTTCAGCACTGGAATTTTCATTTCAGTGAAGAACTAGTATAAACACATGTCCACACAGCTAATGTGCCAAGAATGTCCATTGCCTGATCTGTCTTTTCCCATCTAAGATATGTAGAGGGAGTGACCTGCATAGGACACCAGGGGCCAGACCTTCAGCCAAGAGTAACTGCAACTGTTTCAATGTGAAGAGATAGCTCTGGAGGAAGCCATTATTTGGCAACTACATATTTTGGATACATTTTGCAACTGAATCAAATGATTTTAAGTTAAGATATTTTATAAACTGACAGGTCTTCTTTATACGCAGCCTAGGTTGCACTCACCTCAACAATCATCTTGACGGTGGGCAGAGTTGTTGTAAGGTTTTGCGGGTGTGGAGGGCGCACAGTGATAGGAATACATCCAGCATATAGGCAACCAAAAAACGTGGCAATAAGGTCAATGCCTAAGGGAAATGTACAGATATGCATAGTCCAAAGTCTTAACACACCAAACCTTTAAGAAAAAATCTATGGAAAATATAATTTTAAACTGGTCACATGACATACCATTGATTCAATTTTATTTGCACATGTAATTTTAATTTGTAATTTTTGCCGAGAGCTGAAAGTGTAAGCTGTCTTCTTCTAGACTTTTTGTTTTAAACATTTTTCACTGCATCTGACCTGAAGCACTTCCAAAAGACCAATAAAGAAAATGCACCCTTACCCCATTCTTAAAAATCACACAATGCAATATCTGGAGGATAAATGAGCAGGTCCAGGCCTAAATCACATGGAAGCCAGGGAGAGGGGCATGTCCATACAAAAAAGGGCCCATGAGGATAGGCAAAGGCAGCTTTCAATTAAAAACTGACATCATTGTGAGGCGCCTCTGATATGATTCAGAGTTTGACAGGTGAATCTGACCTGCCATTTTGAGATGCATTTGAACTGCTTCAAGCTGCATTTGCATTCCTATTTGCTTGTATGGTAAAGAAGAAGCTCTGACGTAAACAGCCGCCTGGCGACATAGGGCTTAACACTGATGAAGCTGGTATTTATCTTGGTGCCTTGGGAAAGCTTAGCTCAGGGGCAGGCAACCTCTGGACTTTAGCTGTTGTGGAACTACAAGTCCCATGACTCTGAGATTCAGACTCATGACTGACAGCCACAGGAATGACTCCAAAAGGCAGCGGCATTATGGGATTTGTAGTTTTATCTCAGCTGGAGTGCTTAGGTTGCCTACCCCTGGCTTATCTGCATGGACTCATATTTAAAGAAAAGGCCTGTTCTCACACCTGTTAAAGAAAAAACACTGCACTGGTATGACAACTAAAAAAGCTGCAACTCAAAAGTGAAATACACACCAAACAAATGAGAAACAAAAAGAAAGCTGTGCTGATAGTGAATGAAATAGGCAAATAACTGTATTCTAGTGAGCAAGTAAACCTGTTGGTTTGGTTGATAAAATGAAAACCCTACAATGTTGACCTAATAAAGGGTGATCTAAAATACAGATGCAGTTAAATGCAATAAAACAAGTGAATCCTGTAAAGTGACAAAAAAGAGTAACCTGTTAAGTGAAACAAAGGCAACCATACCTTAAATAAAAAATATATGGGTATTTAAAGGCCCTGGCTGGGTATTAGCCACAAGCTCTGACAGCTTGTATAGCTGGTAAGCCTTCAATTTATGTGGTGGTGGATTCATGGTGTCCTTTGAATCCCTCGCAGGGTGTTTCAACATTTACTCCCCACTGGGAAGCATTATGAAAGAGACTTTCATATATTTTAAGTATTTATTTAAGTTTTACACATTTTTAATTTCTCTACTGTATTTGTTGGATCACTGACCATTATTGTACAATTTATGACATTCACTTATTCGCTGAATTGGTTGCCTTTGTTTCACTTAACAGGTTAATCTTTTTTGCCACTTTACAGGATTCACTTATTTTATTGCATTTAGTTGCATCTGTATTTTAGATCACCCTTTATTAGTTCAACATTGTAGGGTTTTCATGTTATCAACCAAACCAACAGGTTTACTTGCTCACTAGAACACATTTATTTGCCTATTTCATTCACTATCAGTGCAGCTTCCTTTATGTTCTCACACCTACAGAAGCACTCTGTTAAAAGTAGATTTTTTTTTTTTTTATTCAGGATACAGTGAGGGAGGGAAAGAATCTCCGGCAGTTTTTTTTTCTGTGTCCCTTTGGAGAGATTTTCCTTAGGTTCTTGTCCCACAGCCAAAACGGGAAAAGAGGAATTCTCTCCAAAAAAGGGAATCCCTGGTTGAGACCTAGTATCCTTGTTAGAAGACTTCCCTCTATTACTGTTCAGGGAACAAACCAAACTTCAGGATTTTCTTTCTATTCCACAGGCCAGATAAAGAAGACAAATATTCCTAATGGGACACAGACAAAAAACCCCAACAGGGGATCTAATCCCTTTCCACCCTACCCCACCATAAAACAAAAAAAAAGGTGCCTTTACTTATACTTTAAGGTTTCCTCTATTTTGTGATAGCAACGCTATTCTGTACTTGACTAGAGTAGTTCTTTCAATACCATAAAAAAATAATAATAATAAATTGCTTATGGATTCCCACATTGCCAGCGTATTTCCTCTGCCCAGGCAACCTGGGTGCGGCATACAGCCTTCTATTGACATTTTGTCATGTTACAACCAAAAGCGTAAATGTATTTTATTGGGCTTTTATGTGACAGACCAACACAAAAGTGGCACATAATTGTGAAGTGGAAGGAAAATGATAAACAGTGTTCAAATTTTTTTTTACAAATACATATGTGAAAAGTGTGGCGTGCATTTGTATTTAGCCCACCTTGTAGAACCACCATTCCCTGCAGTTACAGTTGTAAGTCTTTTTGGGTATGTTCCTACCAGCTTTGCACATCTAAAGAGTGACATTTTTGCCCATTATTCTTGCAAAATAGCTCTGTCAGATTGTTTGGAGAGCGTCTGAACAGCAATTTTCAAGTCTTAAGTTTAGTTTGCTGTATGTTTAGAGTCATTATCCTGCTGGAAGGTGAACCTCTGCCCCAGTCTCAAATCTTTTGCAGACTAACAGGATTTCTTCTAAGATTGCCCTGTATTTGGCTTCAGCCATCTTCCCATCAACTCTGAGAATCTTCCTTGTCCCTGCTGAAGAAAAGTATTCCCACAACATGATGCTGCCACCACCATGTTTCACGGTGGGGATGGTGTGTTCAGGGTGATGTGCACCATCCACAGCATTTTACTTTTAGGCCAAAAAGTTCAATTTTGGCCTCATCTGACCAGAGCACCTTCTTCCACGTTTGCTGTGGCCCCCACATGGCTTCTCGCAAACGGGACTTCTTATGGCTTTCTTTTAACAATGGCTTTCTTCTTGCCATTCTTCCATAAAGGCCAAATTTCTGGCGTGCATGGCCGATAATTGTCCTGTGGACAGAATCTCCCACCTGAACTGTGAATCTCTGCAGCTCCTCCAGAGTTATTATGGGCCTCTTTGCTGCTTCTCTGATTAATGCTCTCCTTGCCCGGCCTGTCAGTTTAGGTGGACGGCCATGTCTTGGTAGATTTACAGTTATGTCATACTATTTCCATTTTCGCATGATGGATTGAATAGTGCTTCGTGAGATGTTCAAAGCTTGGGATATTTTTTTTTACAACCTACCCTGCTTTAAACTCTTCCACAACGTTATCCCTGACCTGTCTGGTGTGTTCCTTGGCCATCATGATGCTGTTTGTTCACTAAGGTACTCTAACAAATTTCTGAGGGCTTCACAGAACAGCTGTATTTATACTGAGATTAAATTACACACAGGTGAAATCTATTTACTAATTGGGTGACTTCTTAAGGCAATTTGTTCCACTAGATTTTAGTATCAAAGTAAAAGGGGCTGAATACAAATGCACGCCACACTTTTCAGATATTTATTTGTAAAACATTTTGAAAATGATTTATAATTTTTCTTCCACTTCACAATTATATGCCACTTTGTGTAAGTCTATCACAAAAATTCCAATTAAATTTACATTTTTGGTTGTAACAATACAAAATATGGAAAATTTCAAGGGGTATGAATACTTTTTCAAGGCACTGTGCCTGTGTATACGGCGGGGTTATGGAATACAAGAGTAACAGCACATGCCTTGTATGCTGCACTCATGTTTATAATATACACTAATACAGTAGCGCAGAGCTACTCATGTCAATGGGAGTCTGTATGCGGTACCTGGGCAGATGCCAGCAAATATTTTGAACAGACTCAGGTGCCTATATGAAAGAGCCTTTAAGTTACAGTAGGTAAAAAATGGCAGGCATTTGAACAGCTGACAGTGAACAGTGACCACTGACGGCTTTCATAGCACTTACCAGGAGGATACACAAGAGCTACATGGTCTCCGACATTAAGACGAGCTTTCTCCACCAGTCCAGCAGCTACACGTTCTGCTCGCTTGTGCAGCTGCAAGCAAGTTGCAGAACTGGCCACAGCACCCTGTGAAGGATAAGCAGAGCGTCTGTGACTACACGTTAAGATGGCTGTAAACCTCTGTAATTTCACCTTTACATTTTCCAAAACTATGAAGTGTACCGAAACAGTCTATTCCGTTTATATCCAATCAGAAAAGTGTACACATATGCGGTTTGCCCTTAGATTTTTATGTTCTCATTTTTCTTCATCTCTATATCATTGAGAAAGACTTCATCTTAGTAAATGCACAGGTTTTGGGTTCTGTTTATCGGACTTGTCTGCTGTGGACAGACCTGAAGCAGTCTGTTCCTGATTAATGTATATATAGGCATTGATTAGGTTTGTTTTTAAGGTAATACAGCAGGGGTCTTCAAACTATGGCCCTACAGTTGTTCAGGAACTACAAATCCCATTATGCCTAGTCACATCTGTGAATGTCAGAGTTTTACAATGCCTCATGGAATGTGTAGTTCTGCAACAGCTAGAGGGCCATAGTTTGAAGACCCCTGTAACGCGGCATGACAATGTATCAGAACAGGCTGTACAGTCAGAAACTACACTACCGTTCAAAAGTTTGGGGTCACATTGAAATTTTGAAGGAAAAGCACTGTACTTTTAAATGAAGCTAACTTTAAACTAGTCCTAACTTTAAACAAATATACTCTATACATTGCTAATGTGGTAAATGACTATTCTAACTGCAAATGTCTAGTTTTTGGTGCAATATCTACATAGGTGTATAGAGGCCCATTTCCAGCAACTATCACTCCAGTGTTCTAATGGTACAATGTGTTTGCTCATTGGCTCAGAAGGCTAATTGATGATTAGCAAACCCTTGTGCAATCATGTTCACACATCTAAAAACAGTCTAGCTCCTTCCAGAAGCTACAAAACTGACCTTCCTGTGAGCAGATTGAGTTTCTGGAGCATCACATTTGTGGGGTCAATTAAACGCTCAAAATGGCCAGAAAAAGAGAACTTTCATCTGAAACTCGACAGTCTATTCTTGTTCTTAGAAATGAAGGCTATTCCATGCGAGAAATTGCAAAGAAATTGAAGATTTCCTACAACGGTGTGTACTACTCCCTTCAGAGGACAGCACAAACAGGCTCTAACCAGAGTAGAAAAAGAAGTGGGAGGCCGCGTTGCACAACTAAGCAAGAAGATAAGCACATTAGAGTCTCTAGTTTGAGAAACAGACGCCTCACAGGTCCCCAACTGGCATCTTCATTAAATAGTACCCGCAAAACACCAGTGTCAACATCTACAGTGAAGAGGCAGCTGCGGGATTTTGGGCTTCAGGGCAGAGTGGCAAAGAAAAAGCCATATCTGAGACTGGCCAATAAAAGAAAAAGATTAAGATGGGCAAAAGAACACAGACATTGGACAGAGGAAGACTGGAAAAAAGTGTTGTGGACGGATGCCAAAGGTGTGCAATGCTGTAATTGCTGCAAAAGGAGGATTCTTTGATGAAAGCAAAGTTTGATGTAAAAACAATGTTATTTCAAATACAAATCATTATTTCTAACCTTGTCAATGTCTTGACTCTATTTTCTATTCATTTCACAACGTATGGTGGTGAATAAGTGTGACTTTTCATGGAAAACACAAAATTGTTTGGGTGACCCCAAACTTTTGAACGGTAGTGTATATACATACCACCACCCCGCCCACCCCCCAAAAAAACGGAATAGCAGTTTATATTGCTACATGTCTAACTAAGCACTTATGTAATTGTGATAAATGTGAAACAAACCTATTCAGAGGGCCATGAGATAGTGAAAAGTTACCTTGGAATTCAGGAGAAGAAGCAGAACATGATCAGGGGTGGTCTGTGCCCTCCATTGTAAGACATCAGCTAAGTACAGGAACTGCAATGTGAAATATCATTGTCATGAAAAGCATGAATTATAGAAGCCCCAAAACACTCCACAATATGGTTACATTGTTACCTTCCTTGCCTGATCATTGTCTTCAAGCTGGGTGACATCTCTTCCACAAGCCTGTGCAATTCGTTTTCCAGCTACTAGGTTTCCCACAATCATAGAAGCTGGACCCACATCTTAGAGAAAAAAACAACAAAAAACACTCAAAACTATCATCATGCTTGTTCTTTGTAATATATGTTATATCCACAACATCAATCCAATAAACTACACAAGATTTATGTTATTTCTATAACGTTTTAATTATACTATAATATAGGAAGACTGGATTAAAAAAAATTGCATAAAGAGTTTTTTTTGCTCATATCGTCATCAACCACTTTCTGGTAAACAGCTTCTCCACTTTTATATATCACCAGTTTTAAAATTTTTTAGAGTTATTGACAAGAAAAGGCTGTACCTCTGCATTTACTTATTTATAGATTTATACTCAAATGTCAAAATGTAAAATAACAATAATACTAGAGATCGGGGATTCTCTCATACCTGGCTGTTTCTGTCGAGGTTTGGGCAGATTGGTGACACAGGTGTGTGGGCACATGAGAACATTACAGGGGTGGAGAGAACCCTCCAAGAAGTGCTGCTTAGTTTCTGAGATGTGAATTCCACCCAGAGGTGCTTTGGGAAGAGTGTTTGCAGGTACTAATGCCAGGCAGTACACTCCCACTTGGTGGATGCTGTCTATTGCCTGTGGAAAGAATTGATTAGAGATATATAAAAGCAAATTCATTTCAATTCATATCTATCTGTCAAACTATCAGCTTTTAGTGACACTAAATGTCCTTATTCTCCAAAAATAATCCATACACACCCAAAACTTAAATAGTCCTACTCTATTTTCCATGTAACGGTTTCTTACAGTAATTTTCTGCTTCATGGTAGCATCCTCCGTGAACTCCTGAACCTCTCGTTTTTATCCCCTTCACTTTCATTTGTATGTAACAAGCAGTGCACATTAGTTGCGGTCATATGCATTGCTCTATCTCTACTACAAATCCCATAGTCCCTAGTTCATCTCGGGAGCGAGCAAGAGAGGGTGGCTACAATCCTACATACATGGAGAACAACTATAGTCACCCTCTAACAGAAAGACAGATCACAGCAGCAAAAAAAAAAAAAAGAAAAAAGGTTTGGAGGAGGCTGAAAGTAATAGAGGCTATTTTTTATGGGTTATGAATGGCTATTTGAATAATAATTTTTTTAAACCGGAGTTTTGGGTCATTTTAAAGTAAACTTGTCACAACCCTGGCAAATAAAATGAGCCTATGATAAAAAATATGCTTAGAGGTGATAACCACTCTTTGCAGCAATCAGCAGGTCCAAATTCAATTAAACGCAAATCTCAACCCTTACTGTATAAGGCCCCCCAGCACAAATATTAACAAAAGGCCCAAAACTCAACCAATCAAGTATGTACAAATGTGACCAGAGAAAAAGGGAAATCAAAAGTGTGACATAATTCTACACAAATTTATAAACCAAAAGTCCATATTCCTCAAATGAATATAAAGGATGAACACCATCAGCAGATTCTTTCCAAATGGCAGGATTGGAGTGACTCCCACTTGCAGGCTCACATATATGTAAAAGACAAGGAAAGAGAAACAGTGGCACCAAGTGTAGTAGTTTATTAGCTCTCATAAAAACAAAGATAATATAAACCCAGTGTGTGATCCAAAAAGATGCATGTAATGCAATTCCATACTTACCTACCAAGGATGACTTTGACTCACTCTAGGCTAGAGTGGAATCCACCCAGCAAAAGGTTATCACCCCTACAAAGGATTACCTTACCAAAATCCAGTTGCAGACGGAATATTTAGAAGACTGCAACCAGAAGATAAAAATATCTAGATCAAGGGTCTCACTGAGGCCATTGCACCTTCTCAACTAAAAAAAAAACAAACGGTCCTGGCTATCTTCCATCCTCTCCTTGACAACCCTTACCCACCGGACGTAGTTATAAATAGGGTCCATGGAGATTTAGGACAACAGCTGAGTGGCTCCAAAAGACCCTGTGATGTAATATGCAAGGTCCTTCCATTTACTATGAAACAATCTACCCTGAAAAGCCTGAGAAAGGCGACTACTTGACTTTGACGAAACTACCTTACAAAACTTACCAGATCTCTCCAAGAAAAAAAATGAGCCAGGCTGGTGCTTCCCAAGTGTGCCTGAAAAGGTTGCCGAACTCCCTGCCCCCTAAAAATGTCTTTCGGGCCCACTGGTGTACATTCCCACCCCATGGTATAAAGTCCTACAGGCTTGCTTTTACACTCACAAAGTCAGATCTGTTGTATTTTGGATACTCTATATTTCTCATTACCAACTGACATGTACAGCTATTAAAAGCTTATAAATAAGAATGAATATGACTTTTATTTAAAAAAAATGTTATTTGCAAACTTCAGTTGCCTATATCTCTAGACCCAAATATTTATCAATCTTACATGCATTTTCACTAAAGGTATCATATGCTTTTGCATTTTTCAATCATATGCTCAGTTTGAATTGCTCAGGTCTGTGCAAATATGCAGCAAAGCTTGAAACATTACTATCTAAATGTACAAATACTTTCAGTGAATAGGCTAACAACTGTAACACATATCAAATTAAGTTAATCTCCTAATGTCCAAAAACTCTCTAAATAATCTGGCCTTGCAGGGTACACATTCTGCAATAAACTGAGCTTCGGAAAATTTTTAAAAAGTGTTGGAGGAACGAGGATTCGGGTACTTCAGGGTTAACTACAGTCATTCTCTTCCTGTAGTGTTCGTTATCAAGCATGCCCCATTACATTTCAAACTCCCTTCATCATTCTGTGTAATGTAATATTAATATTGGAAGGTGTGAAATTCCTATGACAACTGTAAAAGGTGGGTGGGGTTGGGAACCCAGTTGCAGTGATCTTATGTTCCCAAGAGATTTAAGATGGGAAAATGCTGAAGATGTTGTTAAAACATGTTTGGCTTACCTGTAAGACTCTGCTCATCCACTGGAAGCTGTCTTCTTCTGAGGAGTCCGGACGCTGTTCAGCCACCAGCACAATCCTTTCATCATGCAACACATTAACTGAAAACACAGCTATCCTAGGAGAGAGCAGAGCACCAACAAGAGATAAGAATCTAGATGCTTAGACCCCTTTCACACTGAGTCAGTTTTCAGGCGTTTTAGCACTAGAAATAGCGCCTGTAAAGCGCCTGAAAACCTCCTCCCATGCCGACCGAATGTGAAAGCCCGAGTGGGGCGGTGCGCTTGCGGGATGCAAGCAGCATCTTTGGGGCGGTTTTTGAGCGCTGTATACAGTGCTCCCAAAACACCACTGCCCGTTGAAATAAATGGGCATCACTTCCGAAGCGCCTGAAAAGCGATTCAGAAGTGCAGCAACACAGGCGTTTTTAACCCCTTCTTCGGCTACTAACGTGGGTTAAAACCACCCCACTAGCGGCTGAAAGGCGCCACTTAAACAGCGGTAAAGCGCCACTAAAACAAGCGGTGCTTTACTGCTAACGCTTGGGCGGCCCCAGTGTGAAAGGGGTCTTCGGTTTTTCTTTCAGATTACTCAAGCTCAGCACTAATTACTGTAGCACCCTAGCCAGGTTCCTAACAGCTTGAAGCAAATTTAGTTTTTGGCTCCCCTGTAGCCAGTGGAGTGAAGTTTGGTTGATTTTAGCTGTTCTGGGTTCTGCTACTTGCAGGTTCTGTTGCTTTCATTTGAATTCTGGTAGGTTCCAGAGTTTGGTGGGTGGAGGACGCAGACCCTCACTTGCATAATTATATACCCCTCAGCTAACACAGGGCAGGGAGACTAGCCAGTAGGGGGCTGGGGTATGTATAAATAGGTTGGGGCATGGAACAGCAGGGACTTTGTCCTGTGGAGAAGACCCAGCCTGAGGGCAGTGACCTCTGGGCACACAGCTGAAGTTTGGAAGAGGCCATCTGGGTCCCAGCTCCAGTTAGAGCTAGGGGGCCCACCCTCCAGAGCTCTTGAAAGCAGCTTAAGGAAGTCCACAAAAAATCTGACCTGGAGGCACTCTCTGTACAAGCCTGAAAATATCCTAGAGAGTGTCCTTGCCAACCTTTGGGAAAGCTCATTCAAGTTTGCTGGTTCAGACCTTACTTTTGCGATGGAGTCCCCTGAGCTGTTGTTCACTAGTCACTAACATCAATAGGGTGGCTGCTACCTGAAGAGACAGTGCAGTTAGAGAGTGTCCTCCACAGGGATCAAGTCCGGGGAAAAAAAGTGTGGAAACTCACCCAAGATCCCCTCCCACCTCAAAAATAAATATCATGAGCCTCCACTGTAGTGTCCTGCTGCGGCCCCTATATTACCCCCCCAACAGTAGTATCCTAATCTGCCCCCTTTCACCTCCCACAGCAGAGTCCTCCCATGCCCACCTTCATACACTCCCCACAGCACTGTCTTTCTCTGCCCCCTTCACCCCCCCCCCACCAGTATGTCCTCCTCTGTCCCCTTCCCCCCCCCCCCAGTAATATCCACCTCTGCCCCCTTCACCCCCCACCAGTAATGTCCTCCTCTGTCCCCTTCATCACCCCCCCTCCCCTCCTAGTAACATCCACCTCTGCCCCCTTCACCCCACCTAGTAACGTCCACCTCTGCCCCTTCACCCCCCCTAGTAATGTCCACCTCTGCCTCCTTCACCCCCCCTCCTAGTAATATCCACCTCTGCCCCATTCACCCCCCCCCAGTAATGTCCACCTCTGCCCCTTCACCCCCCCCCCCCCCAGTAATGTCCACCTCTGCCTCCTTCACCCCCCCCCCCCAGTAATGTCCTCCTCTGCCCCCTTACCCCAACCAACAATAATGTCATCCTCTGCCCCCTTCACCCCCCCCCCCCCCCAACAGTAATGTCATCCTCTCTACTGTGGCAAGGCGCCACCACCGAGACAGTCACATCAGTGTACTGTTACTGTCCTCCTGCTCTCTGCTGTGATGAGGTGCTGCAGCCGCCAAGACCCGAGTGTTACTGCCTGCCATTCAAAAATGGCCGTAATGGACATTTAAAGTCAGCCCAAAAATGAGCTGAAATTTACGGGCTGCATGTAAATTAACAGGCGGGTTGGCAACACGGTCCTCAATCAGTGTGTGGCATTTACTATTGCAAGCTGTGTCGGTAGCTGCTAGTGTAGCGCCTGCCACACAGCTCGCATACTTCAAAGGCCAGTCCTGCAGGACGTGGCTGCTACCTGGAGCAACGTTCCTGCTGTGGAAAAATTACAGGAATGCTGTTCCCATGCATTCCTGCAGGACTCGAGCCCTGGTCCTCTATTACATTTTGTACTAGTGGTGAAGGTTTCCAAAGCTCACCCTGCTCACCCCAAGTTTAAAAAGACACTTTCTGCCTGGTTCTTGAGACGAGAGACTGGGGTGCCTGGCTGCTAGCATTTAACAGGAAATGGCATTTGCGACAAATAGTGAGACCCATCCTGGGTCTGTGCGCTACATTACATTTATCTTCAGAACTTACTGCCTTGGCTTATGTCGAACAACAATAACCAAGTTTTTAAACAACGAGAACACAAACTAAAGAAGACCTGCACTAATGCAACTTGGAGTTTAGACCCCCTGGAATGTGTTTCAATGTATTTTTCTCCACCTACACTTGGGTGCTTGGGCCTCCTTTCCACCATAGATTTCACACTCTCAGAGTCATTTCACTTTCTTCCTTTGTCTATACACTTTCTTCAACCCTGTATATACAGTACAACTTTCTCTTTGTCCCCCTATCCTATCTTCTACTTCCTAATACAACAAGTAGCCTAGAGTTGCCCAGACATATTCCATTCCTCCTCCCTGTTGAGACAGTCCTGGTTGTAAGGCACCTATCCAACAAAGTCCTGGTACTGTACATAACATTTTGGGTTACAGTAATTATTCATGAGCAGCTATGACAGTTTGCTATTCTACAGACAGATTTCTAAGCTATGTTTGATTGTCTGTAACAAGTCCTTTACAGAAGATGTGCAAGTCCACATCGGACTTAAGGCACATTTTAATTAAAAAAAAAAAAAAGAAATATGGGGACTGCTGTTGCTAATTTTCTGACTGTCTAGCTGACCTAAACTATATGTAGTAAGTCAGCACCTGATTTTCCATACTTGTTGCAGGTGAGCTTTGCTTGCCTCACAGTCCTGAAACAATGAAGCATAATTATAACGCACACAACAATGTGCCAGATGAGGTTTTATTAGAAAAGCCATACAATATCACTGCTTTGAGTCCCTATTTGTTGTTACTGCTTCTGTTACCTCTCCTGGTAACGGTTATGTGGACAAAAATCTAAATCTAAAAAAACAAAACTGAGTAAAGTGATATTTTCATTTGAAGAATGCAGACTATCCCTGCAACAAAAAGCTTTAGCCTTCCCAGGATTCTGCCACTTTAGTGTACATACGTTTGTGGCCTCACTATGCATTTCAAAGCTTTATTGCCAGCCTTGACTGAACTGTGCTGCATCTCATTGCTTTAAAGCTGAAGTCCAAAAAACTAAAAAGTCCTCTGTTGCGGTGGGGCTGCATCCACACTGCAAGGGTTAACTGCTCATTTTAAGTCTGAAGGGAGGATTCAGCAGTTTTACTTTCCTGATTCTTCTCTGCACTGCTAGAACAGTTCCTGCAGCCTCTTTTCCCTTGCATTCTGGTGTTCTACATTCCTCTGACAGCATCAAGACCGATGCAAGGACCATATCTCTGCATTTAATGTGAGGACATAAAGGGACAGTTCACTGCCGGAGTGGAGGGGAGCGCCGTTTGTGGTAAGTAGGAGTGCTCTTACCATCACAGGTAACCCAGTAGAGTTAAGAGTAGCGGGGAGGACTCTTTAGTTTCCTGAAGTTCAGCTTTAAGGAACTTTTCATTAATGAAATGCCCTACAGTTCTTGACATACCACTATCAGTGAAGGACCTTAAGCTGAAGTTTACCAAAAAAAAATCTCTTCCTGTCCCTGAACTTCCAGAACTGCAATGGTTGCAATTGCAGTTGGTTCTTTACACAGAACAGGAGTACAGATGGCCCAACAGGGACCCCCTCCTTCCTTCCTCCCTCCATTGAGAAAAGCTCTTTCACTGATTGCATTGCCTGTTACATGATCTGTGAATAGAGGAGAGGATCCTGTGGCTGATCAGACTCTCCCCCATTTACAGATCGTGTAATAGGCAGCGTTAATCAGTGAAAACATTTCTCAATGGAGGAAAAGGGCAGGAGCAGTCAGGATAAAATAGCTGGTTGAACGAAAAAAAAAAAAAAACCCTACGTGTATACCCTGCTTAACACTTGCCATTAGCTGGCTGGAAAGGATTAATCTAAAATGTTAACATGCAACATTTCATATTTACATAGCTAAAGAGAAAAATAAAATCATATTTTATTTTGATCCAGAACCTAATACATGAGAAAATATACATTTCTTTTTAAACTAGATCATCTCTTACCTCCCTCTGTAAACAAACTTCATGGGCTCCACAGCCAAGGCTGTAGCTACCACGTCATCACAACTGTGCCTGCGTCCACCGACGACCATCTGACCGTCCACTTTCCCCACGACATACACCAACCGCTCCTGCACAAACGCGATCATTATAATGTAAAAACACATAAGAAACATGCATCCGGTAACTACCTGAAATATAAACTAATGCTAGCTGTTGTAAGATGTGTGCGTTCATGTTTAACCCTTTCATGACTAAGCCTATTTTTGAAATGTGGTGTTTACAAGTTAAAATCCATATTTTTTGCTAGAAAATTACTTAGAGTTCCCAAACATTATATATATTTTTTTAGCAGAGAATCTAGAGAATAAAATGGAGATTGTTTAATATTTTATATCACACGGTATTTGTGTAGCGGTGTTTTAAACGCAAATTTTTGGAAAAGGGACACTTTCATGAATTTAAAAAAATCCAAACAGTAAAGTTACCCCAATTTTTTGTATAATGTGAAAGATGATGTTACGCCGAGTAAAAAGATACCAAACATGTCACCCTTTATAATTGCACGTGGAATGGCGACAAACTACAGTACCTATGAATTTCAATAGGCGACGCTTAAAATTTTTTTTACGGTTACCAGGTTTGAGTTACAGAGGAGGTCTAGGGCTAGAATTATTGCTCTCGCTCTGACGATCGCGGCGATACCTCACATGTGTGATTTGAACACCGTCTACATATGCGGGCGCAACTTCTGTATGCGTTTTCTTTGCTGCGCGAGCTCGCGGGGACGGGGGCGCTTTAAAAAAAAAATATTTTTTTTTTTAATTAAATTTTTTATACTTGTAAATTGTGTTTAAAAAAAACATTTTATTTTTAAAAATTTTATTGCTGTCACAAGGAATGTAAACATCCCTTGTGACAGTAATAGGTGGTGACAGGTACTCTTTATGGGGGGATCGGGGGTCTAAAAGACCCCCGATCCCTCCTTTGCACTTCACAGTATTCAGATCGCCGAAAACGGCGATTCTGAACACTGTATATTTTTTTAAAACCGGCGCCATTGGCAGTCGAGTAAACGGGAAGTGACGTCATGAAGTCGCCTTCCGCGTTTACATTGAGAAGGCTGGAACGAAGCCGCCCACAGCTTCGTTCCAGCCCACCCCCAGCCGCCGAAGGCGGCCGATTGGACACCAGGCTTCCCGATCGCTTTTAGCCGCATCGGTTGTTATACTCGGATAGCCGATCGCCTGCTCTAAACAACAGTACCGGGATGATGCCTGCAGCTGTATAACCCCGGAAAGCCGAGTACGCAGATGTGCGTACGGTCACCGGGAAGGGGTTGAAAAAAAAGGTAATTTAGAGTACATTTCTAAAAAGCTTTAGGCACAACAAAACCTCTGAGTAAATCAGGAGAGGTAATAGACTTAAGGCACTAGGGTCAATAACTACAGCTAGCTCACATATCAAAGGTGTTCATGGCTTTAAAACATATTGGGTTGATAATTATCAGGCTGTTTTTTTCCCATGGTGATTAGACACTGCTGATTTTGTATGTTTGCCAACTGACAAAAAAATGCTCAGTCTATAATTTTAATGGTAGGTTTATTTTAACAGTGAGAAACAGGACAACAAAAATATCCAGAAAAACGCATTTCAAAAAAGTTATAAATTGATTTGCATTTTAATTAGTGCAATAAGTATTTGATCCCCTATCAGCAAGATTTCTGGCTTCCAGGCGTCTTCTATACAGGTAACGAGCTGAGATTAGGAGTACTCTCTTAAAAGGAGTAGTCCTAATCACAGCTTGTTACCTGTATAAAAGACACCTGTCCACAGAAGCAATCAGATTCCAATCTTTCCACCATGGCCAAGACCAAAGAGCTGTCCAAGGGTGTCAGGACAAGATTGTAGACCTACACAAGACTGGAATGGGCTACAAGACCATCGCTAAGCAACTTAGTGAGAGGGTGACAACAGTTGGTGTGATGTTTTAACAAATGGAACAAAATAACTGTCAATCTCCCTCTGTCTGGGGCTCCATGGAAGGTCTCACCTCGTGGAGTTTCAATTATCATGAGAACAGTGAGGAATCAGCCCAGAATTACACGGGAGAATCTTGTCCATGATCTCTAAGCAGGTGGAACCATAGTCACCAAGAAAACAATTGGTAACACACTACGTCGTGAAGTACTGAAATCCTGCAGCGCCCGCAAGGTCCCCCTGCTCAAGAAAGCACATGTACAGGCCTGTCTGAATTTTGCTGATGAACATCTAAATGATTCAGAGGAGAACTGGGTGAAAGCGTTGTGGTCAGATGAGATCAAAATCAAGCTCTTTGGCATCAACTCAACTCACCGTGTTTGGAGGAGGAGGATTGCTGCCTATGACCCCAAGAACACCATCTCCACTGTCAAACATGGAGGTGGATACATTATGCTTTGGGGAAGTATTTCTGCTAAAGGGACAGGACAACTTTACTGCATCAAAGGGACGATGGACGGGGCCATGTACCATCAAATCTTGGGTGAGAACTTCCTTCCCTCAGCCAGGGCATTCAAAATGGGTCGTGGATGGGTATTCCAGCATGACAGTGGCCCAAAACACATGGCCAAGGAAACAAAGGAGTGGCTCCAGAAGAAGCACATTAAGGTACTGAGTGGCCTAGCCAATCTCCAGACCCTAATCCTATAGAAAATATGTGGGGGCAACAGAAGGTTTGGGTTACCAAACATCAGCCTCAAAACTTTAATGACTTAGAGAGGATCTACAAAGAGGAGTGGGACTAAATCCCTCCTGAGATGTGTGTAAACCTGGTGGCCAACTACAAGAAACATCTGACCTCTCTGATTGATAAACAAGTGTTTTGCTACCAAGTACTAATTCATGTATGTTTTGCAAAGGGGTCATACTTATTTCACTCATTAAAATGCAATCAAAATCAATTTAGAACTTTTCTGAAATGCATTTTTTTAAATCTTGTTGTCATTCTGTCTCTCACTGTTAAAATAAACCTACCATTAAAATTATAGACTGATCATTTCTTTGTCAGTGGGCAAACTTACAAAATCAGCGGGGGATCAAATACCTTTTTCCCTCACTGTTGAAGACTATTCTTACACTACACTCAGCGATGTAACAAATAGAAGGATAGATACAACCGGTAAAAATTCAGCATAGGGCTGGCTACTAGTGGCCTGGAGCTCACAGATGAATGCCCATGCCATCGCAGGACTACTAAAAGGATTGCTAAAGAAGTATAATAGCAAAAAATGGAATCGTGGTTTAACGTAGCTTTATTCTAAAGTAATTATAGTGGTCATTCCCTATCTTGAATATTGTTTATATGGCAGTGACATCAGATAAGTAGTTGTTCATACTTTATGCTGCTTTATCCATCTTATGAAAGGTCTAGATCCTTGTAGAATGTGTTCCCATTCTTCTGTCTCTCGCCTTCCTTTCCCTGCCTGAGATTCCCAGATGTTGCAAGCTATCTTCACCATACTGTCTATAGCTTTCCTTAGTCTTCTGATAACCTCTTGTACCTTCTAGTTTTCCTTTATACATTTTCCTTACACTCTCAACCCTTGAATTTTTACTAGGTGTCTCACTGGTCTTAGTCTATCAATCTTTATGTATGCTACATACATAAAACAAAATGAATACACAAATATTTCGAACAATGCACTCTACTGTACATGCGCATCACCTACTCAGTGGTGACTCTTATTCGGTAAAGTTATAGAACCACAACAGTTGGAGTCTGCTGCTTTGCTAGTGATTCTCAATATTACACTGATGTATACACAGAATGCAATACTTGAAATAAATACTCAGGAATTGCTAAGATACTCACTGGTCCAATGAACCCCAGTAGCCCAGTTCTGGTGAATGACTGGTTAGACACAGGATCTCCATTGGAAGTAAGTGGTATTGTCTAAAAGAAAAAAATAAAACTTTCATCCAATCAGCCACACCCTTCTCTACTTTTTTCAGCTTCCACACTTCTTATTCATATAACTTACCTCAAATATATTTTTGGTGATCCCATGGAGTCCATAGTATGCAGTGCCCGTAGAGCTCGAGGACATACACAACTCTCCAACTTCATCTGTCTTACATAGATATGGAACACCTTCCGCCTTCACAACACACATGCTGGCTATGGGGAGGCAAAAGGTTAATTATTAGTAGAATGAACTATGAAATCTATTCAGATATTACAAAACCCAATGCAATGTGATTGCCCATAATTTCATTCAAAGGTAATCCTAGTACCTCCAGGCATCACTTGTCCCACATCCTGTACAGTGAGCACAGAAAGCTTCTCCTCAGTGTCTGCTCGAATGGCACCATAGCTGAGTCCATTCATAGATAATACTGCCTTTCCAGGAGGAACTCCACCCATATCTGGGGGCCTGAGAACAAAATACAAGGAAAGAACAAGGACATGTGATTAAGTTCCCCACAAAATGTACTGTTAACTAGCTCTGTCTCTACATAAAAAGAGGATTGCAGTGGTCCAGTATCATTTTCTCTTTCTTTAGTTTGTTGTCACAACCAAAATATTTTTCTTAAACAAAGACTGTATATAAATTGAAATAAAACATCAGTTTAAAAACGTAAAAAAACAAAACAAAAACCTGAAATTGACCAGTAATAAATTTTCTTTATAAGGTGACTTTCATTCACATTTGTGTACATATATGTAAACTGCAAACTTTACAGTGGTGAAGAGTCACAGCACTTGCACCAGTGTTTGGGTCCCTGCCTCTAGGGGGGAAAGGACCAGTTCCTTTACTGCCTCTTGGTTGTAAAACTTACAATTAGGCAGAGAATACCAAGCAAAAGGTCCTCCACAGCAGAGTTGTACAGGGGAAATTTTAATGGCTGGTGCAGTGTACAGTGAACCAGCAGTTTTTCTGTGCAGCACTATGCTATAGATTTTCTGACAGCACCTATCCTCCTGGCACAAATTGTAAATGGCACTATTGCCCGAGTGCTTTCACACTGGAGCAGTGCTCTTGCGGAACGTTTAAAAAAAAAGTCCTGCAAGCAGCATCTTTGGGGTGGTTTAGGAGCACTCCTAAAACGCCCTGCCCATTGAAATCAATGGACAGTGCTGCCGAAGCAAAGCGGGCAGCACTGCGCCGCTTAAACAGCGGTAAAGCACTGCTAAAACTACCGCCCCCACCGCCTCAGTGTGAACGTGCCCTTAGATTGTAAGCTCTAATGAGCAGAGCTCTCTGATTCCTACTGTATAAAATTGTATTGTAATTGTACTGTCTGCCATTTATTGAAAAGCACTGTGTACACTGTTGGCACTATATAAATCC
This sequence comes from Aquarana catesbeiana, assembly GCF_042186555.1. NCBI lineage: Eukaryota > Metazoa > Chordata > Amphibia > Anura > Ranidae > Aquarana > Aquarana catesbeiana. The sequence goes on from NC_133329.1 coordinate 315,005,609, forward strand.
TGTATAATAATATAAATAACTATGACTTGTTTAAAGTGGCCAGCTACCCTGTAGTTTGGTCCCAGAAGAACGAGAGATGGAAAGAAAGCAAGTGGAAGATTTGGAGACCTTACATTAATTAGATGACCAAAAGTTATCTTTAGCATTATTCACCTGCGCATGGATACAGTGAGTGCCTCCAATGAGGTGGCACATGGAGAAATAACTTCAGGCCTTAGACCACGAGACTGGAAGACGTTAAGGAAGGCATCACATGATGAGATTGACCCTGTAAACACAGGCAGCCTTCAATGTGGCATGTTCATTAAACCTTACAATAGCAGTTGTAAAAAGTGTGGATAAAAAGACTTTGTAGCAACTCTTAAAAATCTCACATGGATTTGCACCATCAGCCACGATCAACATTCGCAGGGAACCGAGGCTCACATCCCGTTGGTCTCTCTGTGCCAGAAGTGACCAGTGCATGTCTCTAGATTTCACTAGTGCAACACGAGCTGCAGATAAAAAAAAAAAGAAAAAGATGCCTCAACACCCAACACAATTTACGTTATTATGGCTTTATCAAATGCAATATTCAAAATAGTATAATCTACCTGTTCTTATTTAAAGCACCACTAGACCTTCAAGCAAAGAATTTGCGTTATGCTAATAGAGTTACAAATAACAATCACATCCTGTACAGACACTGCGATATTTGACATGTGTATATGTACATGTACAACTTTTGTTATAGGTAAGGCAACAGGGAGCAGAAAAATAACTGGTAGTTTTATTTATATGGGACAAAAATTCCCCTATGCTTTATATTAACTATACTGCACTCACAATATGACCTTCATATTTAACAATTGTTAAATCATTTTACGCAATTCAGCTTTAAAATTAGTTCAGTTATGAATAGTTGAATAACTTTTGGCTAGTGCTTCTATTTAACATCTCCGCAAAAGGCAACTACATACAGCTAAATTTTCTTATTCTTCTTCTTATAATTTATTAGATAGAAAGTATTCAAACATAATACTAGTTATTGTTCAGTAAAATTTATTACAAAAATTATGCTCATTTTGAATATAATTACAAAAGTGTTTCTAGTTCCGAGCTTTGGGAGTGCTACACATGCCCAAAAAAAGGTCCTGCTGCTTCCCAGTACACAGCCACATTGTTGTGTACACAGAGAAGGTCTGAGAAGCTGCGCTGTTAAAAAGAAAAAAAAAAAAAAGCAGCCTGACAATGTTTATCAAAACCTACTGAGATGCTATACATAAGGATACAATTTTATCTTTTCTGTTCATTCATCTGCAGATCAAAGGGATAAACGATCTGCAGATGATGTCAGTTAAAGAAAAAACTTACAGGTAAAAAAAAGCTTTTATGTTTTGTTTTTTAAATGAAATGTTTCTCGGTTTAACGCCTCAGTTTACTTTAAATCAGCCTGAATTACAGTGAGAGAAAAAATGTTTTTGATTCCCTGCTGATTTTGTATTTTTGCCCACTGACAAAGAAATGATCAGTCTATAATTTTAATAGTAGGTTCATTCTAACAGTGAGAGAAATAATAACAAAACAAAAAAAATCCAGAAGAACGCATTTCAAAAAAGTTATAAATTGATTTGCCTTTTAATGAGTGAAATAAGTATTTGACCCCTCCGTAAAACATGACTCCATGACCCATTTTTAATGCCCTGGCTGAGGGAAGAAGGTTCTCAACCAAGATTTGATGGTACATGGCCCCGTCCATCGTCCCTTTGATGCAGTGAAGTTGTCCTGTCCCCTTAGCAGAAAAACACCCCCAAAGCATAATATTTCCATCACTATGTTTGACGGTGGAGATGGTGTTCGTGGGGTCATAGGCAGCATTCCGCCTCCAAACACGGTGAATTAGGTTGATGCCAAAGAGCTTAAATTTTGGTCTCATCTGATCACAACACTTTCACCCAGTTCTCCTCTGAATCATTCAGATGTTCATTAGCAAACTTCAGACGGGCCTGTACATGTCCTTTTTTGAGCAGGGGGATCTTGCAGGCGCTGCAGGATTTCAGTCCTTCACAACGTAGTGTGTTACCAATTGTTTTCTTGGTGACTATGGTCCCAGTTGCCTTGAGATCATTGACAAGATTCTCCCGTGTAGTTCTGGGCTGATTCCTCACTGTTTTCATGATCATTGAAACTCCACAAGGTGAGATCTGGCATGGAGCCCCAGACCAAGGGAGATTGACAGTTATATTGTGTTTCTTTCATCTGTGAATAATCGCTACAACTGTTGTCACCCTCTCACCAAACTTCTTGGCGATGGTCTTGTAGCCCATTCCAACCTTGTGTAGGTCTACAATCTTGTCTCTGACATCCTTGGACAGCTCTTTGATCTTGGCCATGGTGAAGAGCTTGGAATCTGATTAATTTATTGCTTCTGTGAACCAAGTATCTTTTCAGGTAACAAGCTGAGATTAGGAGCCCTCCCTTTAAGAGAGTGCTCCTAATCTCAGCTCATTACCTGTATAGAAGACACCTGGGAGCCAGAAATCTTGCCGATAGGGGATAAAATACTTATTTCACTCAATAAAATGTACATCAATTCATAACTTTTTTGAAATGTGATTTTCTGAATTTTTTTTAGTCATCTGTCTCTCACTGTTAAAATAAATCTACCATTAAATTATAGACCGATCATTTCTTTGCCAGTGGGCAAACGTACAAAATCATCAGGGGATCAAATACTTTTTTCCACTCACTGTAGCTCCTTATTCTCCTTATCCATTAAATTATTATTTTCCTGCTGATTTTTTTTCTTTCTATTTTATTAACCATTAATATATACATTTTTTTGTTTTTACTTGTTTTGTTCACTAACCTTTTACAGGTTTCATATTTAAAAAAGCAACGCACAACTAAAAAACCACCCCACTTTATTTCATTTGTAAAAAACCTTGTAATGCCTAGTACCAGACACATAATTTAGTGTCACTGGTCAAAAGTTTAGTTTTGTTACGTTTAATTGTCTGAGGATTGTGAAACAAAATCATTGTTAATTACAAAAAATATGCCTGGTTAGTCCTTAAAACAACAATATATGTATTCTCTTGTTCTCTTAACCACTTCCCGCCCGGCCCATAGCAGATGACGGCCGGGCGGTGGTTCAGTTATCCTGACTGGGCGTCATATGACGTCCAGCAGGATAACATGCCGCCGCGCGCCCGCAGGGACGCGCATCGCGGCGGAGCTGTGTGTCAGTACACCGATCTTGGTAAAGAGCCTCTGGCGGAGGCTCTTTACCACGTGATCAGCCGTGTCCAATCACGGCTGATCATGATGTCAATAGGAAGAGCCGTTGATCGGCTTTTCCTCACTCGCATCTGACAGACGCAAGTAGAGGAGAGCTGATCAGCGGCTCTCCTGACAGGGAGGGTCTGCGCTGTTTATCAGTGCAGCCCCCCCTCAGATGACCACACTGGACCAACAGGGACGCCACTAGGACCACCAGGGAAGGGAGCAACATGTGGATGGCCAAGTATGTACCCCATGGCCATCCACATGTGCCCAATGTGCCCAGTCAGTGCCCAATCTGCGCCAATCAGTGCCCACAAATGGGCACTGATTGGCACCATTATATAGCAGTGATGCCCAGCAATGCCACCCTTAGGGGCATCAGTGCCATCAGTGCCACCCATCAGTGTCCATCAGTTTGCCACCTGTCAGTGCCCATCCATTCCCATCAGTGCCCACCTATCAGTGCCCATCCGTGCCACCCATAAGTACCCATCAACGCCACCTACGAATGCCCATCAGTGGCGCCTATTAGTGGCCATCGGTGCCACCTATGAGTGCCCATCAGTGCCGCATACCAGTGCCACCTATCAGTGCCCATCAGTGCCACCTATCAGTGCCACCTCATTGGTGCCCATCAGTGCCGCCATATCAGTGCCCGTCAGTGCAGCCGAATAAGTGCCCATCATTGAAGAAGAAAACGTACTTATTTACAAAAAATTTTAACAGAAACAAAGAAAAACTTGTTTTTTTTCAAAATTTTCGGTCTTTTTTTATTTGTTGCACAAAAAATAAAAACCGCAGAGGTGATCAAATACCACCAAAAGAAAGCTCTATTTGTGGGAACAAAATGATTAAAAAATTGTTAAAGTACATGGTAGCATGACTGCGCAATTGTCATTCAAATTGTGACAGTGCTGAAAGCTGAAAATTGGCCTGGGCGGGAAGGTGTCTAAGTGCCTGGTATTGAAGTGGTTAAGTAATGAAAAAGTTATCGCCAAATAAACCAGTCCATAGCAGAATTGTAGAATTTGCTCTGGCTCATAGAGGGTGAACAGGTGTGAGAGGTGAAGTGGTTAAAAACAGCTATGGAATTGGGTGGCTACAACCTACATCAATAACTCTACATAGGAAAGGTGTATAGGAGTTTAAAGAGGTTTGTCCCTCTTAGGCTAACGTGAAAAATTCTCTCCAACTTGTATTAACATAGAACCACCAGGGGTCGCTCTATCTGCACTTATGACAATCAGCCTAATATAGCAGAGTACACTATAAAAAGCTGATCAGCAGTTGTATAAGAGATGCACCCCTATTTATGGTTATAATTGCATAAAGAGAGGAAGGATGTTCCAGCTGCAGTTCTGAAGATGTTAAATCACTTTGGGGAAAAACAATATCTGCATTACTGATAGGATCTATGGTTGTTTTAATAGGATAGCAGCTACCATATATGATTATATACTTCGAATAAGTGAAAAATCACTTTAAATTAAATATTTGACTGGTCAAGCACTAGAATTTCCTGGAAAGTACTGAAAATCTAGTTCCTGTGCAACAATCATCACATATGTCATAATGTTGACTGTCTTACATGTGACAGACCCATCCAGCTAAATAGTACTAATGAAATCCATACATTTTATTGCTTTACAGTGCAAATGAAAAGGCCAGACTTTGCTTAGTGTTTTCCTTTAGAGATCCATTTGTCCTGCACCAGGCATCAGGACTATACAAGATCAGTGCCTTATAGTAAAATTGAAATAAGCATGATACCACATCCAAAAGTATATAGGTTAAAAAAGGAGATTAAATGTGAGCAATGGATTTTAACCAGTTGATTGTTTTTAAAATCATGATTGTAGTGTGCCTAAAGTGGTACCAGTAAAATCCATTCCTCACATTTAATCTCCCTTTTTAAGCACCAGGAATAGATGTCAAATGCTATTTTAACATGCCCAGGCATATATACATGATACAGGGCCAAGACTACTAAAGTTGTACCAACAGAGAATATGGTAACCTGGAAAGAAGGAAGAGGTGGGCAAGGAGGCCTAAAGTGTTCGTTAACACCCCACAAAAACAAAACCGATTCTGTTCCCTTAAATCATGTTATACAGCACGGTGCTTGTGCTGTGTCATTTGGTCCCCTGTATCACCTGTAATGTGCCTCCGTCATCCACAGCCCTGCTCTCTCCTCTGACAGTCTCTTCCCTCCCTGTCATCATGAGATTGCTTTCCTCCCCACCCCTCCCACCTCTATTCAGCTGCATAATGCAGCACATAGGAAAGGAATCACATGCAGATATGCTGCCATTAAATTGTAATGCCTCGTACACACGATCGGACTTTCCGAAAACAAAACCGTGGAATTTTGTTCGAAGGGTGTTGGCTCCAACTTGTCTTGCATACACACGGTCACACAAATGTTGGCCAACAATTACGAACGTGGTTACGTACAAGACATACTACGTGGTTTTTCAGCTCTTTAGCGCCACCCTTTGGGCTTCTTCTGCTAATTTCGTGTTAGTAGAAGTCTCGTGAGTGTTGATTCGTGCTTTTTTTTGCATTTTTCATTTAGCGCTATTATTATTGATATCACTTGAAAAAAGAAAAAAGCCTTTAAAAATGAGTTTGCAATAACTCCATCAGTATCACCAGCAAAGCAGCTTCATTATTATCCCATTAAAGAAGAAGAGAATTGTGCTCTGCATTTAGAGGTTTCATAATTTGCCACGTCACGAATGTTAATTCTCCATTACAAACGCTAGTTTACAAGACCGGCCGCTTCTGAGCAACTTTTGTTCGACGAACTTGTGTACACACGATCAGAAAGTCTGACAACAAAGTTTTGTTGGCTGAAAATTTGAGAACCTGCTAGCCAACATTTGTTGGCAGAAAGTCCGACAACAAATGTTTGATGGAGCATACACATGGTCGGACTTTCCGCCAATAAGCTCACATCCAACATTACCTGTCGGAAAGTATGACCGTGTGTAAAAGGCATAAGTGTTTGTAGAAATGAACAGGGGAAATACCTTTTTTGACACTGCAGCCGTGCGATCACATGATCCCCCTGTGCTGGTCAGCCTCGCTCTATAGAGAGAAGCGGGAGGGGCGGAGATTACCATGTGACATCAGCCGCCAAGCACAGGGGAATCTCTGCCCCTCCCACTTTTCTGCAAAGATCAAGGCTGGCCAGCACAGGGGGATCATGTGACCGCACGGCTGCAGTGTCAGAAAAGGTATTTCCCCTGTTCATTTCTAACAAACACACTTTCATTAATGGCAGCATATCTGCACGAGATACATGTAAAGTCACTTTAGTGACTTTACAAACACTTTAAAGTACAACTAAAGGCAAAACTTTTTTTTCATTTTGGATAAAGTGGAGAGGAATTAGAACACCTGTCCGTTTTCATTGCTGTGTATGCCTTAAGGAGATTCACCCTCTCTATTTGTCTTGTTTACCATTATTATTAAGTTAAAGTAAAAGAAATTACCAATTTTCTGTTGTCCCCAGAAAAGTGATAGTGGGGAAATCTTCCAATGGGGACACTAGTTCTGGTGACCTGGGTGTCCAAGGAATTCCCTTAATTTACAGGGATTTTCTCTCACTTCCCGTTTGGCCATTGGACAGCAAGTGATAGGAAATTTCCGCAATGGGACACAGATGGCGAAAAAAAATCTGTCAGGGGTTAAAACCCTCACTTGCTCTATCCAAAATGAGTTTTGCCTATAGTTCTACTTTAATAGCTTAATGCAAATGTGGACATATTTAAAAGGTCTAATAAAATGTATTTAAGAATTCACAAGAAAAAAATCATACCCAAGGCAAGACAGTACAGAAAAACAATCATAAATATATCTGACATACATACAACAAGCAAAAACAAGTAATATTCAAATTATGTCTTCACCATTTGACAGGAATTTCCAGAAATCACAGGTAATTTACCTTTATAAGAGCTGACCTTTTGAATCCAAGACAATGGATTCACCTTCATCAGTGCATATGGGATGCTGACTACATGCATGCGATTCATAACACTCTGCAAGACATAATAAATTTATTAATTGATTATTGAGATTCTAACAGGAACATTACATGATATGTATGTATGTATGTACGTATGTATGTCCTGCAGAAAACAGATACTCACAGTAAGCACTCCATGCCACAGGCCAGCATCTCTTTTAAAATCCAGAACATTAATCAATGTTTCCGCTAGAAGACAATAACAAAAGCTAAATATCATTTGCATTTTTACGGCCATACAGAAAAATATTTTTAAACAGGATATGTCTATACTTATTTTATTTGCTAGTAATTTACTTTTTTGGCCTGGGGGGGAAGCTGCACACAGGTTTTTTATCTTCATGTAAAGAATGCATTGAAAGTAAAAAAACTTTAGCCTTTAGAACCATTTTAACTGTTCACAATTAGCAAAACCTGTTAATGATCTCTATAAAGGCCTACACACAATCATAAAATCATATGAAAATCGTTAGATTGGTAGTACACAGCTTTTGAGAGCTGATCACGACAGTTCATTCGATATCATCCAAAGGGGACAAGCACAAAAATTTCTCTCATACAGTACCAGGTCGTTTGAGGTTTATTTAATCAGTACAGTTGTCAGTGAAAAATACAATACAAATACACTACAACACATTACATCACTTCAGAATTTTTATTCTGTCGTATGAGAATTTTTGTAACTTTAATAAACACCTAATTTTCCATATGAGATTAGCATCATCCGATAATCTCGTCATGTTTAGCAGGCATAAGGCTGTCCAGTTTAGAACATTAGTTGCACAAGAAGAACACCAAATACAGCTAAAACTAAAAGACACTGTTTCACCAATTTAAGATGATCCCATTTGTCACACTTACCTTCTGAATAACCACAGGCCTGTGTTAGGGCATGGCAATGAGCCAACATGGCTGACTGAGACACGGTAACCCCCATGGTACAGCCCTCTTTGCTGGTTTTGTACTGTACACAAAAGGTCAAATTAAGGAATTAAAGAAAATAATATAAATATATAATTATATATAAATCTAAATCATATCATATCATATCTATATGATAGATATATATATATATATATAATTGAAAATACATTATTTTGCCAGAAACAAAATTATAATTGACATTGACATGACATTGAATTTTCTGATTTGAGCAATGCTACAGCAGTAATGTAACAAAATCTTTGTGTCAGGGATTGTCCATTTTATGGTAACATTTCCAGGGAGACTACTGTCAATAGTAATCAGCAATTCTGTAATTTGTAAGTCTCCATAAGATTCAAACAAATAAGGCATATTATAGTTAATCAATGCAATAATTGAATGTTCATGCACATGGCATTAGCAGACTGTCTCCAGGAAACCTACCTCTAGGTCTTTCATTTAAGCTTCTACTAACACCTAAATTTGACCCAGGAAGAACACAGGAATTGATTCTTAGACCACAGGTTATATGTGGATACCTTCCGGTGACTGGACACTGGCAAAAGCTTTGCTGGGAACCATACTTAGTGTACCCATATTACCCTGCCCAGTGCATGGGGTGCTAGTTATTTAGAAAGACATCACAGAGCAAGAGAGGGGACTTGTGTCCTGTACTACAAGCCAAGATACAGAATTTGCAGCTCCTGGGGTTTGCATTGTGCAGGTTTGGTCTTGGCATTAACAGGAAGAACTTGGCTAAGTAGTAGAGTGGCAGAACGTCCCCTAGATAATGCGTTTGCATGTGCATATTGGGAATATTCCCTGATTTTGATTTTGACAAATTTCTAACAATTTTTTTGCATGAAACTTTGTTTAGTGCCAGGAAATTGGTAGTCCATCACTGGATACAGGCTCTTCCCCTTACATTGGAAGAGTGGATAACTGACAATAATTCTCTCCCTCTTAAGAGATGAATATATGTGCACAGAGGCTGCTCTACCAAATAACAAAAATTGGGATCAATGTTTGCAAACCGTAGACACCTGCTCTTAAGTCCTGAAGATCTAGACCCACTCACTGTGTTCAGTACAGTTATACAAATGTGTCTGTTGTGAACCCTTATTGGGGCAGGGAGGGAATGCTTCTCTGATTACTTGGGGATATACTCCTAGTGCTGCCAGTCTTAGGCCCAATTGTGCAGGCCTTATTTATTATCTTATGCTTTTCTTTGTATTTCTAAATCTCACCAAGGTGTTGTTATTTTTGTTTTTATTTATATTTCATTCAGTTGTATGTAACCATAAATGCTATCCTGTACTTTGTATTAAGCAGGTTATATTTGCCTGTAATCTCTTGCTTGTCATCAATAAACATTTTGTCAGAGCTCCACTCAAAAAGGGAAAGTTCCACTCTAAGGACGCTCCTCTTGGGTCTGGGTGCCATAGGAAAATACCACGGCCCTTGACCTGTAAAGCGCCAAGTGGCTAACTCACTTGTTGCACCATGTAGCAAGGCAAGCACCAAATGAAGGATCCAGTACCCAGAAGAACTTTACAGGCTGGCCTTGCTTCTGCGGGGTCCCATCTAGTTCCCAAGATGTGGGTAAACAATCCAGAAACTGCTGAATCAGCAATATGGCGATAAGCAGTTAGATCTTAATGGAAGTGTCAGTGGAAGAAGGAAAAAAATCCCCTTATTGAAGTTCATTGAAGAACACAGGAAGTGGAGTTATACTGCCACCTATAGGCAGCAACAAAAAACTGTAGGCAAGCCCAGAATGAACTGCTAGCAGCCTGCCTCAGTTTCGTAGCAAAGCAATACATAGAGCAGGATTATAAATCAATGGGGGGGGTTTGGGCAACAGGACCTGATTTTGACCGGTACCCGCTCCCACTTCCTTTCTGACCGCCTAGGCGATCAGAGCGGAGGTTCTCCTCCCTCCCCCCTGCCATCTTTTGGGACACGCGACAGATCCCAGAAGACTGCATCCACCATTCACAATGCACAGCGCTGCTCGCGCATGCGCAGTGGGCACCTGGCTGTGAAGCCGCAAGCTGTCACAGCTGGGTGCCCATAGTGAAGATGCCGACGCAGAGGAAAGAAGAAAGCAGGTGAAACTGACTGGGGTGAGCACACCACTGGATCGTGGGACAGGTGAGTGGCTGTTGCTTTTTTTAAGTCAGCAGCTACAGTTTTTGTAGCTGCTGACTTTTATTTTTTTCAAAGGAGACTGGAACTCCTCTTATATTCCACATGCATAGGCTAAAAAGGCATCAAAAAAGTGTCAGGAGGGGTGAATAACTCTTGGAGTTGGGTCAATCAATGTATAAGGCTCCAGCTGGCCTAATCAAGAATAAGTAAAGGCGTTCTAGGAATAGCCTCTTTTTTTTTTGGTCCTATAAGAATTTCTGGGGGATATGGAGCACTAGGTGTAGCTAGCCAGAGACTAGTATGCGCTACAATACACTAGTTACTGAGTTCACAGTAGCCAGCATGTGGCAAGAAGCTGAAGAAATTAAATTCTGGCAATGAAAAATCTTCAGCAGACTCCACTAAAATATCAGCATTCCTCTTGTCTTCTGCAAATGGAGGTGCGCCAGACACTTCAGGTTGTAACGCAAAAAAGTAGTCAGGGGGACTACAGGCAAAAGAGCGTTTACAACTGTTAGCTCAGAAGTGGCAATTGTCTTTGGAATAGATCATGGTGACAGAGAATTCTGCTTTAGTCAGACAGGCTGCATGTTGCTCATCTGTGAAGGAGCCTGATTCAGAGAGATGACAGTGTGTAAGATCTTGCTCCAGAAGAAGGGAAAAGCTATCAACCTGAGAGGAAATTAGAGCTTCCCCAGGGCCTGCAGCTGAATCCCCACTGTTTGTTCCTTGTGCTTCTGCTCCCAAGTGTCTGTAATCCAAATGAAGATATTCCCCTGGGAGTTACTCAGGGAATGGATGTGCAGTGAGGGGGTTCAGCGAGTCCAGCATGCAGAAACCACAATAATCCAGGCGCTGAGTTCTTGCGGCTGTGTCTCTGAGGTATCAGGCAACAGTTGTGTTGCCAAATATCAGCCTGCCATGTTGGCCAGAAGTGCACATTTTGAGTCTTCTAAGCTAAATGCCACTAGCCCGAGAGGAACTTCTGAAAGCAAGATGGAAGAAAAGACCTTCAAACTTAAACAGTTAAATGTTATAATAACATTGCGTCATAAGGCTAAATAAAGTGGAACAATAATAATCAGGGTTAAAACACTTAAAGTGTAGATTATCTCATAACCCGTGCATTCAAAAGAAAATGTGTGCTTAGCACCGTCTTGTAGGATGCAAGGATGTAATATAGTGTTTACTACAGATCCAAAAAGACATGTATAGCCAGAAACCAGTATGTAAGGGTGCAGTCTTACATTGTCGACAGGCTTTGCCCATGATGGTTGGCATACCCCCAATAGGGTTTTCAGGGTCTGGGTGCCATAGGAAATACCATGGCCCTTGACCTGTAAAGCACCATGTGGCTAACTCACTTGTTGCACCATGTACCAAGGCGAATACCAAATGAAGGAGCCAGTTCCCCAAAGAACTTTACAGGCTGGCCTTGCTGCTGCGGGGTCCCGTCTAGTTCCCAAGATGTACATCGTAGGTAAACAATCCAGAAACTGCTGAATCAGCAAGGCGATAAGCAGTTAGATCTTGATGGAAGTGTCAGTTGAAGAAGGAAAAGGAAAAAAATCCTCTTATTGAAGTTCATTGAAGAATACAGGAAGTTGAGTTATACTGCCACCTATAGGCGGCAACAAAAAAAAACTGTAGGTAAGCCCAGAATGACTCCCTACCGCTAGCAGCCTGCCTCAGTTTCGTGGGAAAGCAATTCATAGAGCAGGATTATAAATCATAGGAGCGCATGTGTTCTGTGATGAACTCCAAGAAAATGATTTTATGGCAAGTACAACATTTTTTTTTTCCTTCACCTCAATATGGGACACAAGAACTTACTCATCTTCAAGATGTTCAAAAGCAGTCCAACTGAGGAGTGGGGAACACAAGAAACAATAGCAAATAGACCAATGAAAACAACAGAAAACTGGGGACTGCCTGCAGCTCAAATATCTGCCTGAAGTGCTTTACAGCCAAAGTTGGCATCAGATAAGGCTGCAACATCCACCTGGCAGAACTTGGAGAATGTGTGAACAGAAGTCCAAGTTGCAGCCTTGCAAATTTGGTGAACAGATATTTGATGCCGCAAAGCCCAAGAAGTACTCACAGATCTAGTAAAGTGCTTTGACAGGAACAATTGGAACTCAATTCTTGAGACCATAAGCTTGGATGATGACCTGTCTGAGCCACATAGAGATATAGAGATGGTGGAATGAGAAGCTAGTGCACCTTACAGGGTTCATACAAGATTACAAAAAGGGAATTGGTTGTCCTGAAACAAGCAGTAGCTGAGAAAAAGGCTCTCAAGCCTAAGCCACATTCAGACCTCGAAGGGAAATTTCCCATTGGTAAACTGGTGACAATCTGTCCTGGAGTCCCACTTAAACTATAAAATACCTGTAGAAAAGAAAATAAAAAGTATACCTTTCCTCTGGCCTTAGAGGGACAGGGCATGACGTGATCCTTCTCTGATAATATCCTAGGGCAGCCCTTAATATTTCCACTCGTCTGCTCATATTAGGAGAGTGTGAAGCAGCATCGGTGGGGGGAGGGGGATTAAACGGGAGCCGATTCTCCTCCCAGCCTCAGCCCCCTGCACACAGGCCTGGCATACAGCGGAAGTTGGCAAAGAACTAGATGGGGCGGGAGGGGGATTGGGCGGTTTACTTTTCCTATTAACAAGCTGGTGATTGGTTGTTTGTACCGCCAGTTAAGAAGAAAAGTTAACTTTGGCAGCTCCCACTCCCCTTGCCAGTGCTATACTTCGCTGTATCTCTCGCTGTATCTCTCTCTCTTTCTCTGCATCCTAAATCAGTGAAAGTGTCATTCATTGGTTTTAATTTTTTTTAATGCTATATTTAATATAGCATTAAAATATTTACTTAACAAGGCAGTAATGATGTGTACATTGCCTATAGTAGCCAATCTTATTTTATCCTGATTTTATTTATCACAGATCAATGAAATATGCTTTATGCTAATAGTTAAAATTGTTGTTGTTAATATTTATTTTTGTAACTTAATGCTGCATAAAACAATTAACAGTGTAATTTCATGAGATAATTTACGAGGGCATGTTTAGGGGCGGGTGAGGGTTGGGTGGGGCAACTGGTGGCAAGTAACTCTTAAGGCCTGGCTAGTAACTCAGGACTTGAAATTTTGAGCCCTATCCTAGGGAATGGTGAGCACTCCAAATCTTGTGAGAAGACACTGCAGAACAGGGCTTGTAACCTCTTCTCATGAAGATTTGGAGAACTCTACTTTCCAGATTTTACTAGCGGTGCAGCAATGAGGGGGTTTGGGGTATCACACTTGAACAACAGACTTTAAAATTTAAGTTCAAGGCCAGCCTTACTGCTTTAACAAGTAAACCACCCGATGATCAAGGCATAGTCTGTAGAAAACTACATTAAATTGTACCTCTATATACGCTGCATCATTACTTGCATCTCTGATATGTGGATGCCAATCCTTGGGAGGCTTCATTAAGTGCTTTCCATCAATAACAAACCATGCCAAACGAGGCCAGCCTGTAAGAGAGAACACTTATCATAAATATATATTTTTAAATATTTGATTTTATGTATTTCAATTATATTACAGTTCTGTGATGTGCAAGACAACTTTTCTCCTTCAAGTTGCTTTTTAAAAGGTAACCTTATGTTGTTCACAGCCAGCACCCTAGGAGCCAATTATAGCTGTGCTTTCTTATAATGTGGCTCACAGTAACCCCTTAGCAGGTACTGAATGCCAGTTTATATGGAAAATAATACATTACAGTGCTAAAATTTGATTAGCTACAGTAAAAACTATAAGGGACAATCAACTCTGAGTAAGAGAGCTGGTCCACCCTCCAGTCACATTTTTATTTGTTTTTAGCTTTAGATAGAGTAAGGATGACTTAAAAATGTTGTAAGCTTTTTGTCTCTGTCTGTGACACCAATGCAAGAAATGAGGTTTGGAAGTCACCAGGAAACAAAAGTATGAACTGCATTAAAAATATTAATTTCTAATTCGTATACACCTCTACTAAAAACGTGTTTTTGTCTAAGTTGATGTTGGAGAGGTTGGTCATAATGTCCTATGCAACCAATAAAAAGGTTTTTGTTGGAGTTGGACTTTAACTTTCTCACAGTTTGTGTGACTCTATACTTGTTAAACTTGGATGTGGCTCCTGAGTTGTCAAAAGGAGAGGATACAGCTTATATATTTTCTTTGTCACATGTGATCAGCTCACTGATTACCTTTGAATGTCACAACTTCCCCTGTTTGGGCTTTAGGCAGTCCTTTTTGGCAGACATCAGTGGTAAGAGCAAGTGATACCCCACAGCTACCCAGGAGGAATCCGATCTGCTGACCGCCAGCATCCTGCAGAGAAGTAGGTGTATACAATCATGTGTACGTATATTGTACATCAGGTGTGTGTTTTATTACCCTGGGCTGTCAATTAGTTTTCATTACCTTCCTAGTCAGTGGCACTTCAATAGGCACAGGAATAAGGTCTGAAAGGAGGCATCCATAAAATGCTACCATAAACATCACAGGGTCACTGTTGGGAAATACAAGTGCCACCTGCAAAACAGAAGAAATTACTATTCATTTCTTTACTGCATCATTCTCAAAATTGTGAACTCCTCTATGTGATTTCTAGCTGTGCAAAAACACAATTAGGCCTCATGCACACGGACGTTTTTACAGCCGCTTTTTTGAAGCTTAAAAAGGCCTGTCTATGTTAGTCTATGGCTTCATGCCCACCTAGGCGTTTTTGAGCTGCAAATGGCATAAGCGTTTTTAAGCTGTTAAAAAAAAAAAAAAAAAAAAAAAACCAGGACCAGTGGGTTCTGAGAGACGTTTTTCAGCCATAAAAACGCTCTAACGTTGATAAACGCTCAAAAACGCTCAAAAATGTCACTCACCAACGTTTTTTAACGTTTTTGATCCATTGTAAAAAAAAAAAAAAAAAACGCTAAAAAACGATAACGCGGAAAAACGCTAATAAACGCTAAAAAACGCTATTGCAAAAACGTTGAAAAAAGCTGAAAAAAGTTTTTAAAAAATCACTGCAAAGATACTGGCGTTTTTCATAACGTTATTTTATCATCCTGTGTGCATGAGGCCTTAGTGCCAGAAAATTATATACTTTAGATGTAGTTTCATCTAAACAAAAATAGAGTGTATATAAAAAAAAAACAATGCCCCCACTCTCCTCAAACTAATCTTACTACATTTCAAATACTGTATATCATGCAATGTTTATTTGAATCAATGTAACATAGCCCAAAGTTCCCAAAAACAATGTTCACATATTACGTTAACTAGTTCAAAATCCAAAGACAGGTATTCCAACATAAATTCCTCCAAGTGCATGCACCACCTCAAATTAGCAATCTGTTCATCAACAAGTAGATAAATCTCTAAAGCAGTCTCCACCAACACCTGAATATTCAGAAACTCCCCAAACAAATTTGACCCCTATTAACTAGGCGGCCATATTAGCATGCAAAGTTAAATATCCAGTAAGGTTAATCCACAATTGCCCCGTTAATCATTATGTGTGTGGTAAGCCACGTAAACAATGCAAATAAATGGGACATCATTGTGTTGGTTACATTAGATGCATGGATTACAGCACATTTGCCAGAAATTGGCTATGTTAAATTGACACACATGAACAATATACGATATATGTATATAGTTGTGAATAATATTAGTAGCTTCTTCTTGGAACGTAACTTGGCTATAATAGTCAGTTAATCCCAAGCATCGTTTCTACTTATCCTTAAGTTAAAAAACGATGAACATTAATAAACCTGTCGTACATAACCCAACTCATATTTTGGACTTAAAGTGGATGTAAACCCACTCTCATCCTTTCTAAACTACTGACAGTGGTTATCTATAAGGATATACATGCCTCCTGCATGTATTCTTACCTGTCAAGTGTCTCCCCTCTGTCTGTTATGAGACCCGAAAAACTGCAGATTCTCTGGGTGGGTCTGTTGTCCGGAGCACCTCTACACTCCCTTTGTCAACATGCATTTTCTCCTGTGTATTTCTTACACTGAACTTCTGCTATGATCAATAACAGCCAGTCAAAACCCCAAAAAGTCACCACATGACTTCAGCATGTCCAATCATGCTGAGGTGTGGAGCAGCCAATCCTGGGAGAGCTGGAGAAGAAAGGGAGGAGGGGATCTGAAGTACACAGAATGCCTGTCTCAGGCTCCTGCATGAGATATGTAAATCACCTGTCACTCACAGCAAGGGGGAAGAACTGACTACTATTTCTGTTATTATTAAATTAAATTATCAGAGGAATTACTTTTTTTTTAACTGGAGATTTACAGCTCCAGATAATCAATTTAGGAGCATGTGACACTGTGTGAGCACATCTGAATGCTGTATAGATGTGCACAGGAAACGGTTTTCTATAGTAGACTCTAAAGTGGTATTAAACTTAAAAAGCAAAAAAAGGCTAACGCTCAGGGTTTTTACATCAGGAGGGACCTTATCAGTCTCTTCTGCCATAGATGCTTCCTGATGCCCCTCAGCAGTAATGTACACTGAGCCATGCAAGTGCAGCTCATAGCACATTACAGCACCCGCTCTATGCCATGGTGATGTGACCACTGTGCGTGTGCGCAGGAGTGACGTCATTGCGGCCTAACAGACAAAACCCAAAACTAGGGTTCCTCCAGAGGTTGCTAGGGGTTCCCTAAGCAATGAGCAGTTTCTGCTTGTCAAATAATTTCTTGCGGACACAACTGAAATATATATTTTTATTTTTTTTTAACAGAAAGCCCACTAATATTTATAGCTATCTGTAAGTGGGTAATTCTTCCCACTGACCACAAGTTTATGGAGCATTCAGTGACTATCACGCTAATATATCATGAGTTGTAGATATAGTGATTTTTAGTAGGGCTCCTTGAGACCAGAAAGATATTTTAAGGGTTCCTCTGCGTGTGTTGAAAAGGTTGAGAAATATTGGGTTATAGGTCATTTGTTAGCTAAGAGTTAAAGTGGAAGTTCATCCAAAACACTAAACCTACTCTCAGCCACATTCTAAACCTTATCAATCTAACCCTGTATTAAAAAAAAAAAAAATCGCTATACTTACCTTTTCTGGAGCCAATTCAGTCCAGTCTACAGTGGCAGATGCTGTGTAGAGAGAGACAGCCGAAAATAGTTGGGAAATTCCTGGGAAGTGATGCCACCCATAGAGTTACTAGAGGGCTTCCATTGTCGACTTTCTCTCCTGCATACACCTACATGGTGAAGCCGCCACTGACAGCTCAGGGACCGAATAGGAGCCGCTGCAGTACAGCCAAGTATAGCGAGCTCTTTACAGGGCTAGATAGATTTAGAATGAGTAGGTTTAGTGTCCCTGAGAACAAATGTATGACCTTTTTTCTAGGTAGGATGATCCAACCTTCATTCACAATGTCCTTGCTGTATTTTTGGTGCAGTCACAGTGTTGGGAAGATGCTCACCCTATCTCCAGGTTTAAGAAGCGATTCATTCTTGTTGGTCAGCTTGTTCATCAAAGTGTAGGCCAGTTTAACACTTCTACTCCACAATTTTCCTAAATACAAAAATAAAAAAATAAAATAAAAAACAATATTTATGGGCAGCCTGAAGACGAGAAACAACCTCAAATTCCATCACATGACTACATGCTGGAAAGCTTTCTTAGGCTAGGTTCACACAAGCCAAAGCTCTGAAAAGAAATCTGTGGTAGATTAGTTTTCAAAGTGAGGCTAAGCAGCCATTGTCAGGCTTTTAGGTTTTGATTGAAACCAAACAAGCAGCGCTACAACCCAGTCAGCTCCCCTCAGCAGGGAAGTTCTCATACTGGTGTCTTGCTCTCAGTCTCTGCAACACATAGAATTCCAAAAAAAAACGGCAACACAGTGAACTGAGCGAGCCAAGCTTTTGATTCATTGTTGCGGCGGACCCAATTGACTACAAAGGCCGAGTTTGATAGGCGCTGCAGCCTGTCAGCTCAGTATGTTGTTTAAATTTTGATGGGGCAATACGGAAGAGAAGAAGATGGTAACTCATTAATTTTAGTGTATAAAGTTTTGCTTGAGCTATTAAACTTTGTAAACAGACTTTTTAAAACAAAGGAGATAAGAAAACCAAGATAGGGAGCCTAAAGCTCCACCTGCTGGGTGGATGTGAAAATAAAAAAAATATTCATGAGAAATATTTATTTATTTATTTCAGTTACTTATATAGCGCCGTCAATTTACGCAGCGCTTTACATATACATTGTACATTCACATCAGTCCCTACCCTCAAGGAGCTTACAATCTAAGGTCCCTAACTTGCATTCATACATACTAGAGACAATTTAGATAGGATCCAATTAACCTACCAGCATGTCTTTGGAGTGTGGGAGGAAACCGGAGTACCCGGAGGAAATACACGCAGGCACAGGGAGAACATGCAAACTCCAGGCAGGTAGTGTCGTGGTTGGGATTTGAACCAGCGACCCTTCTTACTGATAGGCGCAAGTGCTATCCACTACACCACCGTGCCCAAATCAACCAAACAGATCCACTAGACACAATGCAAAAAAAAAACTAAAAAAATCTCTTTTCTTCACTCAAGAGTTACTTCACTTTTGTTCACAAGAGCCAGAATCCTTTCATCATCCAAAAAAGAAAAAAAGGAGGGGCGCTTCTTACCATAGGTGAGAGTGTAGATTGCTTTCCCAGTGGTGTCCAAGGAAGTAAGACATGGTGTCTTGGGCTGAGTAGTCCCCCACCGATGAAGAGCAGTTAACAATGATGGAGGCCAGTTAGAAACAACGCCCAGAGGTTCCCCCTTAAGCAGTGCCATCTCTGCACCTTCTGGTTTTGGTTGGTTGGGATCTGGCTGCTGAACTGCACAATAAAAAAAAGAAAAGGATAGAATGAGGATCCACACTGCTTCAAAATTTCTGAACTCACCAGGAATTAATATTTCGCCACCATTAATACCTTCCAGGAGCTCTTCAAAATCGTCCACAAAGAACTCTCTGAGTGGGGGACGCTTTGGTCTTTTTAATGTATTGAGGAGCTGTTGAATTTTGGAAGAGACTCTACTGTTTACTGGCACACCTATAGGGGAGGAACAAGGGGGTCAGACCACTGTGTACATGTCAGGTTAGCATGACTACTCGAAGCATCTAATAATACTAACGCACCATCTGCTGTTTCTAATATGCTGGTGTTGAACCCCTGTGGCACGCCACGAACAGATGCCACCTGTGGACGTTCATGAAGAGAATTTCCTAGGAGTCCGGTAGTCACGTCAGGTGGTGCAGAAACACTCTCTGGTTATCAGGATGAAGAACATGACACATGGTTCTGATCACAGTCTGAAACCTTATGAAGTCACCCAATGAGCAATACCCGTCTTTGTCACTGCCATGACACAATGAACCCAATTTATATATTAAAAAAAAGCAGCCAGTCAGGTTCCAATAACCAGGACCAGTGGGTTACTATGGGCACGGGATATTTCTCTTGCTACAAAAATAGTTTTTAAAATTAACCCTGACCTATGTATAAACAAAAAAAAAATGCCTTTTTAGGTATATCAAATTAGAAGATTTGGAAAAAATATATACTGTCACCAACCTTTAATAATCCTTACACTGTGCCATGCATGTACCAACTGCTATCTTGACAAATGGCCTTCAGCCTTGTTGGCTAGTATAATATTGTTAAATTGTACCATATCATTTGGCAGCACATGCCCGATACTGACCTATCTGGGCATGTGCCATGAGGTCTGCCAGCATGGTGGCAGCTGCGATGACAGAGCAGCTGTTGGAGGCGGCAGGCTTGGCTCCTGGGTGGGATGAGGTGGAAGATGCTGATGATGAGGTGGAGGAGCCCTGGGTTACTCTGCTAATCCAGGGCTCTACGCTGGAATGGCCTTGAAGCGGAGTGGATGTGATGCGTCCCTGACGGAGCAATGAGCCCTCATCCTCCGAAGCTGACGAGGTGTCTGTGAGTAAAATAATCATGACAGCTGAATAACAGTGATTGTACAAAGGTCAAAACATTTAGGACCAAACAAACCAGACAATTCAAAAGAAAGGGGGAATCAAGTCTACTGTACACAGGAGTCAATCTTCATTACTAAAGGAGCATATCAAGACATACGATGGTGAGCGGACATGTATCTAAAGTCACTCAGGGAATAAGAATTAGAATGTACAATTACCTGGTGGAGTGTAGGTCTCTAGAGAAGACTGGACAAGAGCTGAGCGCCTTTTAGAAGGCATAGGCATTTTTCTCTCCTTGTATTTGGCCAAAGCTGCTTGTACGGCTTCTGTGTGAACATCTGCACAGGTGAACGCAAAGATGGGGTTAGGGAGGATTTCTTACAAAACCAATGCAAGCAATGTGATTATACTAATAATTCTTTAATAATGTAAGGGATAACCTGTCACTAAGCATGATATTCCAAGTATGCCTCTCCATGATTTGCCTATATATTTTAGAGGACAGACCTGAACGTTGTACCCAGACCCATCTCAACAAACAGGAATAGGATGCAATGTTTGCAGTTTTCAACGCCCAGGTAAACTTAGATATGGATATTAAAGTGGGGCTTGCATCAGATCATTTTTTTCATGTTAAGTGCTTTCTAGCACAGAAATGTGTAAGACTTATAGACAGGGCTTGACAAATTTGCTTTGAATCTAGGAGCCAGCTAAAAATGTTAGGAGCTAGTTTTTTTTTTTTTTTAACCAACAAAGCTGACAGGTAGAACATGTAACATGTTTCCGAAGGTGAACGTATCCTTTAACCCTTTCACCGCCAGAACAATTTTTTTGCAGACATCATTTTAGGCCTGAAGATTACATAAAACCCCCAAACATTATATATTTTCTGAAAGCAGACACCCTAAGACAGGGATAGGCAACCTGGGGCCCTCCAGCTGTTGCAGAACTACAAGTCCCATCATGCCTCTGGGAGTAATTGTAACTGCCAGCCTTGCAATGCCTCAAGGGAAATGTAGTTCCACAACAGCTAGAGGGCCCCAGGTTGCCTACCCCTGCCCTAAGAGAATAAAAAAGTGGTAGTTCCAATTTTTTATGTCACGCAATATTACCGCAAAAGGTATGGGAAACACAAAATTTCAGTAAAAAAAAAAAAAAAAAAAAACCACACATTAAAAGTTAATTGTAGGGGGCACAAAAAAACACAATAAATTACCTAATTTTTTGGTAAAATAAAAAAAGTAGAGATTTCACCGAGTAAATAGATACCCTACATGTCAAACCTTAAATTTGTGCGCGCCTGTGAAATGGCGACAGACTTCAGTACACTATATTTTCCATAGGCAACGCTTTAAAAGCCCCCTATAGGTCTTCAGTTTAGCGTTACATTCCGATGTGTGCGACGATATGTAAAATGTGTATTGCAATGAACGTTTTCAGGCGTAGTCACCCGGTTGCGTGTGTTTACGTTTGTACATGCATATATGTGGGGCTGGGGGAAGGGCTTTTATGTGCTTGGGTGTAACTTCAATTTTTTACAAGAAAAAAAAAAATGTGTTTCTTTTTACGCAACTTTTTTTTCCCGTATGTGAAGATTTTTTTGGTGACAGGTTTTCTTTAATGAGGGTCTAAAACACTGTACTGCATTATATTCTTTTCTGACCGCGAAAGTCAGGGAAACTGTCAACGGGGACCTCGAAGTGATGTCACACTTCCGCGTCAACGACCAGAAGGGGAGAAGAACGGACATGTGTCCACTCCCCCCCCCCCCCCCCTCTACCTGGTGGCACCTGCCTTCAACTGCTTTTTTTTCCCAGAAGGATGAAGCCATCTTTGTTCAGACAGGATTTAAGAGCAGCATCTACTACCTTTATTGAAATGCTGAACATTGTGCTAACAAATGTTTGACACAGGTCAGCCCTGCTGCTATACCTTTGCGCCCTATGGTTTGACATAGTTATAACGTTACAATTTGATCACTCAGAGGAGACTGAGAAAATATTTTCTCCAGCCTGCAACAGATGGATGACATCATCACAGCTCAGACAAACTAAATAATAAAAAGGTACAACTTTTTGGAAAAAAAAAATGTTTTTTTATTCTGCATAAATATATTCTTGGCATATTTGACTTGAAAAGTTACAGAAAAGGTCTACTTTAACCACTGCTTTTGTGTCTGTGGTTTGCCGATTTAACAATATAGCGCTGAAATACCCTATAGACTGCACACATTTTCATTATGCTGGAAAATCTCAGTTTTGAATATCAAAACATTTCTGAAATGTATAAATGTCTGCAGAATTTATCTTTGCTTGGGTGGTAAACCCAAATAAGTCTTTATGAATACATAATTTTGCTTTCAAATAATATGCTATACATGTCTACCTGAATATATTTTGTTCATTTAATCAAGACATGTACTTAAAGTGGTTGTAAACCTCAAACATGAAATATGAACAAAGCATATGCCTCTATAGTGTGTACTTGTCTCAATTAAGAGCACTAAGGGGGGGTTATTTACGAAAGGCAAATCCACTTTGCACTACTGGAAGTGCAGTCGCTGTAAATCCAAGGAAAATAAAAAACAGCATTTTAGCTTGCACATGATTGGATGATAAAATCAGCAGAGCTTCCCCTCATTCCAGATCTACCCCTCAGATTTACATCGACTGCACTTGTAGTGCAAAGTGGAGTTGTCTTTCATAAATAACCCCCTAAGCGTCATTTTTGTCTGCTTCTTCTTTCCTCTGCTATCAGCATGAATCAATTCTGATAAGTTTTCCTGACACCAAGAGAAAAAAAAGTGACAGGGGAGGAACCTCCAGCTGATTGACAGCCTCGGCTCTGTTCCTGTGTGCTGGAACAGAGCTGGATGTGTCCCTTCCCTACAATCAGCTCTCACTGACCTCCGTAGAGTGTAACTTTAGCTCCCCAAATCTGCTTTCTAAAAGCTCAGACAAGCTGTATAAATTCTGCACTTTGAAAGGATGTGGAGAAGAGAAGACTGCTGTAGATAAGCAGGCAAAACTTATGTAGGTGTATCACCTGAGGCCAGTCACTTCACTGGAATATGGAAGGGTTTATAACCACTTTAAATAAAGGTAAGAGAAATAAAAAATATACAACAAATATTTTAATATTGTAATAACTGAACCACAGACATATGAAGTATCCACAAGATAAAGTGACATTGTCACAGTAACTGCTTTTGGAGGAAAGACACACAAAAGGCAGAAAAATGTCAGATTGCTCCAAAAATGCTGAGCTTCTTATAGCGCAACTGAGCTTTCAGCTTAAATCAGTGAAACACATTTTATGTGCATCAAAGCAAGCAGTGTTCAACTTCAAAGCCTCACAGTCTGCGTTCTTTAGAAATCAGTATGCTGCTGAAGAGGCCCAACTCTTACCGCATAGGACAGCATAGGACCGACACACAGCGGATGAGTCTGAACTATAGCTCCGCAATCAGAAAAGCTCATACCCATATAGATTAGAGAGCCCAAGCTCTGACTCAGCAAGGGTATGTGTAATGCCCAGTACACACGGTCGGACATTGATCGGACATTCCGACAACAAAATCCATGGATTTTTTCAGACGGATGTTGGCTCAAACTTGTTTTGCATACACACGGTCGCACAAAGTTGTCGGAAAATCCGATCGTTCTAAATGCGGTGACATAAAACACGTACGTCGGGACTATAAACGGGGCAGTAGCCAATAGCTTTCGTCTCTTAATTTATTCTGAGCATGCGTGGCACTTGTGCGTCGGATTTGTGTACACACGATCGGAATTTAACCGCTCGGATTTTGTTGTTGGAAAATTTTATAGCCTGCTCAAACTTTGTGTGTCAGAAATTCCGATGGAAAAAGTCCGATGGAGCCTACACACGATCGGAATTTCCGACAACACAATTTGATCGCACTTTTTCGGTCGGAAAATCCAACCGTGTGTACAGGGCATTAGACCTCTACAGAGAGGCCACCGCATCCACAGAGAGAGAAAGGGCCTTTTTCTGCAGCATGATGGCAGGGGACACAGACCTTTCCACTATGGTTGTGGATGCCTCCCAAAGAAAACAAATTGTACGGCTTTAAACACCTTTTGCTTAAATGCACCTGATACGTATTTAGCTAAAACTGGAAGTTCAGTGGGGCTTTGAATGACAACTTTATTCTTTAATCATGCAAAGAGTGAAATCTTTAAAGAGAAAAAACCAACCAGATCGAAATCGCTCATCCCGTGAACTGGTGGAACGAGACCTCTGCTGCTTGTTGGTGGTTGTCGTAATTTGTGATGAGCCCAAGAGTTTAGCTTCTGTTTGCAAAGAAGGATCTACTCCTGGATATAAATACAAATGTCACGCATGTCAAACGCGTACACACTGGATACTTATACATAAATTACAAGTTATATTTGGCTTTCTATACCTTCTATAAAGCTGAACTCCAGGTATATATATATTTTTTTTATTTTGCATAGTGACATTGATCCTGCTTGGACCAATATAAGTACACATATACACATATTCCATAACTGGCTGATCCTCATGGAACACACCTGGAATTCAGCTTAAGGCCCCTTTCACACTTGTGCGACCTGAAAGTTGTGCAATTTTGCCGTGACTTGAAGCAATACCTGTCCAATCTTGAGGTCTATGGACCTCAAGTCGCATCAAAGTGGGACCAAAATAGTGCAGGAACTGCTCTGAAGTCACACAGATACGAATGGTTCTCATTAGAAAACATGGGATATGACTTTTCATGCGACTTTGCAGGCCCAAGTCACACAAGTGTTAAAGGGGCCTTAAAAGGTAAACTGCTGTTGAAATGCTTACATGGAATGCATCCTACCTGCTCAGAGCTACAGTTTTTTTATGCAGGCATAGCTGCAGTCTACTCTAGTCCCCTTCCTCAGGAATCTGATTGTCTAAAAACCCCTGATGCTTACCAGTTTGTAAATCAAGAGAGGAATTCCCAAACACACACATTGTAGGCTGCTAGCTTCCTCATATACAGAATGCCTGTTGTATCAAAGTCCGAAAACTAAGATGTTTCCACAGCCATGAATCAAATTTAAACGGCCTTGGATCTCTCAATCTGACAGGTGATATATCATACAGAGAAAGGAAATCCGGTTGCAGTGAATAAAATAAAACTTAAAGTGTTTCTATAGGCTGAAGGTTTTTTTACCTTCATAAAAACCATTCAGTATGCAGCCTCCCTAATACCTACTCAAGCCCGATCCAGCGATGTGCATGAGAGTGGCTGCTCTTCCAGGTCTCTGCCTCCTCACTGGCAGAAAGACAGCCATTGGCTCCTGCAGCTGTCAATCACAGCCAGTGAGAAGAGAGCGGGGCGGGGCTGGGCCTTGCTCTGTGCGTCTTATGGACACACAGAGTGGGGCTCTGGGGAAAAGGATGCACAAGTGTCCCCATTGCAAGCGCCTTGCTATGGGGGCATTCAGGAAGAGAAGGAGCCAGGAGCACCAGCGAGGAACCTGAGAAGCAGGAGGATGTGTGCAAAACCATTGTACAGAGCAGGTATGACAGGTTTGTTATTAAAAAAAAAAGGAAGAAGTTCTACCTTTAATATCACTTTAATCACTTGCCGACAGCTGCACACCGATATACGTCTGCACAATGCCAGTGGTGGGCAAATGGGCGTACCTGTATGTCCCCTTTAAATGGCGAGATTAATGGGCTCGCGCCTGCCGCATACAGCGTGACCGTGCCCACGGGACCTGCGGACTTGATGTCCGCCGGTCTCACGCCAATCGTGTCACGGAGCTGCAGAACGGGGAAGTGCCTATGTAAACAAGGCATTTCCCCATTCTGCCCTGTGACATGACAGAGATCACTGCTCCCTGTCATCGGGAGCAGTGATCGCTGTCATGTGAGTGGAAGCCCATTCCCCCCACAGTTAGAATCACTCCCTAGCACACATTTAAGCCCTTCATCGCCCCCTAGTGGTTAACCCCTTCCATGCCAGTGTCATTTACACAATAATCAGTGCATTTTTATAGCACTGATCGCTGTACAAAGGACAATGATCCCAAAATAGTGCCAAAAGTGTCCGATGTGTCCGCCATAATGTCGCAGTCCTGATAAAAATCGCAGATCGCCGCCGATACTAATAAAAAAAAAAAAATAATAATAAAAATGCCATATAACTAGGCCCTATTTTGTAGATGCTATAACTTTTGCGCAAACCAATCAATAAACTGAGGGAAAAAAAATGTATATATATTTTTGGGGGATATTTATTATAGCAAAAAGTAAGATATTGCTTTTTTTCAAAATTGTCGCTCTTTTTTTGTTTATAGCGCAAAAAATAAAAACCGCAGAGGTGATCAAATACCACCAAAAGAAAGCTCTATTTGTGGGGAAAAAAAAGGACGTAAATTTTGTTTGGGAGGGCAATTGTCAGTTAAAGCGAAGCAGTGCCGAATCGCAAAAAGTGCCCTGGTACGAAGGGGGTAAAATCTTCCAGGGCTGAAGCGGTTAAAGTATGCTCGCTGATATCTAGGGGATGGGAAAAGCAGTTTTACTTACTCGATCTTCCTCTGACGGACGGCACCCCTCTACACTCCGGAGGTGGACCGTTCCTCTACATTCTCATGTGCAATGCAAGGCTGTAGACCCTGCACTGACTTGATAATGTCAGAGATCATTAGCTTGCTGGAGTGCAGGGCAGAAGCCTGCAGGAGTGGAGGATCAGATATGTAAAACTGCTTGTCCCAAACCCTTAGACATAAATAATGATTTTAACTTTTCCAGGAGTTCGGCTTTAACTTCATTGCAGTTGCTGTGTTTGCTAAAAAGGCAATAGCAACTTGCTGAAAGTGTTACTAAACCCACAGAAGTAAAATTTCTGTATATGCATTAAAGCATGCTTGTTATACTCGCTGTGGAACCTAAGGGGTTTAATCCTCTGCATTGTGTAAAAAGGTCGTTTGATCCTGTCTTCTCTGATCCTCCCCTTCTCCCACTTTCCCCAACCCATCTCTGGATAGTACAGGGGCTAGGGAACAACCTCAGTTTTTGTGTGTATTGTTAAAAAGTTTTTTTTCTTTTTCTTGGGAGAAGGCATGTGATCAGCACAGAGCCAATCAGCACTGTCCAGACAGAGGTTCAGGGGTCCTGCATGCTCATAGTACAATTAGGGGAGAAAGAAAACTCGTCCTACAAGATTTAACCAAACACTGATAGAAGTCACAAGACTGCTATATCCTGCTGATGAGAAAAGGTATTTAGCTGTTCATGTTTACTAAAACTTTTACATTTCCATGTTCTGTGTACTGTGGGAGACCAGATATAGTGAATGCAGGGTCCTGGGTTTAGTATCACTTTAATTTGTTTCATGAGTTGCTCTTAAACAAAAACAAATAATCAGCACAGGAAACCCTAGGTATTTAACCTGACAATTGAATTATACTCCTCAACCTACCCAAGATTGTATGATTGAGAACTTTGAGAGGAGGACCATCTGTTTCTCAGAGATAACCAGGACAAACAGATTACTAGCACCCCAACAAGAGTACTTCAGCATTTTAGATAAACGTCTTTAGAAACTGGAAGGCCACATTCACATGGCCATATACATGCAGCCGCCAGATTCCAGCGGAAACAATCAGCGGATTCTCGTGGCTGGAGTGACTGGGGCATGCGAATGGCAGTAGATGCTCAGCCTATGCAATTAATGACAGGCTGACAGCGGCCACCATTGTTCACATGTAGCCACACACAGAGCAGATACCTGCGGTTAGGGAAGGATGTCTGAGCCTGGACATAGTCACAAACGCCTGTCACCAATCGCAGGTAACCACTCTGTGTGTGGCTACATGTTAACAGCATTGGCTGCTGTCAGCCTGTCAGTTTAAATAGGCTGAGCGTTTGCTGCCATTTGCATGCCTCGGTCACTCCAGCAGCCACTGGAATCCGGCAGCTGCACGTAAACAGCTGTGTAGAAGAAGCCTTAAAGAGGAGCTCCACCTTAAAATATTAAAAGCCAGCAGTTACAAATACTGCAGCTGCTGACTTTTAATAAATGGACACTTACCTGTCCCAGGGTCCAGCGATGTCGGCAGCCGAAGCCGTTCGATCGCTCGTCTCTCGGCTGCCCCCGCCGCCATCCTCGGTCAGGGAATCAGGAAGTGAAGCATTGCGGCTGCCCGGTTCCCTATTGCGCATGCGCAAGTCGCGCGTCTACACTGGTCCCCATTGTGTTGTGGGAACTGTGTGTTTCCCAGAACACAAGGGGGGGGGGGGGGGGGGGCATTTGCGGCTAGCTATGCCCGGAAGTGGAAAGATGCCAATTGAGGCACCGGAGGGGGGGAGGAATCCGATGAGCGGAAGTTCCACTTTAGGGTGGAACTCCGCTTTAAAGTGTTTGTGCAGACCTATAGTGGCCATATGCAGAATGATTTTATATATAATCATATCACCAATCCATTTACTGTCTAGAGGGAAAATACGATTGGAAGATTAAAAAGAACATTTGATGTACCATGCTCATAATAATCAGACCAATCAGAGTAATGTTGATTCAATTGATTGGCTTTGTGCAAAACTGAACAATGACACAGTGGGGGTTATTTACTAAAGGCAAATCCACTTTGAACTGCAAGTGCACTTGAAAGTGCAGTTGCTCTAAATCTGAGGCGAAGATCTGAAATGAGGGGAAGCTCTGCTGATTTTATCACCCAATCATGTGCAAGCTAAAATGCTGTTTTTTATTTTTCCTTGCATGTCCCCTTCGCATCTACAGTGACTGCACTTCCAAGTGCACTTGTAGTGCAAAGTGGATTTTCCTTTAGTAAATAACCCCCAGTATGTGTCTTTTTCATAATTCATACATTTGATCATGTTGTCCAGTTGTGTGAAGAATTGTTTAATCAGATTGTTACGCGTATGGCCAGCATTACACTTTATATAACACAGGACCTGCATCATTTATTTTTTTATGCAGCTGGGTGACAAGTTCCTAACTCTACTCAGGTGCAGTGGTTATTATGAAGAAAATAGCTTTGCTTAAAGAGTAACTCCGCTTTTGTTGAGAAAAAAACATTCCCCTCCGGGTGATCTATGCACATTGCATGGATTTTAAAAAACGTTGTTGCAGATTTTTACCTTCTGTTATTCTGAAGAAATCACTGTGTGTTTGTCTGTGTCAATGTGTACAGTGAATCACATGGGGGTAGTTTCATAATTATCAACCAGCTGCTGCACCTGCAGGGCTCTAATGAGAAAAGTGGCAGGGTCTGCATCCACAACACCACTATACTAAAAGGAAGTGCATATAACAAATAAACCAGGACTGCACAGCGAAAAAACACCTATACCTAATTTATATTTATAAGCTGAACCATGGACCGCTGTGAAGAATTATTGGTCTTTATATATTCGTTGGTTTTTGGACTGTGTTTACCATATAAATTTCCTTTGGCTGAGAATATTGTGTGTGTAGGGTTTTGGGTAGTCTAACTCATAGCGCTGCACTAGTACTGATTTTTTTTTTTTTTTTGTAAAGGAAGTGCAGTTAACCATATACAAACTCTTAAAGCGAAGTTCTGCCCAGAAATGGAACTTCGATGGATCAGATTCCTCCCCCCCTCTGGTGTCACATTTGGCACCTTTCAGGGGGGAGCGGAATCCAGGTATCAGCTCCCACTTCTGGGGACAGATCGCTGCAATCTGTTTCGGGCGAACTATGCAATGTCTGGCCTCTCCTCCTTCCCCCCGGCTGCCTTCTGCAAGGCACACAGGTCCCATAATACAGCAGGGACCATTCAGAATGCGCAGCACGGCTCGCGCATGCGCAGCAGGAAATAGGCTGTGAAGCCGTGAGGCTTTACTTCCGGTTTCCCTTAGCAAGGATGCCGGAGCCTGCACCCCGAGCCGAGGGACCGGTTGGCTTCCGGTGACGACATCGCGGGCTCCCTGGACAGGTAAGTGTCCTTATATTAAAAGTCAGCAGCTACAGTACTTGTAGCTGCTGACTTTTAATTTTTTTTTTCTAGGCGGAACTCCGCTTTAAGATGAGAATGAACATTTTTCCCCTAGAAAGCTGATTATGTACATGATCAACTATATAGGAATTTGTTTTTTTTTTTAGGTTATCTACACTTATCTAATTAGGTGCATTACAAAGAGAAGCAGTAGACAGTCGACAAAGCCAATGGCAGCAACTTGGCAAGAAGCTGACAAATGTCTACAAAATACCAGTCTTAGGTGGACTGGCACATTTATGGCTTTAACATTCCACTGTCCTGTGGCTCCAAGCGCTTCCACCCCAAATGGCTTAGCTCGCTGGCTTAAATTGGTTGTAAACCTCAGACATGAAATATGAACAAAGCATATTCCTCTAAAGCAGTGATGGCGAACCTCGGCACCCCAGATGTTTTGGAACTACATTTCCCATGATGCTCATGCAGTTCCAAAACATCTGGGGTGCCAAGGTTCGCCATCACTGCTCTATAGTGCGTACTTATCTCAATTAAGTGTAGTTGGTGCCTTTTCGGTCTACTGCCTTGTTCCTCTGCTATCTGCATAAATCCCTTCTGAGACGTTTTCCTGACACCAGGAGAAAAAAGGTGACAGGGGAGGGACCTCTAGCACAGAGCTTGTGATTGACAGCCTCAGCTCTGTTCTTGTGTGAGGGGGGGGCTCCCTTCCATTCAAACGGCTCTCAGACAAGCGTGAATGCTAAGACAAGCTTTATAAATTCTGGACTTCGAATGGCTGTAGAGAAGACTGAAGATAAATAGGTACAACTTATGTAGGAGGATTTGTTTTATCTCTATGTATCACCTGAGGCCAGTCATTTCAATGGGTATATTTTGTTGGTGTTTACAACCACTTTAAATAAACATTCAATTCTTTCTTAATTATAATTATTAGCAGAAAGCCAATGTCATCTGGATTCCGGATAGCTCTTGATTTTTCCATACTGAGAAGAACAGGCTCTGCCTATATGGAGGCATTTAAAGTAAGGAAGGGGAGAAAATTCTGCTTAGTTTGGCTCTGATGCTCTGGGCCAGGGATTAGAGTTTAGCGGGAATCACTCACTCAGCAAGTAAAACGTCCAGAACTGCCTGGAAAACAAAACTATCCAGAACAGTAGACAGATCCCAGGTTCGCTCTCAACCATCCGATAGGTGAGCAAAATGATAAATATTCTTATCCCATACCTAATAAAAACTAATCAATATATACTAAAAATGTGCTCTGCGATTCATTACACTAAACAATCTTACTAATTTCTATATACAAGCCCAGAACAGATGAAAATTTGGTGCAAGGCCACTTCTCTTAGAAAGCACCCCCCAAAAAAGCTTTACTAGTGTTGCTTCTCAGTATACAAGACCTTACCTACATAAACATTGCTAGTAGATTACCAAGAATCTGACCATCTTTTCATTCATTGATCACATACATTTAGGGGGCCCCTTCTGCTTTCCCAATGGCCTAAATACTTTACACCATGGATCCAACACCTTACTGAAAATATTCCTAATGCATTTTGGTGTTGTGGACCCAATGCTACTAAACCCCTGTTCTACTTCATTCTAAAGGATATATGCTGAGGTACCCTGTAGGGGGCCAACTGATATAGTTTTTTTTCAATGCCAATACGGATTTTCAGTCGATATCAGGTGCCGATATTCTGTACATCACCTGCCACCCAGATGCAGCGTGTCACATGCCATTGTCACCTGCCACCCAGATGCAGCTGGTCACTACTTACACTGCTTCAGGCAGCCTCTCCCCAGCAGCGTCCGAGCGGGTAAACTTCCACATGCGGGCGGGCGGTGAGAGATGGCGGAACTATCTCTCTGCTCACCTGCAGCTCTGTCAAGAGCATCCTTCATGTCCCTGTTGTAGGGGCGGAACAGCGGTGATGAGAGATGGGCAGTCAGAGAAGATGTCATTTCTCGGCTGCCCACCGCACCCCTGACAGAGACTGGCAGAGACTGCAGCGAGCGCCGGGTGGGGACAGGGGGAGGAGGTCTGACCAATATCAGTAAGTTTCTGACCGGAACCAATTATTTAAAAAATGTGAATATCGGCCGCTCCGATAATCGATCGACCTAGTACTAGGGTTGTCCCGATACCGATACTAGTATCGGTATCGGCACCGATACCGAGCATTTGCCCGAGTACTTGTACTCGGGCAAATGCTCCCGATGCTTCCCCCGATACCCGGAAGACAGCTGTGATCGGCGTGTGGGGGAGTTACAAGATTCTCCCCCAGCGGCTTTCACCAGCTTTAGTGACACAGCGGTGATCGCTCACTGCTGACTGTCACTGCATCCTCCTCCATGCCCCCTCCTTTCCTCTGTGCCTCTCCGCTGTCCCCCTCCGTTCTGCTCTCCTTATCTGTCCCCTCCGTTCTGCTCTCCTTATCTGTCCCCTCCGTTCTGCTCTCCTTATCTGTCCCCTCCGTTCTCCCCCTCCGTTCCTCAGTCCCCCTCCTCCTTCCTTTGTGTATGGATAGAGTCAGCTGACTCTGTCCATTCACAATAACTGAAACATTGTAATCTCCTGTGATTATTGATGTGTCAGTTTATGAATGGAGAGAAGCTGCTGTCTTCTCTCCATTCATTCTCAGTGCAGCTGAGGCTGCAGAGAAAGGGACTGGGGAATCTCTATCCTCGGTCTCTTTCTCTGTCTCAAGGGGGAGATATCAGAGGTCTGTTAAGACCCCTGATATCTCACCAAAGCCCCCCAAAAGGGCTGATTAAAAAAAAACAAAAAAAAAAACAATAAAGAATAAAAAAAATATTATTGTAAAAAATAAAAAAGTTGTAAATAAAAAGAAAAAAAACACACACACATACCCCGTTCACCCCCCCCCCCCCAAAAAAAGCAAGCACTGTTAAAAAAAAACAAAAAAAAAAAAAAAAAAAAAAAAAACACTGTCACGTGACATTTAAAAAAAAAGTATCGGTAATCGGTATCGGCGAGTACTTGAAAGAAAGTATCGGTACTTGTACTCGGTCCTAAAAAAGTGGTATCGGGACAACCCTACCTAGTACCTTGCCCTCAACTTTGCCATGCAACCGAAATGAATTCATCCCAGTCCAGACAATGTTTTGCCTTTGTTTTCTTGCCCATTTTTCATGTCCCCTGTAGTCTAATGTTCCTGTTCCCTGAACCTCGTGCTGCCACTACCTATCCTTTTCAAATATCAATATACTTTACATTCAAAAGGTGTCCTTTTGTAACAGTGTTCCAAAGACTGTTTTTATGAATGGTTGTGGACTTTTCCTCTTTTCCATACTTTTTCCATTCTTTTCTGGCCTCTCCTATTAAACAGTGTTTCTCTCACAGGACTGCCAATCTTTGAAGGTTTTTTGCCAATCATATGTAACCTCTAGAACTGATAATGTGTGAGAATCTCCAGCAGGTCAGCAATGTCCAAAATCATTACCAGAACAGCATTTTAGGGCACACAACTTTCCCTTCTAAATGCTGGTCAAACAGTGATCCCCAAGCTGAAGAATAAAATGCCCTACGCCAAAGGAGGTGCTTGGCTACCAGCGCTCAACCACTCAAATCGACAAACACAGATGATGTCATTGTAAGTAACTAAACCATGTGAATATAACCTGCATTCAACAATAAGACCACCAATAAAAAAACAGAGGGCTAAAGAGTGGGTAGCCCAATAACTAGACAAAGGAAACTAACAGACTAGGGGTGCCGCTGTCAAAACGGAGAAGGGACTCCTTCTGTGAAAACAAATGAGAGGGAGGGAAGACAGAGCAACCACTCTAGTGGTAAGTGCCAACCAATTTTAATAAAAAAATGATTAAAAGATGTATACTCACAAAAGTGCACGAGAAACACACATGAAAAAACCAAGGGGAGAATGAGCCTGTAGTAATCACACTGTCCCAAACATGTGCATGGATGGATGAGCTAGTGAGGACACAGAGTCCGGATCACTGTGCTGGCTGGGGAGCTGCTCTGACAGTCTAACATGCATGATGTGCTTGGGTTTCGTCACTCCCAGGATGGATGGCAAATGGATGGTGTAGTCCACCTGATGTCCAGTGTCAAAGAAGCTGAGGAAGAGGAAGGTCCCTCGAAACGCATCCTTTGACCCTGGACATCAGGTGAGTTACACCATCCATCCTGGGAGTCAGGAAACTGGCTCACATCGTGCATGTTAAACTGTCAGAGCAGCTCCCCATCCAGTGGCACAGTGATCAGGACTCTGTGTCCTCACTAAGGATGAGCTCAGGCGTGTTCACACACTCCGTGTGCCAAGCCCGCCAGGAAGTCGGCAAAGCGCTGTGCTA
The DNA here is from genome assembly GCF_042186555.1 of Aquarana catesbeiana. Lineage (NCBI taxonomy): Eukaryota > Metazoa > Chordata > Amphibia > Anura > Ranidae > Aquarana > Aquarana catesbeiana. The sequence goes on from NC_133329.1 coordinate 315,040,284, forward strand.
ATCACAGGCAGTGAGACATTTTCCTGATGTGCGGCTGCAGAGATTGGGAAATGTCTCACTGCCTGTGATTAGCGCAGCGCCATGCCGACTTCCTGGCGGGCTTGGCACGCGGAGTGTGTGAACACGCCTGAGCTCATCCTTAGTCCTCACTAGCTCGTCCATTCAGCTGCACATGTTTGGGACAGTGCTGTTACTACAGGCTCATCCTCCCCTTGATTTTTACATGCGTATTTCTCATGCACTTTTGTGAGTATACATCTTTCAATCCTTTTTTATTAAAATTGGTTGGAACTTACTACACTACAGTGGTTATGCTCCCCCCCCCCCCTCCCCTGCCTCATTTGTTTAAACAGTAATCCCCAAACTGGGGCTCTTTTACTGACCTTAACTAGGCCCTCAAAGCACTATTCTTCCTACTAATATTATCTGTAAGCCACTATTCCTTTTGACACCAACAATGGGGCACTATTCCTTCCACTGACACACACTAACAGGGGGCACTATTACCCTCACTGACACCAAAGATGGTGCACTATTCCTTCCACTGACACACACTAACAGGGGGCACTATTACCCTCACTGACACCAAAGATGGTGCACTATTCTTCCCACTGACAGCAACGATGGTGAACTATTTCTCACACCGATATCAGCAACGGGGTACTATTCCTTCCACTGACAACCACAGTGGGAATCATTTCTTCTCCCACTAACCATGGGTGCAAGGTCATATGACGCCCACTGCTCACCAACCCTGGGGCACTGCTTACCCCCTCCCCCCACTGATGTCGGGGCATTTTCTACTCCTTATGGGAACTGTCCAGCTACCCTAGGGTTTGAAGGACAGTGAATTAGCCCTATGTTTAAAAGGTTTAAAGACAGGCAGTGGACACAATGTACAGTTTTCACACAAGATAACACCTAACTTTTTTTTTTTTTTTTAATAGATTGGAATTGGGTTAGAACCTATTTCAGAATTGTACTGCCATCTTTGACCCCACTAGGGAGATTCACTCTATAATTTTTCTTGTGACACTATCAGGAGTGAAAACATCCAAAACATGAGTTGGTACAAGAACAGAAATGGAAAGAAAACCATCTAACGGGATCACTTGGCCTTGCAACACCTAAGAGGGAATTAACCTTGTTTTGGAGAGATTTCCTATACTATTCTGTCTACAGGATTGGCGTTCAGGCAAATCTCTTGAATTGGACATAGATGGCGAACCCCCTACACCCGCCCCCCCCATTAAAAAAAAAAAAAGTCAGGTGGCAGATTTGAAACAAGTGCAACCAGACTACCTGCCCCATCAAAGCACACTGAAATGCTTTTTAAAGAAAAAACACTTTAGTGCATTACTTTTTGGCCACTTAAACCACTAAGAACATCAGCCTAGTGCCTTGTACACACGGGCCGAATGTCTGGGGACATCGACTGGTTCAATAAAAAATGTCTGACATTTGGTCCGTGTGTATGTCATATTGTCTGACAGAAGTTAGCCGAGCATGCTGGAAAACCAGCAGCCGACCGGCTCCCAAGCGCTAATCGGACTTGTTCTAGTAAGGGGCTGTCCCCCTCTCAGAACACAACAGCTCAGCAGGGGGGGGGGGGGGGGGGAGACTGTACTAACGTCGGACTGTTAGTACAGTGACTGCGACCAAAGCTGTTGGGTTTTTTTTTTTGTTCAACCAGAAAAAAAAAACTACAAGTGTGTACCAGGCTTTAAACTTGTTCAGCAGGAAACTAATTCTCCATCGTTCTATTGTTGTACACATCCTGTCACATGACCCATCCCTTATGAATGAGCTTTATAAGCTTACCTTGAATGAGTGGGATGTAACGAGCCAGAAGCTTGGCCCTCTTCTTCTCATAACCTTTCTGAGTTATGTCTCCTGAAAAGCAAGAGGACACAACGTAAATGTTCTGGTGTGCCATGTATGAAAACATCTACATGTATTTACATATGTTGCATTCTCTTATGCAAGTTCAAGCTGTGAACATAAGAGGATTTCACCGCTTTTATGCTCTTTACTATACAATAAGCAAGTTTGTGTGCAACAATGATCAGACTTGGATAGTGTTTGTGCTGAGAGATATTGGGGAAGCAATCAAGTATAACCAAGTTTGAATGTGCTGTGAAGGGAGGAAAAAAGTGCAAATGCACTTCTTGGGCCTCTTTTACTTGGGTGTTCCGTCTGTCCACTTTTCATCCATCCATCCATTCCTATGGACAAAAGGATGTAAATGGTTGTTGTCAGTTTACATCAGTTTTCTGCCTGCCTCCGTTCACTTTTTTTTTTTTTTTTTTTTTTTAAACGGAATAACTCTGCATTTTTGTTTCACTTAAAAAACAGAAGCAGAACTGATATAATTGGATGAAAAACTGATGAAAACAAAATCCGTTTTTTTCTTAGCAAAAACGTGACTGAACAGATGAAGGGGGCTAAAGCTGAACTCCAGGCACTAAGACTCCTTTCATACATGCGTTCATTTCATCAGCTCAGTCATGTCAAAACAGATGAAGTATTCATCCATTTTTCATCAGTGCTCATCAATTATTCATCTGTGCTCATCAGTTTTTCTTTACATCCACTACCAATGCAAAAACGGATGAAAAACTGACCATTTGTCAGTTTACTTCTGTTTTTCATCCGATACATTTTTAACGGAAGAAAAATAGAGCTTTGATCAGTTTAAAAAAACGGATGACGACGGATGCGGATGTAAACTGATGTAAATGGATAATCATCCATTTACATGCATTTTTCCATAGAGATTCATTGATGTCTGCTTTTCATCTGTCAATGGATGGATCATGGATGAAAAAACGGACAGCATGTGTGAAAGGGGCCTAAATCTTTCATATAAAATATATTCATCAATAGCCACACAGGATATAAATCCACCTTGTGTGCACCAAATAAGTTTGCAAACTAAGATAATTACCTTGTAAATGTAGAGGTGACATTTAGACTAAGTTCAGTTCATCTGTCTGCGATGACAGACATTGCATTTGATTCGCATGACAGTGCAGGTGAGGTGATGAGGCTAAAACCACATCGTATTCGCACCAAAATGGTGCAGGACCCTTTTTTTGGGTCGCACTGGAATCAGATTGCATGGGTATTCACACCTATTCGATCCGATTCCTGCGCCATTTGACAGTTCGCACTGCAATCCGGTCTGGGGGGGTTGTCATTAACTTTACATTGACCACCACAGTGGTTTGCAGATGTCAGTGTGAACCGCTGGCGAGTGACATGCGATGCGGGAACCTGCACTGGAATCGGGCTGGTTCCCACTTTGCATGTGTGTGAACTTAGCCTAATGTGCTGCAGACAGCCTGTGTACAAACAGAGCTATGGGAAAGATGCAGCAGATCCACCCCTAATGGATGTCTGCAGAAAACTACAGGAGGGGTGGATACAAGACCAGTTAACCTGCACAAGCAAGTAGAGCAGCGGTGACCGGTTTTTATTACAGGAAAGTACAGGCAATGTTTCCTGATAAAGAAACACACAATGAACACCAAGATACAATACACATGCTTCTGGCATGTCTCTTATACATGTCTATGAGGGTGCAAGTGTGATCAGCTCTGAAAAGGCCTTTGGCCAGGCTGGAGTAAATAATGCAGCTGGCTGTGGCTCTGCTACACAAGTAAGAAGCGGTAAGGGTCCTTTAATTTTTTTTTTTTTAAACTCTTTTTTTATTAAATTTTTGTATAAACATAAAACATTACATAACATTCAAAAACATAAATAAATCATTCAAAAACATAAGGATGGATCATTCCTAGAATGTACCTTTTACAAGGCTTTCAGAATCCTTCATAAAATACCCCTATCTCCTTAACTTACTCCATCAATTTCCCTCCCTCAAACAACCGCCCCCCCCCCCCCCCCCAAATCCCCAACCATCAAACTCACTTTTTAAGGGGTGGATCCGGGAACATCTACTACCACTGCCCCCCAGTTCCTCCCAAATTGCCGTGTACCCCTACCCAACAGTCCAGTACATAACCCCCCATTCTCCCTTGCTAACCGTAAAATACCATGTGTCAAAAAAAACAAAAAAGTAAGGGTGCTTTAAGAATGCATGTCCAATGGAAAAAGCAACATGATTTGTATATTGGTACAAAATTACTTTTTTGTCTGTTTTTTTACTATGTGAGACATTGGTGTGTAATGTGAGAATAATTAAAAAAAAAAAAGGGGGGAAGAACGTTCATAAGGCCTTGGGCAATAATTTTATCAGGACTCAAATAAGACTAGCCCCTTTCACATGGGGCGGATCTGCTCAGCGGACTCCACCAGCTCAGCGGGAGATCGATCCGTTGATCTCCGCTGAGCTGGCGGATGACAGGTCTGTCTCTGCTCACTGTGCAGGGACAGACCCGTCAGAGTCCCACTGATCTCTATGGGGAAATCGGATGAAAATGGACAGCATGCCCATTTTCATCAGATTCCATCCACCAAGACAGATGGCGAACGTATCGCCATCCGTCTGTTTTGAGTGGATCGGATGGCAGACGGAGGTCAGCAGACACATCTCCGCTGTCATCCGCTGCTCCATACAAGTCAATGGATGGCCCGCTCAGATCCACCTGAAAAACAGACAGGCGGATCCGAGTGGGCTTATCGTGTGAAAGGGGCCTTACTGTACTAACTAAGGAAATGTAAGCACAATCTGAGAGCTATGGTGAGGATTTATAAAAACTGAGAGAAAATAGTAGACAATGTGAAGATTGTTTAGGTGGTTTTCTTAGAAAAGATCATTATACAAACATGCACATTCAAATTTATTGGACTTGCATGTTTCGGCCCTATAAATAAATGAAGGAGGGCACACATGTGCTGGCTTTTCTTAGAAGCAATTAATTAACTGGGAAATCCATTCACCTCCAGAGAGTGATCAACCAGGAGGTGGAACATCATTCTCTTACGATTAAGCTTCTTGCTTCCCTTGCAGGTTAGACTAGGGGAGTCCACTTAAGAAGATGGAACCTCAAGCAGAGTTTTACTATCACCATATCTAACTAAAAACATTTAATATGCAGTAATATGTAAATTAAAAGGAAACTAACTAGCTGAAGGTGGTAAGGTTTAGACAGCTCAGAAGAGTGATTAGGTTACTGTGACAGTAAATAAATCCCATCAAAAGGCTATAAATTCATACAAGACAGTAAGACAGCAACTGTTAAGACAGCAGAAATCTGACTGTCACAGACAGACCCCATGGGAGGTAAATTTAATGTACTGACAATCTCTTTATTACAAGGCAGCTTATCTCTGGATACCCTGCATAGGGGTGAACGGGCAGCATAAAACTCAAATAAGCCCTGTAATAGGATTCCAAGACTACGCTTCAAACAGAAAATAAGCAGCTGTTCCGGGACAAAGTCCTGTGGATAGAAAGAGCATGCTTCAAACTTTCCTCTAAGAACTGTGCCAGGCGAGATGCTGAATCAGTGTGCCAAGTGTGCCAGTACAAACACAAGTCTGTCAGTAAAACAGGCCAGCTCCCAACCTGCACTGTGCCAAAGCACATATGAAAAATGCTACAACAAGTGCATTAAGCCATATGGTCTAATCAATCTTGGCAGATTCTTCCCCAAGTATACATAGCCTGAGCAGATCTTCGTTTTTGGCACAATACTATTTTTTGAGATATATGAGGCCAGTTTACATGAACAGGAAAATGCTGTTTGTGCTAAAGAAAAAGAAAAACCCATCAAAATAGGATTATTCTGCTCTTTCTATTGTTAACAGGATCATACAAAAAAAAAATTATACACACACAATATATATATATATATATATATATATATATATTTATTCGTAATAACTTTGGGCACTTTACAGCCCAACTCCAAGCAAAACTTGTTTTCAGTTTTAATTACAGAAACATTAGAACCTCTCATTACAATATTTTTTTAGTGAAAAATGTTACAGTTTATACACCAATAGAATTTTCCACCAACACAATCAGGTTATAAAAGGCTATATTCAAATTACTATGGTAATCGAGTATATCCTATAGGAGACGCGTGGCCAAACCTTTTTTGGCTATACTTCTCCTATGGATCACAGTTCATTCTGCACTCCTGTGAGCCAGTTTCAGCTGAGGGGGGCCCTTACTAACTACTTGTGTGAAAATGGTGCCCCACCCAATAGTGATGTCCACTTAAAGTAACTTCAAGTGGTTTCTTGGCTAAAATGAAATTGTAAAAGGTGTCCCTTTATGTGGGTTATCCACATCCTACAGCCCTCTAAAATAAATGCTATCCTGCTGCTGTTTGCAACACTTTGTAGATTTTAGACTCTCTCTTTAGATTTAACACTGCACCAAAGAAAACTAAAGGGGCTGGAGGAGGCTGGAACCTCAATGTTACTACACAAAATTTTAACTTTTACACCAAAATGCCTCTAATATGAAGCACACAGTCTGGACAAATTGTATTAGCCTCCATTCACATTTAGGCCTGGTTCCCATCTATGCAGGATGCAGTTTGCATATTCTAGGTGCATTTTGCGTTTTTCAATACACATTTTTGATTCATTAAAGTCTCTAAAACCAAAAACCAGAAAAAAGTCCCTGGCGCTTTCAATAAAATGCACAGATGTGAACTACATTCATAGGAAACCATGTTAAATGGACTGTAGTGTGTTTCTGCAAAACTGAAAACGCACTAAAAAAATGCATAGGTGTAAACCAGACCTTAGCATGAATGCAGCCAAGTGAGTTGGATTTTTTTCTTTTTTTGCATTTTCATGTGTTTGTACATGCAACTTGTAGTATTGGTGCAGAATTGTGCTTTTTTGATCCTATAAAAATAAAAAGAAGTGCATGAAAAATGTGTGCAAACCTGAATTTTTCAAGCATTCTCATAAAAGGGCCAAACATGCACAATTCTGTTCCAAAGTATTCATGTACTTTTTGGAGCTTCATACAAGAGGTGACATAAGGCCTCATACACACTGGATGTTCTAAAAAAAAAAAAAGCCAGTAATGTTAGCTGTAGAAAGCTGTAGCTGTAGAGTGAGTTTTTCAGCGTTTTTTAGCAAAACTGTACTCTCATAAAAGCTTCTGGCTCAAAAATGCTGATAAATGCTGAATAGCCACGTTTTTCAGCTGCTTTCCGCTTTTTTCAGAGTTAAGAGCGTCTTTACAGCTGAAAAACTCCTCTCAAAAACCACTAGTTCTGGGGGTTTTTCCAGCTAGAAATGCCCCAGCCATAAACTGCTGATAACAGCGTGTGTGTGCATGGACATAGGATAACATGATGGGGAGTTTATTGACGGCAGAAAACATCCATTGTGCATGAGGCCTTAGGCTTAATGTACACGGGACGTTTTTACAACCTCTCCTGAACGATTGAACTTGACAGATAGTAACCCACGTTTCAAACTTCAGTTTTGCTGCGTTTGCGTTCAGAAGCGTTTTTTTTTTTTTCAAAATAGCCAAAAATGAAAAACGCCTGTAAACAAAACGCGGCTAAACGCATTTAGAAGCGTTTAGCGCTTGAAATGCATCTAAACTCAGCGTCTGAACTCATTTTTTTTTTGCTTTCTAAAAAAGGCCTCTAAACTCAACTGCCTAGAAAGGACTAGAAACGACCCTGTGTACATGTACTGATAAGATAACAGAGGAGAGTTGAGGAGCAGTTGGAAAAAAAAATGCCCAACTGCTCCTAAATGTCCGTTTAGCAGCAGCAGTTTACATGAGGCCTTAAGCCTGCACACGCCTTGATTTTCGGACGACAGAACGTTCCATTTTTGTGGTACGCTAGTCTCATATCAAAAGTGAAGAGGTTACTAACAATAAGATTTTTCATTTGACAGAATACAACGCCAGAAGTGACGTAATGTGTTGAATAGTTTTGTATGTATTCTTTCGTTTCTGAGCATGCGTAGTCTTGCTCTTATGATTTTTTTCGTACGAAAACCATACTAATGAAACGAAAATCAGATGTTGAGTTCACATCCGACAAAAATGTTATAGTCTGCACAACCAGCTTTTGTTTGATGAAAAAGCGAAGTCGGCTGTCGAAACCACAGTACCAACGGTAAGATCTGCGGACGATCGGTCGTCGTAACACAATTGATGTCCGAAAATCAAAGCGTGTGTACGGGCCTTAAGACCCCATACACACTATTAGATTTTCTGCAGATTTTTGTCTTCACATTTACCAAAACCATGTAATATGAGGTCAAACCTTAGGGAGTTTCAATTTGTATGCAATCAGGCAGGCCCTTGCACTACATCGTTTTGATAAATCTGAAGACAAAAATCTGCAGTAAATCTAATAGTGTATATGGGGTCTTAAGGCCTGTACACAAGATCAGAAAATCTGAAGTTAAATTTTGTCCGATGAACGATCTGCTGATTTTCTGATCTCTAGTATGCTGCTTTTGACAGCCGATTACGTCCAATAATCTGACCGTGTGTACAAGGCTTTAGAATGGGATTCTTTATCTTGGGCGTTTCTGGGCTTCAGAAATCATGCGACAAAATGCTCAGGTGTGAATCGGAGTTGTAAACCCTTGAGGTTTTTCACCTTAATGCATTAGTGCAGCAGCCCTCCAAAGCTCCCCATTTTACTTACCTTAACCGGAGCGACGCTGGGGGCCCCAAGAAGAGGAGGATCGGGGCCACTCTGTGCAAAACCCTTGCACAGAGGAGGTAAGTATACCATGTTTGTTTGTACCATGATATGCATGATATGGCTCCATGCACACTGGGCTTAAAAAAAACATCAGTTCCTTTGGCAGAAAAAAAACTCCCGCTTATTTAGAGCATTTTTGTACACAGTTTAGGAGAGTTTAGTGTTTTTTCTGTCAGAATCAGAAGGGTTTTTTTTTTCCTGCCTCTAAACGCGGAGTTCAAAATATGCCTGTAATCATCCTGATGTGCATGGACACAAAGGATAACAGTGAGCGGCTTCTACAGGCAGAACACAAAGCTCCTGTAGAAGCAGCGATTTTTAAGCCAGTGTGCATAAAGCCTAAGGCTTTTACAATGAAAGCACCGGCCGTTAACGGTAAATCGACACTCGTTTTAGCACTGCTGTACCGCTGTTTAAGTGGCGCTTCTGTGATGCTTTCTGGCAGACAGCAGGTCGTTTTTAACCCCAAAAAAGGGTTAAAAAACTCCTGTGTTGCATGTAGGTAGGTTGTAGATGAACTTGTCTCTTCGTCTACATCCTACCTACACATATATATCTGCTATTTGTTTTATACAGAGCACTGGGATGTGGATACCACTAGAGTCAAGGAGAATACATCACCCATCATGTGATACATCTCCCACTCAGCCACTCCTCTCTATGTAAACCTACCACACTATACAGACCTTCCTTTGTTTTCCAAGGTTCTGATGAAGAGGGAACCCTTCGAAACAGGTCAGCCTACCATTGAGCGTTTGCCCTTGCATGGGCTTAACTCATTTTAAATGAATATTTTGTAACCTAGTTTTCATGAGTACGTAGTAATTCATTTGTACTCCTCTACTCTGTTTAGAATAAATAATATAATTTTGATCCATGTGTTAGATCACACGCCTTTTTCTTCTTTCTCACTTTGCTTTCACATTGGAGCGGTGCACTGGCAGGACCCTTAAAAAAGTCCTGCAAGCAGCATCTTTGAGACACTTTAGGAGGGGTGTATACACCCCTCCTAAAGTGCCCCTGACAATTGAAATCAATGGGCAGTGACGCCAAAGCGTCAGAAAAGCGCAGCTTTGCCTGCACTTTTAACCCTTTTTTGGCCAAAAAGCGCAGCTAAAATGATGGTAAATCACTGCTAAAAAATAGCGGCACTTTACCGCCAACGCCCCCACGCCTCAGTGTGAAAGTGCCCTTTAAGGCTGCGGCTATGTTTGAAATCATATATACGTGATAGCTTAGCTAGTCTGAATCATGATAAAGGCTGACTTTACTGATACAATAGGGGGATTCTACTTTTCTGCTCTGTGAAAGCCATGATTGTCCATCAACATGATGTATGGAGGGGTCAACAGACAACATTTTTCAGGATGTCATCTTCTGGTCTCTCCCATCACAAGGTAACCAAGTATTTACTGGCTGGAATGAGGGATCTCAGCGGTGCTTATTTTAACAATACTCCTATTTTAAATTTACAGTATTTTTTAGGTACTACAAAAAGTATAAGGTAAAATAGTAAAATAGCCAGTTCAAATAATGCATCCTAGTTTACCTCATTTATTCATATACGGCTTTCCACGTTCTTATTAACTTTAGTTGAACTATTCTGTGAAATCATTTTTGTGAAAACTGTCATACAATGCATGTTTCACCCTCTTAAAATCTCAGCTATTTCCTCCAGACACACCCAGTATGATTAGTGCTCGTCTGATTAGAATGGGATACAAGGAAACTCTAAAGGCTCGTACACACTTTAAGAAAAATCGGGCGAACATTTTCCCTCAAAGAATTTTCATACGATTTTCATATAGTGTGTACACAACTTTCATCAGCGATTCCGAATTTTCGTATGAAAATTCCTGAAGGGACAAACTCCAAATTTTTTCTCGTATGGGAACAGAACAAATGATTTTCATTCAATGTGTACCATTTTCGTACAAGAATAATAAGAAAAGAAAGACTGAGCACGATCAGAAACAATAAACAACAAAGAAAGCTTTTGTGGTACGAGAATATTCGTAAGAATGTTCGTACGAATTTTCTTTGATCGCTTCCGATTTGCTGTGAAACATCGAGGAAAAAAAAAAAAAAAAAATCGGACGATCGTTCACCCGATTTTCTACCCCACTTAAGGTTATATTGGGGGTGGGGGGGATGCGCCACGAGTCCAGTCTGTAATGACAATGTGTCAATGGGAGGGGCCTGAATGTCAGCTGATGCTGGTAAGAATCCTAAGTTTACAGCAATCAACGAGGAGAAGGTATTTGAAAAGCAGGAGATCATGGAGTGAAAAGATCAGATACAATTAAAGGGATCTGTATGGAACACATCCTCCCTTATAGATTGTAAGCTCTAACGAGCAGGGCTACGAGCAGGTAAAGCGCTGCGCAAACTGTTGGCGCTATATAAGTCCTGTATAATAATAATAACAACACAGGGAGCAGCTATGAAATATTTCATACGAATATTGCATTGCATAGTATTTTTTTTTTAGAGCTTTAAAAACATCAAGGAGATAAATTATACAATATATATATATATATATATATATATATATATATATATATATATATATATATATATATATATATATATATATATATATATATATATATATATATATATATATATATTTTTTTTTTTTTTTTACTGCTCTTGTGCAACTAATTATGAGGTGCATAGTGCAATCACCCACAGCAACTCGAATTGATCTTTAATGAAAATGGATGATTTGGTTGCTTCTTGTTTGCTACCTTTGCTTTTTCCATGTTGAACATTTTCTAAATAGCTTACATACTAATAAAATACTGCATTTTGCACTTCATTGCATCAAAATAAAACAAAGGATCTGGAATAAAACCATTTAAAAAATAAGGTACCAACTGGTTATAAAATTATTTAGAAATAAGGCATCAACTGATTATTCATCAATTTATTATCTAATAAAATATCTAATGTACAGAGTCAACAATAAAAGTGGATTTCTGAATTGTATTATTGTGCTCTAATTTTCATTTAGGTTTTTTTTTTTTTTTCTTTCAAAGCTCTCTTGGAAATTTACATCTCTATAGAAGCATATTGTAACGCTCTCATTGTGTGTCTTTTGTCTTCAAAACAACCAATGATATAACCAAGAGGCCAACACCTAAATAAAGGGCTTTTATGAAAGGAGGATCAAAAGCTACATTTTAACCACCTCAAATTATTCAAAGGAGGTTCCAGAACCAAAAAAAGTAACAAGCACACATAAATTAGCAATAACATGAAACCACAGTATAAATATTATAAAAAGCTAAATAAAACCTTCCTCTTCGCCATCTCAAGTGACATCTAGAACTCAAGCTAACAGAAGAGGAACCACCAATTTTATCGCCCATAATGGACATGGTCATGTTTAAGCCATTCATTTTTCCTCATCTGTTACAGAAGCATCCAAATGGTCTAACATATGGCTTTCCAGTACTGTCCACAAGATTAAAAAAGGCTTTAATATACGAACACTAGTTAGTCACACATTCTTAATAGAGCCCAATTGTATAATCTAATCTGGAGATAAACATGTAAGAATTAATCCGGCCTAATACAACCAGCACTTCTAGGGGATCCTTGAACCTGACCAGTTCCCTATACATGAAGTATACTTACGTATGAGATGAAGCAGAACACCTGACCTCCTGTCAGTGGGCTCTGTACCTACAGACCTCTAAAACTCCAGCCAAATGACAGAGAAACAGAACTCCAGGGCAGGAGACCTCTCAGAGTTAGGAGTTTAATCTGACCACCAGCCATCAGGAAGCATCTAAATTCAGAATGATCAGCAAAGCTCTGCAAGCTCTGAATGCTGTCCTCATTGCACTGATCACATCCCTTTGTTCCCCTTTGAATAGAATAGCAAGGCAGAATCTCTCCACCCCATGGAAGATTAACCCATCATTTGCATTACCCCTGGTCCCTTCACTCTCTGTCCCACAAGTATATAGAGACAACAGGAAAACAGCTGCTCCCCCTGGATAAAGGCAGGGAGAAAAGCTTTCACTGGGAAATAGAATAACTCAAATATAAAGATAGACTATATACTAGCAGTAGAAAGACAACCACAACACCGCTGACATCAAGCTACATTCATCCATATTAGAATAAGAGTTAATGATGTCTACGTGTCCTCTTCTATTTATCAGAATAGTAATAGTGTAGAATAGATGACTGTAAAGAGAATGATTATACACAGCCTGGGGAATTTTCATTGACTGCAAAACCACATCAATGACTTCTCCTGGGCAACTTTCTAACCCTTGCAGCACAATGACTACAGCTTTTGCTATCTACTCATTTACCAGCCATGTCTTTCATGGAATAAGCAGCCATTCACAAAATACTGAATACCACTGCCATTCATGGGAAAAGGCAGAATTCTTCTATCTGACCTAAAACACAAAAAACAGCACAGCAAGCAAGATATCTTGCCTCCCCATCATGTGGCTAGAGGTGTTGTGTTGAACAAAAGCCTAGTCATGAGTCAAAGGTCCAAACAACTGGGGAGAGCTCCGCTACATATTTCCACATACTACTTAACCAGTCTGTCCATATACAAAGAGCTGCTGACTCCTAGGCCTGGCATCCTTTTCCTGCTTAAAAAGATCAATAGGCCACTTTAAATCACCCCAGCATGATTTCCTCAACATTTAATTAGGCACATTCAAATCTAGATAAAAAGTGCTAAAAAATGTATGTATGTATGTATGTATGTATGTATGTATATATACACACACACATACACACATATACACACACAAACATTATATTATATTTATTTACACACATACACATATACATACACACACAGTGGGAAAAATTATTTGATTCCCTGCAGATTTTGTAAGTTTGCCCACTTACAAAGAAATGGAGGGTCTATATTTTTTATCATCAGTGTATTATAAATGATAGAGACAGAATAGCAACGAAAAATCCAGAAAAAAAACACGATACAAATGTTATAAATGGAGTTGCAGTTCAGTGAGTAAAATAAGTACTTGAACCGCTGCCAACCAACAATAATTCTGGCTCTCACAGACTGGTTACAGTATGTGCTCATGTGGTACACAGAAGAGTTCTGTTAATTTAAGAAGGTGCTCCTAATGACAACTCATTATGTGTATAAAAGACACCTGTCCACAGAATCTTTCTTCCATTCAAACCTCACCATCATGGGCAAGACCAAAGAGCTGTCCAAGGATGTCAGGGATAGGATTGTAGACCTGCACAAGGCTGGAATGGGCTACAAGACCATCATCAAGAAGTTAGGTGAGAAGGAAACAACTGTCGGAGTGATTATTTGCAAATGGAAGAAATACAAAATAATCATCAATCGTCCTTGGTCTGAAACTCCATGCAAGATTTCACCTCATGGGGTAAGGATGTTAATGAGAAAAGTGAGGTATCAGCCCAGAACTACACAGGAGGAACTTGTGAATGATCTCAAGGCAGTTGAGACCACAGTCACCAAACAATTGGTAACAATATGCCACAATGGATTTAAATCCTGCAGTGCCCGCAAGGTCCCCCTCTTCAAGAAGGCATATGTATAGGCCCGTCTGAAGTTTGCCAATAAACATCTAAATGATTCAGAGAAGCATTAGGAGGAAGTGCTGTGGTCAGAGGAGACCAAAATTGAGCTCATTGGTATTAACTCGACTCGCCGTGTTTGAAGGAAGAAAAATGCTGACTATGACCCTAAGAATACCATCCCTACAGTCAAACGCGGAGGTAAAAACATTATGCTTTGGGGCTGTTTCTCAGTTAAATAAAAATACAACCAGTTAATACATCTTTTCCTTTTCTTGTAATGTAGAAGCAGCTAGTATGCAGTCAAGGACCTGACATGCTGGACAAATGTGTCTTTCCCCTTCTACCACATCATCCTTCCAGTACAGCTCACATAAAAAAGGATGGTAAACGTCACTACTGCACCACAGTTTCTGTTTTCCCTTTCCTGGTTCAGGTTATCTCAGTCAAAGCTTTTTAAATGAGAAGTTAATACACACAGATCCTATTTTTTTTCTCCCATGTAAGAAATATTAGGACTTCATCAACAGAAGATTTTATCCTACTAAACAAGCTGCTCGCTTCCCTCTATGTGTTTTGTGGAGCACAAGTAGGTAGGACCAAACAGGATATCTGTTCTCATTTTGCTAATCAATAAAGGAAATGAGCATTTTTTCCAATTCTCCACAAACTATTTTCAGTATACTTAACCGCTTCCCGACCAACTGCCGCAGTTATACTGTGGCAGGTTGGCTCCCCTGCGCGAGCCGTCGTAGCTATACGCTCGCGTGGTGGGGATAGCAGGCGCGCTCTACCCGCTGCACAGTGGGGGTGCTGATGATCGTGACCGACGGTCGCAATGACCACCACCCACGAGTGATCGTGACCAGGAAACACAGAACAGGGACGAGTGTGTGTACACACATACTTCCCTGTTCTGTTCTGACAGGAGTGACAGATCGTGTGTTCCTATTAGCTAGGAACCACGATCCGTCACTTCCTCTAGACAGTCCCCTCCCCCTTCAGTTAGAATCACCTCCCAGGGAACACAGTTAACCCCTAGATCGCCCCCTAGTGTTAACCCCTTCACTGCCAGTGACATTTTTACAGTAATCTGTGCATTTTTATAGCATTGATCGCTGTATTAATGCCAATGGCCCCAAAAATGTGTCAAAAGTGTCCGATGTGTCTGCCATAATGGCGCAGTCACAATAAAAAAAATAAAAAAGAATAAAAATCGCAGATCGCCGCCATTACTAGTAAAAATAATAATAATAAAAATGCTATAAATCTATCCCCTATTTTGTAGACGCTATAACTTTTGCGCAAACCAATCAAATATACGCTTATTGTGATTTTTTTCTACCAAAAGTATGTAGAAGAATACATATCGGCCTAAACTGAAAAAAAATTTGCTTTTTTTAAAAAAAAAAAAATGGGGATATTTATTATAGCAAAAAGTACAAAATAATGTGTTTTTTTCAAAATTGTCACACTTTTTTTGTTTATAGTGCAAAAAATAAAAACCGCAGAGGCGATCAAATACCACCAAAAGAAATCTCTATTTGTAGGGAAAAAAAGGACGTCAATTTTGTTTGGGTACAACATCGCATGACCGCGCAATTGTCAGTTAAAGCGACGCAGTGCCAAATCGCAAAAAGTGCTCTGGTCAGGAAGGGGGTAAATTCTTTCGGGGCTGAAGTGGTTAAAAGTAAGGCTTGGAGGCACCAGCACTCAGCGCTGGTGAAATCTATCGCTTTACCATAGTCATAAGGAACAATAAGTTAGTATTGCTGACTAACAGCTGGTCATTAATGGCTTTCAAATATCCCAGAAATAATCATAGCATGGGGAGAAAAAAAGCCCAGGAATAGCTCCCCAGGGGAACTGCATCCAGGGCACTCAGATCTTCTCTAGACTCTGCGGTGCCATGTATGTTATGAATGTATCTACTATAACTACTATACTATAAGACTGCAGTCCGACTTCAGGGGTGATTTGACAGACATCTGTGCGGGTTCATGCACAGATGTCTATTCCTATCGCCCCAAAGTCACCAAAAGTAGTACACAAACTACTTTTGGGAATCAGTGTGGGGCCGCAAAGTTGGTGCAGCACAAATTCAGACGGTGCCATTGCCGGCAATAGCCGCCGATTTGGCATGCATATTTGCCATGTCAAATCGCATGCCAAATCGGCCCAATGTGAACATGGGCTCAGGCTTCTGCTAGAAAGCTGAACATGAAGAGGAACTTCATCTTTCAGCATGACAACGACCCAAAGCATACATCCAAATCAACAAAGGAATGGCTTCACCAGAAGAAGATAAAAGTTTTGGAATGGCCCAGCCAGAGCCCAGACCTGAATACGATTGAAAATCTGTGGGGTGATCTCAAGAGGGCTGTGCACAGGAGATGCCCTCACAATGCGACAGATTTGGAGTGTTTTTGCAAAGAAGATGTGCCGTGTTGATAGACTCCTACCCAAAAAGACTGAGTGCTGTAATAAAATCAAAAGGTGCTTCAACAAAAGTATTAGTTTATGGGTGGAGTATGTGCGTTTACATTGGAGTATTGTCTATAGGGGTTTGCTCCGTCTAACCTGGTTGCCCATTTGCCTAGTGGATTCCCGTACGGACACCCGAGGGCGTCCATGGGGCTTGGCCTCACTACGTGGGGTCAGGCTGTTGGGCCCTCCCTTTGTTTGGGGGCACCCATGCACGCCCACCTTGAGGGGACCACGTTCCACTCGGAGGACCTGGTTTGCTGCCATGTCACCCTCTGTGGGCATCCGTGCAGTGTGAGGCACGGGTTGGAGGCTTGGTTTCCTCCCCGCTACGTGGCCCCTCCCCCTTTGCGTCCACATTGCATGATCACGGCGCAACGTTTTAGTCGCATCTGATGCAATGGGGAGGGGTATATAAAGACCCACGTGGCAGGAGCCATGTTGTTGGTGTCCCCGGGAGCCTCACACTGTTAATGATGGATAACAGGTATGTCTGTACAGTAGGGCTGAGGAAAAAATCAATTTAAATCTTAAATCAAGTTGAGAGGTCAAATCAATTCAAAATTTAAGATTAAGATTTTTATCGATTTTTTTTTTTTCGCCGCGCCGGTGCTGAGGAGCTGCGGGCAGGAGTTCTTAGGCGAGGCCGCGGCTTCAGCCTAATCCGCGAGGCCGGACGCCGCGGACTAGGCCAAAGCGGCGGCCTCGCCTAAAAACTCCTGCTCGCAGCTCCTCAGGACCAGTGCAGTGTCCAAAAAAAAACAAACTTGATTCAAATCGTGAATCGAGTTTAAAAAAAAAAAAAAACAGTGGAAATTTTTTTTTTTTTTTCTTGAGAAAATCGCCCAGCCCTACTGTACAGATAAACTGCCCTAGATCACTACACAGCCATTATGGCGAAAATGATTTCAGCAAATTCTCCTATCCAGTACGATCGTCCTACAAAATGGACCACAATTTTTCAAGTACTTTACTAGGGCTTATAGTGTAGCCCTCCCCAATAATCACGTTAGGTCTTATATTCGGGGTAGGGCTTATTTTCAGGGAAACACGGTAGTAACCAACATTTAAAAATGTCAGTTTTGCCGCGCTTGCGTTTAGAAGCATTTTTTTATTTTCAAATAGTCAAAAATTTAAAACGCCTGTAAACGAAATGCAGCTAAATGCGAGTTACCGTGTTTACAAACTGTTACAGGCGTTTGGCGTTTCAAATGCCTCTGAACATTCGTCCTGAATGCATTTTTTTGCTTTCCAAAAAATGCTTCTAAACTCAACTGCCTAGAAACGACTATAAACAACCCTGTGTACATTTACTGATAAGATAACAGAGGTAAATTCAGGGGCAGCTGAAAAAAACGCCAACTGATCCTAAACGTCAGTTTACCAGCAGCAGTGTACATGGAGCCTAAGGTTAGGATTGCAGCTTCTTATCAATTATAATAAAACTAAAGAGAAAATTTGATGGGTGAAGTTAGAAATGCTTGACCTGCAGAATCACAGGCCCAGAAAGACCCCAGCAATCAGAAGATTTTCCGCAGCCAGATATCCCTGGTGTACTTAAACAACACATAGCATGAAAAACAAAAACCCTTATCAGACAGGTCTTCTTTACGCATTTCCATTTTTTTTATTTTTAGTGAATATATTTTTGCATTCTAAAAACAATGGCACTTTCTACAACTGTTTCCACTCGTACATAATCTTCTGATAACTGCACATTTAGCATATAGCAATCATTGGTTTCCTGTCTGAAAAAGATTTAAAAGGCTTTTTTGTTGTTTTCCTTCTATTCAGAAGCAGTCAGCTATCTACATTTCTCAAATAGATAGTTCCTTTTGCTTGGCAAATGTACTAGATTATGGTTTCTAAAAGGGTTTTTACAAAGACGTCAATTCAAGGCCGGGTGACAACTACATCAGGATGATGTCATTTAAAGGCAACTTACAGTCCTCTGTATCTTTTTCAGATATGCATGTAAATCTGATCACATTAAAGTAGGGATTCTCAGATCTATCCTCAGATTGTGTCAACAGTCCAGAGGTCCTTTTATATGCACATGTGACGCAATTAGCGTCTGAGCAACCAGATTTAACTTTATGTGGAGATGGACACAAAATATGAACTGGAACAGGCTTGGGAAGCATTGCATTAAAGTGACAACTTTTATGTGTTTAATGTTATTTTTATTTTGTTTCTAAATATACTGAAAAATATACTGAGGAAGCAATATTTGCTCATAGCATAGTTAGGTAATGCCTTCTACTGCAACAAAATTATCTGTATAAGTCTGCTTTGGCTGGTTGAACGCAATACAATTAAAAAATAACAATAATCCCAATTAAACTTGTTTACCATACAGACTTGTCACTGTAGGCTATACCAATCTTATAAATGATATACCCTCATTAAAAAATATAAACAGCAAGCATAAAAAAAAAAAGTTAAAACACCAAAAATAAGATATCAAGTACATGTTCCTATGATACCTTATATTCAAGTTTTAACCTCTTAAAGTACAACCAAACTCTACTGTTGGTGCTCAGAGCTTTTGCCATAATGTGCACGTATGCACAGCATATCTGCACATTATGGCAGACTTACCTACCAAAGTGCCCCTCCCACAACGCAACAGCTGCGATTTTTTTTTTTGTCACAATGTCACAATGCCGGCCCAGGAGAGAGAGAATGTGCATGGGAGTTAATTAGGGCTGCAACTAACGATTCTTCTCATAATCGATTAGTTGGCCGATTATTGTTTTGTTAATCAATTAATCAGAATCATAAAAAAAAGTAATATGCAAGTTTTTCGTTTATTTAAAGTAATAATGAAAATTATGGGCCACTATTCCTCCCGGGAACACCAATGATGGGGCACTATTCCTCCCGGGAACACCAATGATGGGGCACTATTCCTCCCGGGAACACCAATGATGGGGCACTATTCCTCCCGGGAACACCAAATGATGGGTCACTATTTCCCCCCCCTCCCAGGAACACCAATGGGGCACTATTCCCCCCCTCCAAGAAACACCAATGGGGCACTGCCCCCCCCCCAGTAAAACCAATGATGGGGCACTATTTCACCCACCCCCCGGAGCACCAATGATGGGGCACTAAAACCTCCCATCACAAATCACAATGTATGCACTACTACAGACCGAGCATTGTTGTATACATTACAGCCGCTACCTTACATCACGGCTGCTTCTCGCCTCTCTCTCTCTCAGCGGGCGGGGCTGAGGGGGGGAGCTGACTTCAGCAAGGAGGAGAGAGGATGGCGCTCACGGCTGCTTCTCGCCTCTCTCTCTATTTCTTCGAGGCAGCAGCAGGGGCAGGGGCTGAAGGGGCGAGCCGACGCCAGTGAGGAGGAGAGAGGCGGACGTGCCTGGTCACATGAGAGCCGCTGTACTCTCATGAGAATATGGTGGCGCCGCCGCCACCTTGTACACAGGAACAGGATTCATTGGGTCGGATGTGGGACTGGCAGGGAGGAATGCGACGTTAGACCAACTAATCGATAATGAAAATCGTTGACAACGATTTTCATTATCGATTATTATCGATTTCATCGATTAATCATTGCAGCCCTGGGAGTTAATTCATCCAAGCGCCAAATACATGCCAAGAATGTACACTAAGCTGCCCATGCATAGCTCAGAAGAAACATTGCTGGCAGGCCAGAGTGCACTTTTAGGCTACTTTCACACTGAGGCTCTTTACATATAAAAATAGTGCCTGCAAACCGCCTCTCCTGTCACTCCAGTGTGAAAGCCCAAGGGCTTTCTGGAGCGGTGCGCTTGTGGGACGTTAAAAATGTCCTGCGAGCAGAATCTTTGTGGCGCTTTAGGAGCAGTGTATACAACACTCCTAAAGCATCCCTGCCCATTGAAATCAATGGGCAGCGCTGCCGAAGCACCTGCACAGCACTATCAACCCTTTATTCGGCCGCTATCGGGGGTTAAAAGTGCCCCACTAGCGGCCGAAAAGCCCCTCTAAAATGGCGGTAAAGCGCTGCTAAGAAAGCAGCGCTTTACCGCCGACACCCCCGCGACTCAGTGTGAAAGTGCCCTTATTGCAGAAGATACACACGTCGCCTTTTCTTCAATAAAAGCCTATCTGCCAGCAAGGTTTTGTTTGACAACTTTAGTTCTAATTTAATGAACATAGGCAGTAGATGAGAATTCCATTAGTGGCCTAAACCAGTGTTTCTCAACTCCAGTCCTCAAGGCGCCCCAACAGGTCATGTTTTCAGGATTTCCCTCAGATGAAACGGCTGTGGTAATTACTAAGGAAGTGAAACTGATAAAATCACCTGTGCAAAATAATGGAAATCCTGAAAACATGACCTGTTGTGGCACCTTGAGGACTGGAGTTGAGAAATACTAGCCTAAACGAATGCCCCGTACACATGATCGGAAATTCCGCCAGCAAAAGTTCGATGTAAGTTTTTGGTTGGAAATTCCGACCGTGTGTATGCTCCATCGGACTTTTGCTGGCGGAATTCCCGGCAGCAAAAGATTGAGAGCGAGAGTGAGAGAGAGAGTTCCGATCGGAAATTCCAATCGTCTGTACCAATTCCGACGCACAAAATTCCTACGCATGCTCGAAAACAATTTGACGCATGCTCAGAAGCATTGAACTTCATTTTCTCGGCTCGTCGTAGTGTTGTACGTCACTGTGTTCTTGACGGTCGAAAGTTCAGAGAACTTTTGTGTGATCATGTGTATGCAAGGCAAACTTGAGCGGAATTCCGTCGGAAAAAACATCCAAGATTTTTCTGACAGAAATTCCGCTCGTTTGTATGGGGCATAAGAGAGCTGCTGCCTATAGCTGGGGATTAGCAATATGCGTTCAGTGTAAATCAAATCCATAGGTTCCTCTATCCACGCTAAAGACTGTGGTGGACCCGCTGCCGGCTACTGTATTCTTACAGCTGGCACCGAAACAATGTCTGAATTGGATTGCTTGGAAGCAGTGTAATCACTCACTTGACGGTCCTATTGCCCTACAATTGTGTGTCCAATATTAAGCCTAGTACACACTAGCAGTTTAATTCTGTTCAACCCAGCAGGCTGAACGAATAAAAAAACTGAAGGGCTCGAGAGGAACTGCTGTACTAACAATCTGATGTTAGTACAGCGATCTCCCCTGCTCAGCTATCGTATTCAGGGAGACAGCGCCCCTCCCAGAACACACTGGTCAGTGCTTTCAGCCATTGGCTGAGCGCGCTGATGGGATGCCAATTGGCAGATCTTGTTCGGTAATGCCCCTTTGACAGAAGCCAGACATTTGGCTAGCTTCTGTTGGACCAGCTGCAATACACATGGGTCGAATGTTGGCTGGTTTCTTTTGAACCGGCTGATACTGCCTGATGTTTGGCCTGTGTGTACTGGGCTTAAGCTTTTACAACTGCCAGCCTCCAAGCCCCTGCAACACATTGGTGTTGTCTTCTGATATTTTTTCCAAGATTAGTAAAAGTTCTATTGAACTTGAACTAACCTATGGCACTCTCATCTTTTTACACTTTTCTTATTCAGACTCATCTACCCTACCAGCCATTCAGTGTTCGAGGCCCCTCTCGGGTCTGCCAATTTTTTTTGCTGGCTTCCGGTCACCCAAAAAATAAACTTCAAAATACTAACAATATACAAAGCCATTTACAACTCTGCCTCAGGCTACAATCACCAATCATGTTTCAGTATATCACCCAAACCATCCTTCCAGCTCTGCCAAATACCTCCCTGCTCCCTTGTATACTTCTCTCATCTCCAGGTCTTCTCCAGAGTCTCTCCCATTTTCTGGAACTCTCTACCTCAATCTGTACTGCTATCTCCCATACTGTGCACCTTTAGATGATCCATGAAGCCTATCCCTGCTCCACCTAAAAACTTTTATGTCTTCCTTTCAGGTCATCCCTCACAGTCATTACCTTTTGTACCACTCCCCCCTCCCTATTAGGCTGTAAGCTTTCACAAGCAGGGCCCTCCAAACCCTCCTGTATTGAATTGTATTGTAACTTTACTATCTCCCTTATAGTGCAAACGTCTGGCACTTTATAAATCCTGTATAATAATTCAGCACAGTCAGTCCTTGGTTTTAGCAGTGTAGTCAACTCTACAGAAAAGTCAAATTACACTACATTTTCTAAGCCTGCAATTTGATTTGCTGCCTGATCGGCTTCTACATAGTCAGCAAGAGCCAGAAACGTGAGACTGTTGAACTTTATTTGGTAAAAATAAATATATGAGTAAACAGCAAAAAAAAAAGAAAAATAGAAATAAAAAGTCGTAAATTTATTACACGAGCAGAAAATATTCCAGCATAAAAACTGCAGAATATATAGTAAGAGGCAACATTTCAAGTGTCAGACTATTGAACTGAAAGGACATTTGGCTGCTATGTATGGAAAGGGCTCTGGGAAGCAGACTGCATAGGATAGATAAATCCTTCTACAGCAGATGGGTGCTAGAGATCAGGATGGTCAGTTCTATAGTATGATAAGCAATTATGTAAAACTAAGTAGATTAACTATTTACCAATACACAGTAACTGACAGCCATTCAGACAGCTGGACATGGTGCTAAAAAACAGCACTGAAGATTTCTGGATGGGGTTTGAACGCCAGAGGTCAGCAGACTTCCTACAATTTAGGTAACAGATTTAAACTCGTATTGTCTCCTGGGAAGTACAACTCATACAATCCAGGACTATCCCAGTTGTGGGCTGATCATGTCAGGATAATACTCGGGTTGGGCTGCCTAAAAAGTGAAGAAAAAAAAACCTTACATAGATTTTTAAGACAAACAAAAAGACCAACCACTTTACAATATAATGAAGACAAAAACAATGCTCCCTGTAAGACTGTATTTAATATGAACGTTAAATCCGGTTGTTTCTTCATGGCAAATCATCAACTTGTATCTAATCTTCTTAGGGTTTTTAGAGGTCACTGGTGCGAAGGATGTTCATGAACTAAATGGATAATGTCCATTTGGCCTAAAAACTAAACAGAAATTAGTCACATAGAATGGTCTCCACATGCCAGAAACTTGACTATTTTAGAAAATGTTGGCCAATACTTTATCTTTCTTTGCTGACAAGGCAAAAATAAAACAGCAAAGTAAATCCAACTGACATGATCAGGTTATGGGGATGTTCTACAAGTCCCAAATATTCAGAATATTCCTAAATGGGTGCCTTTTATATGTGTTCATTGTCTAGGAGAAATATAGGTGCTACCCCTTGTCACCTATTGATCTGACGCAGACTCACGAGCTAAGCGCATGTCATACCACCACCAATCAAACGTACTTTGTATATGGTAGCTGCAAGGAGTAATTTGCTTTCGCTAACTCTAACTGGCGAACAGCACGGAGGCACACAGGACTAGGGTAAGATTAAGGCTGCTTTCACACTAATCCGCTGCAAAAACACAAACCTTTTTTACGTCGATTTTACCGCATTTGCGGTGCGGTATTTAAAAAGGACATGTGAACCAAAAACACCACCAAAAACGCATTGCAGGTTTTCCATTGCTTTCAATGGGAAGGTGCATTTTTGATGCCTTTTTTTTTTTTTTTTTTTTTTTAACTCCACAAACATGCTCCATAAAAGCTGCAAGCAGGATTTTTTCCAATGCAATGGAAGCGCACTGCCCCAGTGTGAACACATTCATGGATATTAAAGGGAAGCATTTTTATTGAGCTGTTTAGGCACTTTTTTTTTTTTTTTTAAAGCAAAAGTAGGCCTCCTTCAGGTTTATCCCATAATGTTCTAGTATGCACCGAATTAGTACATTATGACAGACTGACCTGCAAATGGAGCCCACCAATGTAGCGCTGTCATGGCTCTCCTGGCACATTCATCTGCACCCGGTCTTCCTTTCGGGTTTGCTGGTTCCAGCCATTTGAATGGCATATCACTCTGCATTCTACACCATATTGTGTGTGATAAATGCAGAGCGTCGATGTGCATGCACAGGTGACATCATAGTCTACTGCTGATGTGAAATCTCCTAAACAGTGCATGTTTCAGAGACACTCATTGTACCTACAGATAAGCTTGATTGTAAGCTTATCTGTAGGTAAAAATAAATATAGGGACATTACGACCACTTTAAAGTAAACTTATACTAAAGAAATATGCGGGCTGCCAGTACTGACCTACCTTTCTGAAAATGCTAGTTGCCTGGCTGTCGTGCTGATCCAATTACCCTAATAATGGTAAGGCATTGAACTAAATAGGCATGCAATACAGGAGCTTCAATTTCACTGACTTTATGTACTACATACTTGCACCGGGTCAGTAAATTATTGTATGTCACTAGGCAAAACCTTTTTAAAGCTTTGAGTAGTGGGGGGGAAAGGTAAGATACTCGGTCAAAATTTTTCTTGCTGTGTCCTCCCCCATTGGGGAGATTCAAACCTCTATACTGGGGACTACTGAAATCAAGAAAGAACGGAAGGGGAAAAACAACAGTTTGAAGTTGTCCCCAGAACAAGAAGTAAGGGGAATTCTTCCAATGGGTGCACTTGTTTGGGGGCAACTGTTCAAGTGCAGAATTCCCTCTCACCTTGGGGAAATTTTCTCTAAGCTTTCGGTTACGTCTCAGGGAATTGAAGGGAACTTTTCCAATGGTACAAAGACCATAGAAAATAAACTAGTAGATGTATTAAACCTTCCCTGCTCTGTCCAAAACAATGTTTATATTCATAGATCTCTTTTAAAGTATTAAAAAGTAGTCAGGGAAACTTAATAAAACATGGAACCCTTGGATACAATATCTGGCAATGGATTAGTGAGGTTGTGTGTTACACATTCCTTACCAGATGGTAGGACCCCCCACAGAGGGATCACCATGCACCTGACTGCCTTGCAGCTTTAAGAGCTTTCATCATCATGAGTGCACAGTAGTCCTAAAATGAAACTCTCAATAGAGATGTAGAGAAAAGAAGACAAATGGTTTAGTATTTAAAACCCAAACATTGAATTAAAATTGCACTTGCAGGAACAGAACAAACAGCATGTATGCAACAGCCAGCACTGCCCGAAATTGGCATGCGTGATGACGTCATGTATCCGGGCCCCATCCTACGTGTTTCTCCTACATAGGCATCATCAGGAGAAAAGGCTATGTCTTGTGTCTTCATTATTTTGCCTCTTTGGGCATGTCTGATACATCCAAAGATGAACAGTTTAAAACAAGCTCATGCCTGCAGTAGCAGCCATGAGCTTGTTTTATTTTAATCAGTGTGAATCAAAGCGCTCAGCTATGCGCTCTTCCAGTTCAGAGCTATCGAAAGCCAGGTATTCATTCTTGTGCTCGGTCAGCAGAAACAGAGGGCAGGAGAGATATTGGGTGAGGCGGACCTGATGGGGAACTAGTTCCAGAGTTCCCCATCAATTTCTGCCCACACAAACTCAAATTCATGCTTGTCGAGCCCATTGAGGGGGCAGAGCCTGAAAGGGAACTCAGAGCCTAGCTTCCCATCAGCTCTGCCTTGCATGTGACTAACAGCCCACATGTAATGCGGATCTGATGTGGAACTATTCTCCAAGTCCCCATCAGGCTCCGCCTAACTCCAGTTTAAAGCTCCTCGGCCATGAGCCTGTCAGTGCGACTGGTACAGTGGCCGAGGAGGGAGCGCACTGAGAAAGGAGTGCCTAGTATGGACACTCCTTCCTTGGTGTCAATATGGACAGATTTAAGCACTTGTCACTGCCAGGTATATAACTTGGGCGCAAGCACCGTCATTTTCAGTGCTGTGCCCCGATTAAAATTCTAAAGAGGGTCTTCAGCACCTTTTATGAATTCCCCAGAGTGTACTTCCAAAAGTTCAGTAACGGTACCTCCAATGTTCTGTCCATACAGGATTACCTTAAACGTGTAACTACCAAAACACTGTTCAAATACTTGCAAATGTAAGAATAAAAACGTTGCTTCTGCCTTCCCTGCCCATCTTCCGATTGCTGCAGTAAATTACTAATAAAACATAGGTGTGTTTGAGATCTTTCTGTATAACTTATCCATTAAAAGGTCTACACAAAAACTAATCACTAAAGTATATGATGCTCATAGTAACACTAATGTCCCCTCCACCCTCTATAAAACATCAATACTAAACAGGCCATCTATCTTCACTTAGTTTCGGCCAACCTGCTTGCACTCACCAGTGAGACAAAGCAAGATCACCTTTATAGTGAAAAGATTTTAAGAGACTCTTTCCAATGTGACATCACTGGTTCACATCTAGGCAGGTTGCTTTTGATCCGTTTCTGCAGTGCTTTTTGCGGTTGCACACACACAGTTTTGCTGTGCTTTTCGTGTGTTTTTTTATGCGTTTTGCTTTTTGTATGGTTTTTTTGGAACAATTTGTTGTTGGGCAGTAGGGCTGGGAGATTTTCTAAAAAAAAAAAAAAAAAAAAAAAAAAAAAACTCGATTCACGATTTGAATTTCTTTTTTGTTCTGGACACCGCGCCAGTCCTGAGGAGCTGCGGGCAGGAGTTTTTAGGCAAGTCCGCAGCTTTGGCCTAGTCCGCGGCGTCCGGCCTCGCGGACTAGGCCGAAGCCGCGGCCTCGCCTAAAAACTCCTGCCCGCAGCTCCTCAGGACCGGCGCGGTAAAAAAAAAAAATCTAAAATAAATAGATTTGCTTAAATTTTGAAATCGATTTGACATCTCAACACGATTCAAGATTTAAATCGATTTTTTCCCCAGCCCTATTGGGCAGATAAAAAATGCAAAATACATCAAAAATGCGTCAAAAACGCACATTTCTGCAGCGTCTCAATTGAAGTCTATTGAACCAAAAAGCACAGTTTTGCGTTTAAAAAAGTCCTTGACCCTTTCCAAAAACGTAGCGGTTGAAAAACATATAGATGCGAAAGTGTCCCATGGGAAACCACGTTAGATGCACTGTAATGCATTTCTGCAAAACAGGTGTGAACCAGGCCTAATAGTGCAGCATTACTTTGTTACGTTTCTGAATCCTGCAAAGTGTTCCTAGTGGGAAAAAAACCTAGGAATCCTACTCCCTCCACTGCAGAGGTTTAATTGTGGTTTACACTTTAGCTGGTTATACTATAGTTCTCACTATTAATCAATTACACATGGAACTTTTCCCCAGTGAATTTCAGCTTTTATGAACATATTTGCTCTACATATGTGGTCCATAATAAATTACTCAGTTTTTAACCATTTACCTCTTATAAAGGAAGCCATACTTTTTACACGTTTACTCAGGAGATGCAGCCAGTACAAGACTTCTGGGCATATAAACAAAATTTCATTCAATAATGTTTACTTTACAAACAAATCAGCAAAGCGGAATTCACATCTTTGCGTTGTAATAACGCACACTATAATGACATGCGATAAACATACTGTGCGCGTGTTAGTGCATCGCAGTGTCACTCGTCACTCCTTCTAAATGGCACCCCATAGCATTAAAGCAGGGTGGATAAAAATCGATGATTTAAAAAAAAGAAGATTTTTGGGATTTTTATCAAATTTATTTTAATAAAATGCTTTTGGAGTAAAAATCTATCCAAGATAGTTTTCAATTTAAGATACTTTAATGATTTAGCAAGAAATGGAGCTTAGTTATGCAACATGAGGCTGTATATTCTGCAATATTTAAATTTTTTTGGTAAACTCATTTAATGAATCCAAGCTCTGCAAGCTGAGATAACATGCACTGACAATGTTATTGTTTTACACAATTTGAGTAGTTTTCCAACTATGTGCAATTAACCTATTAACCTAAAACCAGTTCTGATATCGCTGTTTTACTAACCCGACAGCTTATTATTCTAAATAGGAAACCTTCATTTTGTTTGCAAATATTAAAGATTCTAACTACCAGCAAGAATGAGTCCTTACATTTAAAGAGCACCTGTCATTTCAGATCCATCATGGCAGCGCCTGTTAGCGGGCATCCACTCACCTGCCGCCGCCATGTCCCTCACCTTGATGTGTCAATGCCGCATCACCAGCCGTCCCATTAAAGTGAATGGGACTGTCGGTAAATCAACAGAGGGTCAAAGAAGGAGCCGCTGCAGAACAGATGACAGTTGCTCTTTAAAAAGGATCATTTAAAATCGAGTTGATTATAATCAAGCCTTTTTACTAGTGATTTAAATCAGCTTGAAATCAAATCCATCCTGCACTAAAGCAACGTATGGTAATGAACTGGGATGGCTGATAAATGAAAGCTCTATAGAAACATCAAACAAAACTCAAACTCCATTTTGGGGGCCACACCTGAAAGCGCACCAAAGTCCAGCATGCTTCATCTTCAGAAAACACACCAAAAACACCCGATCTAATAGAAGTCTAAGGAAAAGTGTGGGTAACCCACACAAACTGCAGGTATAGTGCTCTCCATCTGTGCTGTGGGCAAACTTCACCGGTGAAAAGTGAAATGGCTCGAAAATGCACACTACATGCATTATATGCATTCATAAATATGCAAATAAATAAGGAGCAAGGGAAACACATACTATGCAAGCACACCATGGAGGAGGGGAGGGGGGAGCCTGGCAGGAACTAGTGTATCATGCTTCTCCAGTGCTCGGATGTGGAAAAGACAATAAACTGGAAACCTCCTTTTAATACAATATGTATGAAAGAAACAAATCTGGAAAGCACCTTTCATACAATAGGAGTGGGGACGACACTGAAGTGACAATTACCTTTTGTGCAATACGCTTGGGTGACACACTAATTTGAAAAAACTATCCATGCAATCAGTGTGGGGGAGACACTGAATGGGAACCCACCCTCCATACAATAGGGATGGGTGATGCATTGAATTGAAAACACATTCCTTACATTCGGTGTAGGGGGGCAATGAATTGAATTACCTCTTTGTGGAGGAGACACAAAACTAAAAACCACCTTTTTATTCAACAGGCACAGGAGAGACACTAAACTAAAATCACCTTCCATGCAATAGACGTAGATGAGTCACTAAACTAAAAAACGCCTTTCATTCAATAGGTAGTGGACAAGACATTGAACTGGAACCACCTTCCATACAATGTGGAAGAGACACTGAACTGAAAATATCTTCCATATAATAGGTGTGGGGGAGACACTGAAGAGAGGACACCTTCCATGCAATAGGTGTGGACCTGACACTAAAGAGAGGACACCTTTCATGCAATAGGTGTGGACCTGACACTAAAGAGAGGACACCTTTCATGCAATAGGTGTGGACCTGACACTGAAGAGAGGACACCTTCCATGCAATAGGTGTGGACCTGACACTAAAGAGAGGACACCTTTCATGCAATAGGTGTGGAGCTGACACTGAAGAGAGGACACCTTCCATGCAATATGCGTGGGGTAGACACTGAACTGAAAACAGCCTTCCATGCTATAGGCACGAGGGACATATTAAACTGAAACCACTTTCAATACAATAAAAATGGGAGATAAACTAAACTAAAAACACCTTCCATGAAATAGACGTGGACAAGACACTCAACTGAAAACCCGCTCCATACAACGACTTGTAAGAGATACTGAATGAAAAACACCTTCCATATAAATGTGTGGGGGAGACACTGAACTGAAAACCACCTTCTATGCAATAGGTGTGGGTGACACACTGAACACCTTCTATACAATAGGTGTTGGGAGATACTGAACTGAAAATCACCAGTAAAATAGGAATCGAAATGAGAGACATATTGAACTGAAAAACCACCTTCCATACAACAGACATAGGGGGACGATAAAATGAAAATACCTTCCATATAATACATGTGGAGACACTGAACTGGAAACCACCTTTCCTGCACAAGACATGGAGAAGACACTGGACTGGAAACAAGTTTTCATACAATGAATGTGGAGGAGACACTGAACCTGAAACCCCCTTCTATATAATAGACATGGGGGAGACACTGAACCCACAACCCCCTTCTATACAATAGACATGGGGAAGACACTGAACCCGAAACCCCCTTCTATATAATAGACATGGGGGAGACACTGAACCTGAAACCCCCTTCTATATAGTAGACATGGGGGAGACACTGAACCTGAAACCCCCTTCTATACTATAGACATGGGGGAGACACTGAACTTATACACCTTCCATATACAAAAAAAAAATCATATCTGTTTGCATGTGGTGAAATGACTTCATTTACTGGAAGGGGTTTACTCACTTTAAAAATCTACAGAATTTCCCTGAGGCAGCAAACTTTCACTATTTATAGTAAACAACATTTTCAGTAGAAACTAAGGACTCTATTTTTAAAACATCTTAAAGTGGAACTAGACCCATCAATTTAACTGTTTCCCAAAAAAGATACATTCAAGGCATGCTGTAAATGAGAACTGTAAGGCCCTTTCACACTGGGGCGTCGGCATCGTTGGTGGTAACGCGCTTTTTAGCAGCGCTTCACCGTCAGTTTTTTTTTTGGGGGGGGGGGGGGCGCAAACAAACTGAAAAAAAAAAATTGCAGCCTCACTGTGCCCCATCAAATGCTGCCACTGTGCCCATTGAATGCCGCCACTGTGACCCCCCCCCCGCCCGCTCGCCGTCTGCCCAGCATTTACCCTGTCCCATGCGTCCCCTCCCGTTCTCTCCTCCCGTCCTTGCCAACTGATAGGCGTCCAATCAGAGCGCCTGTTGTTTCAGCCAATAAGGTGATGGGTAACAGACCCGAGCACCTGATTGGCGGAGAGATGGTTCAGTGTTAGGAAAGCGAATATTCATTTGCTGTTCTAACACACCTGGGTGAACTGCGATTGCCAAGCATGGCGCTCGCAGGTCACCTTTTTTTGATGCCTATTAGAGCCTGTGGCTCTAGTCAGGTGCTTCAAAAACACCCCCTGCCGCTGCAATTCAGGTGCCCGAAAAGGGGCCGGGCACCTGAATAGGGGGTGGCGGCTATGGATAGAATCATGCTATGCATGAATCTATCCATTGGTCATAGAGGGGGTGGCCGGAAGCAATGTGTATGGCGTCACTTCCAGGTCCCCATTGACAGTTTTCCTGGCTAGATGGCTCCTAGATTCAAAACAAATTGCCAAGTCCTGTGCTTAGCCTTGTTTGCACTTCCTATGCACAAAAAATATAGGGGTGTAGAAAAGTGGCAGCTCTGGGCAAAATCTGAAAAATCAGGCTGTAGCAGGAGGCAGTATGTTCACAAACGACTGGAGAGCAGTACAATAATGAGTGCCCGCAGGCAACAGTGAACCATGGTGGAGGTGCCTGACAAGTTTGGGGCTGCATTTCTTCAAGTGGAGTTGGAGATTTGGCCAGGATCCATCGTGGCTTCAATGCTGATAAATACAGGTAGATACTTATCCATCATGCCATACCATTAGAGAGGCATATGATAAGCCCAAAATGTATTTTGCAGCAGGCCAACGACCCCAAACATATAGCCAATGTCATTAAGAACCATCTTCAGTATAAAGAAGGAGTCCTAGAAGTTATGGTTTGGCTCCCACAGAGCCCTGATCTCAACATCATGGCGTCTGTCTGGGATTACATGATGAAACAGAAAGATTTGAGGCAGCTTACATCCAAGGAATATCTGTGGTTAGTTCTCCAAGATGTTTGGAACAACCTACCTTTCCTTCAAAAACTGTGTGCAAGTGTACCTAAAAGACTGTTTTGAAGGCAAAAGGGTGGTCACGCCAAATATTGCTTTGGATTTCTTTTCTCTTCATTTACTTTCCATTTTAATTGACAAAAATAAACAATTAACACTTCATTTTCTGAAAGAATTCTTAACTTACAGCATTTTTCCCCACCTGCCTCAAACATTTGCACAGTACTGTAGATCTGAGAAGTCACTATTTTCTTTGAGTCCATTGAAGTTGTATCCCATGTTAAGCCCTGACTAGGGTGAAGTGGTGCTGTAACAAAATGCATTGGCTGTTTTTGAGACTTTTTTTTTTTACCAATAATTAAAATGATCTTGGACTCTATCTGGTTCTGGTCTGGTGCTCCTTTCTGTGTTTCTATGGTTATAAAAAAAAAAAAAAAAAAAAAAAAAAAACACATGGCCAGCACAAGAGGCTCTCGCAGGTCCCACCACCATTTCTCCCGATGTTTGCTCTTGTGCAGAGCAACACGCTCTTCACACCTGACACACTTCTGGGAATATGAGATGCCTGGTCCACTGCTGGGTGCTGTGGTACCTTCTGCTGACCCTTATGTCACTACAAGACTCAGCAGAGAAGTAGAGGTCAGCTAAGGAACCACAGCACATGGAGCAGGTGACAAAGGCATCCAACACTCCTGGAAGTGTTCAATTTGTGAACATTCTTCAGGTGGCCATAGCTCTTTAAGCCCTCATGCACACAGGCTGTTAAAAAAACGTTATGAAAACGCCAGTATTTTAGCAGTGACTTTTTTCAGCTTTTTTCAGCGTTTTTGTAATAGCGTTTTTTAGCGCTTTTGAGCGTTTTTCCGCGTTTTTTTTTTTTCAATTTTTTTTTTTTTTTTTTTCAATGGATCAAAAACGCTAAAAAACGTTGGTGAATGACGTTTTTGAGCGTTTTTCAGCGTTAGAGCGTTTTTACAGCTGAAAAACGTCTCTCAGAACCCACTGGTCCTGGGTTTTTTTTACAGCTTAAAAACGCCTATGCCACTTGCAGCTCAAAAACGCCTAGGTGGGCATGAAGCCATAGACTAACATAGACAGGCCTTTTTAAGCTGCAAAAAAAGCTCAAAAAAGCAGCTGTAAAAACGTCCGTGTGCATGAGGACTAATAGAATGAAGATAGAAGAAGTGGGTGGCAGACAGGCGAGTATAAAGCTTCTTCTCAAGATCTGTTTTTACACTTTTGTAGCCCAGCAACAGATTCACTTTAAAGTTACACCGAACCTACAGAAAATAATGAACTGACATTGTATACCTTTCTCACAGCTGTGAAACCATTTAGATTTACGGCTAGGCGTGATTTTTGAAGGTTTGTCAATTTGGTTCTTAACCATATCCCGTTTATCCCCCATGAGAAAAATTACAGGGGACCTGGCACCCTCAAAAGAACAATAAAAGGTCAGAGTGGGTTAGTCACTGTTTTTATACAGATACAGGAAGGATTTCTGCAATTACAATCTCATTTCTCCATTTCATAACATGTCACGTTCAACAGGAAATACCACTTATGGAAAAAAAATAAACTTTTGGGCTTTTCTTCAAAAAAAATGAAAGTTATTTTCCAAGTTCAAAGGCCATTCTCATGTATTACTGTGTACTTTCAAAATGCGTTAATATGAAGGATTGATATACAGCAGGGATATCCAACATTTTGACCTTCCTGGGCCTCATTAGAAGGAGAGGAATTGCCTTGGCCCACACATAAAATATACTAACAATAACTGACATATCAGATCACTGTACTAATGTCAGATCGTTAGTACAGCGGCTCCAACTGGAGCCAACAGTTGTTTTTCGTTCAACCTGCTGGGATGAACTGACAAAAAAAAACTGTGTACCAGGCTTTAACCCTTTGTTAGGACAGTGTTCAAATCTAATTAAAATTGATAATGAAGATCTACCTACACAGTACAGACAAGGTTAACCCCTTGGCGCTGACCGCCTCCCAGCCCTTTACGAGTTCTAAAAGCCTGGAGGCGGAGGCAGGGGCGGGCATTCGGTTCATGTGGCCACGGTGATTGGCTGTCACAGCGGTCAGACCGCTCTCCGCTGAAAACGGGTCACCATAGTGCAAAACAAATTGCAATCCTGTGATCCAGAGGAGAAGCCCAGCCTGTAACATGTTACAAAGGGTGAACTTATCCTTTAAAATAACATTGCACTAGAACACATGGTAATGGGTTACCAAGCATTGTAGTGCAATGCAACACACGTGTATTGGCTAGATGCACTGAGTTAGCATTAAGAAATAATGGCATCACAGCACACAATACAATGCAACATGCAAACACGTTAATGCCTGCATTGCAGAGATCTGAACAGAGACTAAAATGCAATTGTCATAGCATGAGGTATGAAAGTTTGGGAAACCACCCTATTCTATCATATCATACCACATGACAACATCAGGGATGGACCACAGGCGCTCCTTACTGTCCCACCAGAAGAAAAGAACATGTCACTGCCAGCATGTAATATTCTGTACTGAGTTATTCACTTTATATTTGGGTAGAGTCCACAAAAATGTGGGTGGACATCCCAACGTTAATAGTAACAACATGGCCATTCTGTACAACTTCCAAGCCGCTGTTATTTTTTTCCGCCAAATGCTTTGAGTGCAAATGCAAAAATTCCACAGTGGGATCATTATATTTGTTTTAGCAAAATACATCACTGACAAAGTAATTATGAGTAAATACATTATTCATGATAAACCACAGGTTGGGATAGCAATTCACTGATCTACTCTAGGCCTCAGTGGAGCAAGTATAAGACCCTATGAGGTAAGACAGAAGAACCAGTAAATCATGGTCACAAGACAAGGGAAGGATAGAGCTCAAGAAGAGTTCACAAAGAGTTGGAAGAATCGGGGCATTCTACTCTGTGAATCAATGAAGACTAAAAGATAATTTCTCAGAATGTTCCAGAACAAGTTCACGCTGGAAGGTGAATCTGCAGTACAACATACTGATCTATCTTGGCAGCGTGTTCTGCACATACCAGCAAATAAATCTTAACGCTAAAGCTTCCATACACTGTTATACATAACTATGCGGCATTCTTCCAATTCTTCATACCCTAATCTATTATTGCATAGGTCACAGATTGGAAAATTTCCATTTTGCACTCTCTTTGATCAGAGACAGATATAAAAGAACAGTGGAAAGAGTAAAAGGTCATGTCCTTTTAAATAATGCTCTCTGCCTGTTTAAAGTGGAACTTCACTCTCCAAATCAACATTGATACTTTTTAATTCTCATGCTGATAGCATTAGTAAATAGATAGGAAACTATATCATATTTACTGGTTTTAAACTTTTTATTTTACATTTCTTCTGTTACTTTTTGGTTTCCTGCCTAGGCAAATGAGGTCATACATCCCAGAAGCCTTCAGGAGGGGTTTTCTTAGCCAACCACACTTGTTTCGTCACAAATTCTGACAGGTCGCCGAATGTAACGGAAGTGACGTTACGTCGCTGCCATCTTGCTACACCCCGCATTCATCCACAATAAGGATACAGTGAGAAGGTGGCAAGAGGACATCTTGTTAAACCCACCAGAGTCTGGCATTTCACACGTATTTTAAGCACTGAACAGAGCTTATATAGTGACATTCAGTGTTTTTTAATCCGTCTGACTGTTTTGATGTTGAATAGTAAAAGCAGCGCCAAGCCTGTTGATCTCACAGGTTTGCTGGTTTTACAATTCAACATCAAAACATGCAGGTTTCTAAATACTGTATTTCACTATATAAGCTCCATTTAGTGGTAAAAATAAAATGTGAAATGCCAGACTCCGGTGGGTGTAACAAGATGTCCGCTTGCCGCCTTCTCACTGTATCCTTGCTGTGGACAAGTGCGGGGTGTAGCAAGATGGCGGGCGACGGAATGTTACTTTCATTTCAAAATCTGACGGGTCGCCTAATCCGATGAAACAACACTCTCCTGCATGCTTGAGCTAGGAGCAAGTAAATGCTAAATTAATCATTTGCCCTCATTTAAGATGGCCACGGCCAGAAATGCTAGGGGGCGTTTTTCAAAGAGATTTTTCACTAAAATAGAGTATAGTGACATAGATGGATGGGGAAGTTTGCTTTGAATATTAAAAATAAATAAATCGTGTTTTTAGTTTGTGGTGCTCAGATACAGTGAAGATCTGCTTTAATAGCACCTACTGGTGGCTTGTGATTTTTGTTGCTGGGTTAACCTAGAAATTTGTACCATCAAGCGATCACAACTCTATAAGCAAGGTATAACCATTATAAAAGCTTAGAAAGAAGCCAACTTTCCCCTGTAACATTCTCCATAAAGCAGAACTCAACTGTATCTGAGTACCCCAAAGTGAAAACAATCGCGATTCACCGAAAATTATCAGCCGAAAAATAGGATTTTCAAAGTTGAGCAGAAACAAAATGGAAAAAAGTGCCAATAATGGCTGACAAAAACACCCGTGATTTTACCTTGCTTATAGTGTGTTTTTTCATAGGTATGTGACTCAAAAGATGCATCAAAAGCGCAACAAGGGTGCGCTTTGCTGTGTGCATTTCTATGGGGAGGTGCGGTTTGTTTAACTGACACCTAAAATGCAACAAGCAGGATTTTTAACACCGCTTTAAAATGGTGCCGATAATGGCCGACAATAAATTCATATTCATTTAAATTCATGATATTAATTAAAATGTCGATTATAATACAGTTTTTTATAAAATATATATATTTCAGTTTAGGTTTCGGCCAAGTGCATCCTGAATTTTCGGTTTCACCACCAAAATTTTAATTTTGGTGCACCACTGGAAAACAATATTTAATTTATCTGTAATATTCAAAGCAAACTCACTCATCCATCCATGTATCCATGCTTTATTTTGTTGATAAATAATTTTGAAAACACCTCCTAGCATTTCTAGCCACAGCCATCGTGAGTAAGGGCAGAAGATTCATCTAGCGTTTGCTTTCAGAAAACCATCTGCCCTTTTCTCAGGCAGGTGGTGCTTAGCTGAGAAAACCACTCCTCCAAATGAAAGAACAAAAAATGTCCATGAGGACTCATAGAATGTATGACATAATTTTGGCTTAGGCCAGAAAACGGGAAACATAATAAATATAATAAAAAGGAAGTTTAAAACAAGTAAATATAATATACCGTCTATTTACTAATGCTAGCAGCACAGGAAATAAAAATAAATAATACTGATTAAGAAAGTTTAGTTCCACTTTAATAACGTAAAGTCTAAGTTCACCTTTCTAAAAAAAAAAAAAAAAAAAACATGCACGTTTTTGCAATGTTTTTGCAAGAAAAAAAAAAATGTGCCTTTTTTTATCATCCTGTAGATGTCCTCCAGCCCTGTACTCTGTATGGGCTTTCTGTTATAAAGCTGAAATAAATATGGTGCTACGAGTGTGCTTATCGCCCTAGCAGTCAATTGAGAACAAGCCATCTGTCGCAGCTTCAGATGGGACTTGTAGTTTCTTCTTTCTCAGATCCTAAAATATAGGTATCCTAAAGGATAAGAATACCAAAGAATAGTTCTCCTTGCTGCAGGCTCTGAAATAAGGATGCAAATCCATGTGCCTCTACCAAGATGTCCCCCTCCAGACAGAGACATGGTACAAAACAAGTCATAGTAAGTGAATAATGGGAAAAAGATCAGCTCCAGAGAGACCACAGGCAATACTGGATATTAGTTATTTGCTCTCTCCCTGCTTTACAGTTGGTTGGCGCACGGACATAGTGCCAAAAAGCCAAGATAACTATAATGCATACAAATAGCATCAATGGTGAGCTCATTTATTGATCTAATAATGGCTATATTTGTTTGGAATGTTTGGACACAGGTGCACTTTAATTTGAATGCAACCACTTGCTGACCGCAATACGTATATATACACGTTGTGGTTTGCAAATGGTTTACCGGGGTTATGGCTGAAGCCATCAGGTATAACCCCGGTATATTTTTTTCAGCCAGCAGCTGGCTTTCTCATGAAAGCGGCCAGAGTGGCTCATTAGCTTTCAGAAACGGCAGGAGTGGACATCCCCCCCCCTGCTGCTCGCTGGTGTCTCTCTGGCTTACCAATTTCACTGGCGTGCCCGAGAAATAATCTGATGGTGCAGCCGGCTGGTCACAGAGGCAAAGAGAGACTAGATCATCTCCGATTGCCTCTATGGCCTTGGAAGATTGAAGCGATGTCAAGACGCCACTTCTGGTCTAGGGCAGTACTTTTTGTTAAAGCAAAAGATTAAAAAAAAATTTCTTGGTCTTTTGCTTTTAAAAGTAAGAGATACGGGGGGTTATTTACGAAAGGAAGATCCACTTTGCACTGCAAGTGCACTTGAAAGTAAAGTCGCTGTAGATCTGAGGGGGGACATGTAAGGATAATAAAAAAAAACAGCATTTTAGCTTGCACATGATTGAATGATAAAATCAGAAGAGCTTCCACTCATTTCAGATCTACCCCTTAGATTTAAGCCCCATACACACTATCAGATTTGCTGCTGATTTTTTCCTTCAGATTTACCAAAACCATATAATATGAGGTCAAACCTTAGAAGTTTCAATTTGTATGCAATCAGGCAGGCCCTTGCACTACATGGTTTTGGTAAATCTGAAGACAAAATCAGCAGAAAATCTGATAGTGTGTATGGGGCTTTAGAGTGACTGCACTTCTAAGGGCACTTGCAGTGCAAAGTGGATTTGCCTTTCGTAAATAACCCCCATGGGGTCTTTTTGACCCCAGATCTCTCCATGAAGAAGACCTGTCATCCTTGTTTCTATTACATTCCTTGTAATAGGAACAAAAGTAATCAAAATAAATAAATAAAAGGGACAGTGTAAAACTGTCACATGAGGCATCGCTGCGAATGTTAGAGCAAAAGCAATAATTCTAGAGCTAGAACTCCTCTGTAGCTCTAAACAGGAAACCTGTAAAAAATGTTTAAAGTGTTGCCTATGGAGATTTTCAGGTACCGTCGTTTGTTGCCATTCCACAAGCGTGTGCAATTTTAAAGCATGACATGTTAGGCATCTATTTACTCAGTATAACATCATCTTTTATATTTTACAAAAAAATGTGGGTATATATTGTGTTTTGGTTTTTATGCATTAAAGTGTAATGTAATTAAAGTGTTTTAAAAAAAAATTGTGCTTGAAAAACTGTTGCGCAAATATCGTGTCACATAAATAATTGCAACGACCGCCATTTTGTTCCCTCGGGTCTCTGCTCTTAAAATATATATATATATATATATATATATATATATATATATATATATATATATATATATATATATATATATATATATATATATATAATGGTTTGAGGGTTATACGTAATTTTCTAGCAAAAAATACTAATTTAAACTTGTAAATAAAAAGGTGCCAGAAAAGGCCTGGACTTCAAGTGGATAATTATTCCAATACCAATCGAAAATGGGGCAGTATAAAATTGACAGAAGTCAGCAAAAAAAAAAGTGTTGGTATATATTTCTTAAAAAAGACAATATACTACTGAAACCCTATGATTTTGGCTTGGTTAACTAAAAATGTAGACAATCCTTCAGACATGTCCACAAGTATAGAAGTTTTCACTAGGTCTAGAGCAACATTCCACTTTATTTATCTTGCATCTATCAAGGTTACACTGAACAATCCCATATGTATCATTTACATATTTCTGCAGATACGACTAACAAAAGCCTCTTCTCCCATTTCATTAACCACATATTCTAGATTTCTCGCCAGCACTGAACTGACCCCACCCAATCATCAGCCTGACTCAGATTCACATTAAAGCAAACCATTCAGCATTCATATTGGGACTGCATCTGTGAACAGGAATTAAACTAACAATATTCATATCCTGACACACATTTCCCATTCCCATTAAACAACTTGATGGCAAACTTTTCCACTTGGCTTTGGAATACCAGCGCACAAGAATCCTAAAGAGACCCTGTCGTCAGACCAATCATTTCTTTTCAAGAAATGAGTTCAAATCATCTTGATGAGAACTGTCACAAAGTTTCATCCCCTCCCTTTTAAAACTACATTGTAAATGACCATCAGTCACACACTAGAATTTTCCCTAAACCTAAGGTATTGGTTCATAAAGTCCCAGTGATCATTAATCAGATGAAGGATAAATGGGGGGGGGGGGGGGGGGGGCGTGCTTGTGTCTCTGCATTTACTGCCCCACAAAAAGAATGTTAAAAAAGGAAGAAAGGGAAACAAAAGTTAGATAGAAAGAAGACAAAAGGGAGCTTTGATGAGTTCCATGAACGGTTGCCAGGACAGATGAAGCGAAGGGGATAGGAACCAGCATAGGTCCCTGCTGCAACAACACTGGAGCCAAAGTCTACACCATCAGAGGCAGACCATTCATTTGTACAATCTTCCCATAAGATTATATGTGTATCTGACATCGTTCATGCATGGTATTTATTTACCTGTAAAAGCCTCCTTTGAGTAGAAAGCCCTTATATTGCTGCTGGGTTCTGCCATCTTGGATGTGATGTTAGAAGTCTCGGCAGACTCAGAGCTGTCACTTAAAGTGATTGTAAAGGTTCGAGTTTTATTTTTTAAAAATAACAAACATATCATACTTACCTCCACTGTGCAGTTCATTTTGCACAGAGTGGCCCGAACACCGTCTTCTGGGGTCCCTCTGCGGCTCTCGCGGCTCCTCCCCATATCACATAACCCCCTAGGAGAAGCGCTCTCTCAAGGGAGTTACCTTGCGGGGCGCGCTTCCGAGTCCAGCATTCGACATCCATAGACACGAATGCTGGACTCGGCCCTGCCTCCCGGCGCCCACGTCATTGGATTTGATTGACAGCAGCGGGAGCCAATGGCTGTGCTGCTATCAATCTATCCAATCAAGAGCCGAGAACCCCAGACAGAGGAGGACGCGTCTCTGCCGGGTGAAATTCCAGGGCTCAGGTAAGTAAATGGGGGGGGGGGGATGGCTGGTCCCTGCCAGGTGCTTTTTCACCTTAATGCATAGGATTGCAACCCCTTTAAGTGACACTATTATATTCCCCTACACTCCTCCCCCTGGCAGCTATATAAAATTTTAGGTAGGGAGGTGATGGGGGAGGGACAGAGGAGCTTGGCCAGCACAGACAGTTATTAGACACTCACAGAAATGGAGAGGACTATAATTTGTAGAAGAATGCAGCAATTAAGTCTGTCATGAAAAATACTTGATTTTCCTGTGCTTTTATGCACAATTTGCTAAAAGTATACCTGAAGGCAAAACTTGGTTTAGTTTTACAGTGAAATAGCACCCCGGACTTCTTGATCCAAAGGAACCATCTGGATGTATCTTTTTCAGCCAAGTTACCCTGACTAGGGCTGCAACTAACAATTATTTTCATAATCGGTTAGTTGGCAGATTATTTTCGATTGATTGGATAATAACCTTTAAAAAAGTGTGATGTATAATTTAGAGAATATGTAATGTTAAAAAAAAGGCAATTTATTCTTAAACCTCTCTATGCAGTGGTAAATATAATTAATCAACTATATGGTTAGGGAGCAATATCTCTAATCCACTCTGAGAATAACAGACAGAAGAGATATACTGTATATACTATTAGAGGGTGAATCTGGTAAATATTATCAGACTCAGAGATCAAATTTTTAATTAAAGAAAAAAAAAATTAGAGTGTTTTGCGGATTTTCAGAGAGAACTGTAATATTATACAATATTGTTATAGGCAGGTAATAAAAGATACCTGCGCCTGCTGTCACTTATGCTGGCCATACAAAAACAATGTCTTCCTTCAAAAAAATGAATAGACCAAGAATAGAAAACTTCTTGGTCACAGGAATTTTCAGACAGTGTATGTGGTTTTTGTTCAGAAATTACATTCATTTTAAAACTGAATGTTAAAAGCAAGTGAAATTTTCAAACAACATTTTTCATTCAGTGAATATGAATGTTCCTATGAATATTCTCGTCCAAAAATCGATACGTGTATGGCCAGCATAAGGCTCGGTGCACACCTATGCAGTTTGCTTTTGATCCGCTTCTGCAGTGCTTTTTGCTGTGCGTTTTGCATTTTTGCACTCTCGATTTTGCTGCAATTTGCATTTTTTATGCTTTTTTTGTGTTGGCTAATTTGTTGTTGGGCAGATTAAAAAACACAAATTGCAGCAAAAACACACTACATGCTTTTCTGCAGCTTTTATATTAAAGTCTATTGAACCAAACAAGCAAAAAAAGCACCGTTTTGCATTGAAAAAAATCCCTGACCTTTTCCAAATACGCTGTGGCTGAAAAAAGCATAATGTGAACATGTACCACAGGAAGTAATGTTAAATGACC
This sequence comes from Aquarana catesbeiana, assembly GCF_042186555.1. Lineage (NCBI taxonomy): Eukaryota > Metazoa > Chordata > Amphibia > Anura > Ranidae > Aquarana > Aquarana catesbeiana. The sequence goes on from NC_133329.1 coordinate 315,082,952, forward strand.
TGTAGTGCGCTTCTGCAAAAAGCACCAAAAAACGCATAGGTGTGAACCAGGCCTAAGACGTTTAGTAGCAGCAGCAGCATGCTTTTTGTATCACCCGTCATAATGGGGTTAAAAAAACTAAAATTAGCCCTTCATAGTACAAAAAGAGCAGATAACCGCTATTATAAGGCGTTAATTTATACTGTGAAACAGTGAAAGTGATAATATAGATTACTTATATCAATATATATATATATATATATATATATATATATATATATAAAAAATACAACCAGAAGTAGGATATATGGGCATTTTAACTAGGAGTCAGACATGAAGGGTGAAGGGAGATATAAATCTTCTTTTTATCAAAGCGGAGTTCCACCCAAAAATGGAACTTCCGCTGATCGGATCCCCCCCCCCCCCTCCGATGTCACATTTGGCACCTTTCAGGGGGGAGGGTGGAGCATATACCTGTATAATCCAGGTATTTGCTCCCACTTCCGGGCAATGCTGGGTAGAGAAAGGGTTGGTTATACTGGGACTGGCTTTCAATGTTTGTTTTTGCCAGTGCCCCAATCTCCAGCAATACAACCAGACTGTCAGAATTTCTGTGTTCCTCAATGGATTATAAAGGAGATTGATCCTGTAATGGAATTGTGTTTTAGATGATCAATGATTTGTGAATCCTGCATTGCACTTACACATGTTGCAAGACAAATTACAGAAAGCTCCATGTAGCTTTACTCCTCTAGAAAACTGCATACCAGTCACTGACAGAACCAATAACAAGCTGCATAAAACCAACTTTCACAAGTAGGAAACAGGTATTATAATTGAAAGGGGTCTTCATTGATTGGAGTCGATATGTAAAAAAAAAAAAAAAAACCCAGTTCTGATACCAGTAGTCATTATTTTCTTGGCTTTCAGAGATTTTGCTGTTGAGGTTCTCCTGCCTGGAATCACAGGTCAATACATGTGCTTTTAGGCTATTCAAACTGGTAACAGTACTTTTTCTGAACTGTAAATATTTTATATCTATTTTATATTATGAGACATCAGCAAAAGAGTGTGATCACCTATTCTGTGAGGTGGGGAAACCAGCAAATATGGTGGCCAACCGTTGACACTGAAGCCCCTCAAGGTACAAGAAGCCAGTAGGTCACTCAGATTACAGTATTACACTATTTAGTTCTGGGTGGACATGCCCTTTAAAAAGGCTGTTCTAGGCTTCATCTTGGACTAGTGTAAAGCCACGAATATTGAGTGAAAAGAAAAACAGAATTCTGACAGCTTTGCAAAATTCTAGTCTTGTTAAACATGTTACATTTTGCACCAATCTTGACTACCCATGAATAAAACATACATGTGTAAATAATCTATGGATACTAGAATGTTCATGCAGCCCAGCTGAGTGTGCTAGCATAGGATACAAATACAATATCCTCAGGCTGGAAGTGAGACACAAGAGGGATCTGACACATACAGAAAGGAATCAATAGTGCAGAGCGAGGTCACTGCGGCTGCTCTCACAATGAACACTTTAACATCTGGGTCCTTTTCCTCCTTTACTTCCTGTAATAACAATGAGCTGGGCAGAGAGCAATATCCAGCTCATTCTCTCATGTGGAAGGGCAATAGGACCGGTTACACATGCATTCCTTACTATATTTTTAACCATTTCAAGCCATACCTCTAAAAAGAGTTTACAGGAAATATATATCTTAGCATGTTTTCAGATGGCCTATGGGGCTCATTTACTCATTACTGACAATGCGGTAGGGCAGGGGCTACGGAATTCCAAATCCACTCATCTAATACAAGGGATTGGCGTGTTAAACATGCTGCATCATCTATCTACATATGCATCATTTCTATGTGCCCCTTCTAATTATGCAATCTCTGGATTGTACAGATTTGATTCACACCCCTGACATCCCATTCTAATGACAAGAAAAACAGAAATGGAAGGTGCACACACCTAGTGCATTACCAGAGATAATTTAATAAGACATTTTTTGTATAAAAGTGGGTACTCACAAAATGCAACTGACAAAAGACCATAAAACACAGTGCATGGACATGCACATTACACGGGGTACAGCTAACGCGTTTCAGGGATGCACCCCCTTCCTCAGAGCTAGGCACCTAGATTTGGGATACCATATATACCTTTTACACCACCATTTTATCTGCCATCTGTTACTCCACACCTTGGAAGACCTATTAGCGCTGGTCCCATTACAATGAATGCAAAGGGCTCTAAATCCTAAAAAGCACAAAATGATTGAATGGCAGCCTCTTGACAATCTAGAGGTACTTTTGATGCCTTGCTGTTTGATGCAGGATTGTATTTAAAAACTTTGAAGAAAAACCTGAACAGATTTAGCAGCTTCCACATAGTGGTAATACTTCTTGCTATGCTATAGTAAGCATTATTTTAATGATTAGCCGAAGCTGCTTTAGGCCCAAGCCTATGTAATCCACCATCACTCCAACACATACATAATGGCACATTTTTTTTATTGCTGCAGTAGGGAGCACACTATAGCAGCCTGAACAGCAACCACCAATAAAGAGTCCCTGCACACTGCAAGATTGAGGTGCAGTAGTCAGCAATATCTGCTCCCCTGTGCTGACGGTTCTCGAAAAGCCTTCCTATGATAGTAGTCCAGAAGTAGGCCAGTATCAAATCATATAGCTGCTTATCATAATCTCATGACACACTCAGGGTTCCAGATTTAATATACACATCCATCAGAGCAGAGACGGACTAAAGCAATGTGTCCAGTCACAGCAGAGCCTTTGTCCTGTGTGATGTGGTGCCTGGACTGATCTGTGTGACATCAGCAGAAAGCAGACTTCAGACCTCTCTCTACTAAAAATGGGTCACAGGAGTGCAAAACAAATTGCACTCCTGTGACCCTTAGGAGAAGCCCAGCCAAACAAGCTCGGACTGGACTTCTCCTTTAACTGCTTGCTGCCTGCCCACCGTCAAATGATGGCGGGGCGGTGCAGCTCTCGTCATATGACGGCGTCCCAGAACGGCCGCTCTTGCGCAGCTAGCACACGGCACGAGCCTGATCTGTGTAAAGAGCCACGTCCGCAGCTCTTTAACCATGTGATCGGCTGTATCCAATCACAGCCGGTCAGATGTAAACAAGGAGATGCCAGTAATCCGCTCTCCTCAAGTGTGAGGAGAGGAGAGCCGATCAGCGGCATCTCCTCACAGGGGGGTTATCTAGGGATGTAATCAGGGCACTGATCATCAGTGCCCTGATTACAATAACTAAATACAGTATCACAAACAGTGCCCACCAATGCCAGCATATAGTGCCCACCAGTGGCAGCAGTCAGTGCCCACCACTGCCACCAATCAGTGCCCATTAGAGATGCCAGTCAGTGCTGACAATCAGTGCCGCCTATCAGTGCTGCCCATCAGTGCCCATCACTGCTGTCGATCAATGCCCATCAGTGTCGCCCATCAGTCCCACCTATCAGTGCCCATCAGTGCCGCCTATCCGTGCCCACCAGTGCCGCCTATCAGTGCCCACCAGTGCCCATAAGTGCGGCATATTAGTGCCTCCTCATCAGTGCCCATCAGTGCCACCTCATCAATGCCCACCAGTTCAGCCTATCAGTGCACACCAGTGAAGGCGAAAAATTACTTAGTTACAAAATTTACTGACAGAAAAAAAAAGTAAAAAACATTTTTTTTTTCAAAATTTTTGGTCTTTTTTTTGTAAAAAATAAAAAAACCCAGCAGTGATTAAATCACCAAAAGAAAGCTCTATTTGTGTGAAGAAAATGATAAAAAAAAAATGTGTTTGGGTACAGTGTAGCATGACCGTGCAATTGTCATTCAAAGTGCGACAGCGCTGAAAGATGGCCTGGGCAGGAAGGGGGAGTAAGTGCACGGTAGGCAAGTGGTTAAGGGTAAGAAAATTGCAGGAGGCTGCAATAGGCCTGGAGAACTGCAGCTTACATGTACTAATATATTAAGTATAACTAAAGACAAAATGTATTCTTTAGTATTTGATAGCGCGGACAGGAACTAGGACACCCATTAGGTTTCTATTGCTGTCTGCGTCCCCGTTCGGAAGATTCACTCTCTATATTGGTCCTGTTTACCATTATTATTGATAGTAAAATTTAAAAATAATCCCAAACTTTTGGGTTGTCCCCAGAAAAGTAATAGATTCTTCCAATGGGGACACCAGTTCTGATGGCCTGGGGGACCCCAAGGGATTCCCTTAATTTGCAGGGATTTCCTCTTGCTTCCTGTTTTGACTTTGGGACAGGAAGTGAAGGGAAATTTCCCCAGTGTGCAAAAAATAAACTAACAGGGGTTATAACCCTCCCTAAATCGATCCAAGATGGAAAAATAAATAAATAAAATAAAAGTTTTGCCTATAAAACAGCCTACTACATAGCATAACTTCATACAAAGTATTTCAGTTTTACTTGACAGATTACTGTACTTTATGGTTTCACTTCTACAGACATGAGGAAGCTTGAATAGCACGGTTTGTTTGTAGTGAAAAGCTAGAATACAAGACCTGCTCAAAGTAACTGACGCAGGACATTGTCACAGTAATAGGAAAGCAACAGAGCTGCCAAAAGAAAATTTGCTGTGAAAATTATACATAAAATGTCTGCAACTATACAGCTAGAAGGTTATTTCTAAATGCGTTCTACAGCGGAGAAAAATAACAGCAAGAAACTTTGCACATACTCACTTGATTGCAGATATTTGGCTGGTGGCAAACTTTCCATGCAATTACCCCATCTAATAATTTTACTCTTTACAAACCGATTTGGGTTTATCTGCAAGCTTTATACCAACTACACACATGAATGCCTTAAAGCGGTAGTAAAATAAAAAACAAAAAAACTTTTCCCCTGCAAGGCAATGTTATAATGTGCTAGTATGCATTGCATACTAGCACATTATGTGAAACTTACCTTAAAGGATAAGTTCTTCTTTGTTGCTGCTCCCCGATGTACCAATTTAGCATACATGTATTTTTTTTTGCAAAAATATCAAAGCTTTCTATTAAATCTACAGTCACTTCACTTGTCCTCGTCCATGTTTCCAAACAAATCCATTGCTTCTAACTTACTTCCTGGTCAGACTTTAGGTCATGGCACAGGAAGGAGTTGACCAGCTGACCTCATTAACACACACCCCCTGCATCATCCACCCCACCCTCCTACCTACCCACCCATTCCCAGCTGCACATTCTTTAAATAAAATGCAATCGGTGATCACCCTTCCCACTAAATACACAGAATGCAATCAGATTGCATAGTGTATGGCCATCTTTATACAAGTACATGGGAGGTAGTGGACAGAAACACTCAGCTTTCAAGCCCCGCTCTTCATAGCGGGAACTCGCATTCCCACATGCATTTTTTTTTTTAGCAGCATTTTCACTCATCACACATAGGGCAGCCCATCCACCTGAATGTTTTGCCCTGTATGCAGCAATCCCCCCAAAGAAGCTTCAGAACTTTTTGTTTTTTAGAGTGGAGATTGGTGCATTTTTACTGTGATTTTTGGTGCAGTACATTTCTGAAATGCAAGGAAACGCACAGATGTGAATGGAGCCTCATTGTTCTTGTGTTAACGCACCAATTTTACCTTTCAGGCCCCATTCATAGTGGGAGCAAACATTGTGTCTCGTTTTTCCTTTGACACGCATAGGGCAGCCTGTTGATCTCAATTGGCTGCACAACATGAGGCTAATGGGACATTTGGGCGTTTTGTGGGTTGCGTGTTTTTAACTGTGCGTTTTGCAGCATTTGCCACCCGTTTTTCACATAGCAAAATGTGTGTTTGCTTCTGAAGTTTCTTTGGGGCGATTGCTGTGTATAGGGCAGCCCATTCAGGTGGATGGGCTTCCCAATGTGTGATAAGTAAAAATGCTCCAAAACACCCCCTCTCTCTAAAAAAAGAAGGAAAAAAACACATGTGGGAATTCAAGTTCCTGCTATACAGAGTTGTGAACGGGGCTTGACAGCTGAGTGTTTCTGTCCACTCCCTCCTATGTACTTGCATAAAGATGGCCATACACTATGCAATCGGATTGTATATTGTGTATTTAGTGAAAAGGGTGATCACTGATTGATTGCATTTCAGTTAAAAAAAATGATTTTTTGGAAACATAGATGAGGACAAGTGCAGTAAGTGTCTGTAGATTTAATGGAAAGCTTTGATATTTTTTGCAAAAAAAGTACATAGGGGGGCTGGAATTTAGAAAAAAGAAAGAAAAGGAAGGTGAACAAAGGTGAACTTATCCTTTAAAACAAAGCCATCCAGCATCACACTCTCACTGCTGACAGGGCTTCCATCTTCACCTTGTCTTCCTTCCGGGTTCGCAGGCTCTGGTCCTTTGAATGGCCAAGCCGCGATGATGTCACTGTTTACGGCATCGGGCTCTTAAAGAGGAACTGCAGTCTGCTCACATAATTTGTAATAAAAAACACCTTTGCATGTTATTTTATATATACTGCGATTCTATACTTGCCAAATGGGCTGTATAAGGTATTTACTGGCAGAATAAAAAAGATTTTACTATCCAAAGTTAAAACAACAAGGGGAGAAGATTTAATAGATGGAAAGTTGAAAAAATGACAGAAGGTGGGCTTTAAGGAAAGGCATGGGTATGTTGTTTCTTCAGAGCTCAAGTGTCTGTGATGTCACCGGTAAAAAAAGTAAATATCTCCTAAACGGTGCATGTTTGGGGGATGTTTACAGTACCTACAGGTAAGCTTTATTATAGGCTTACATGTAGGTAAAACAAACAAAAGCCCTTTACAGCCCTACTCTGGGATAAAACTAAAAGTTGGCCATACATTGATCCAAATTTCAACCAATGAGTTCCCCCCACTCGACAGAACTCATTTAATTGACTTCTGATAAAGGGACATACTGGAAAATGTATCATTGATCAGTCGCTAATCAGTGTGTTCTGCTGCTGCCATAATACATGCCATGATGGTGGAGTTTGGGGCACGGTCAGCTTAATTTTTTACCCCATCCCATTCACTCCCCTCCAACCTATGCTGGCATGCTTTTCCCCCCTAACCTGTTGATGCCAGCAGTAAATCCCCCATCCAGGTACGTTGCTCCTGTCCTTTCTGATGCGGGGGGGGCACTAATCCAGTGACTGCGAGAGCTCCCAGAGACCACCAGATCCCTACCGTCTTCTGTGAGGATGGCAGTCTTCTTCTCGCTCCTGAAAAAACCCTGCTGGCAGCCATCCAATAGGAAGTGTCCTTGTCATGCAGGTAGTGATGTTTCCGAAATGTGCAAAATTAGCACTCTACTAAATCTCTGGGAATGCGACTTACGAACAACCTCTGGAAATGCAACGAAAAGGTGCAGTCTAACCAGCACTGTTACTAATATGCAAATTTTGACTTTTGAACAAAAGTAAAAAATGAAGCCCTGATCTCGTTCACCAAGGAGATGTCATGTAACATATTACTGACTGTCGTAGTAAACGTTGGGGTGTGTTTATGACAGCCTGGCGCCACCATCTCTACCCTGGCACAGAAAATAATTTTACACTGGCAGAGGTTCTAACTCTTTTCTAAACAATAAAAGTTCCAGTTGATGTTGCAATGAAAAGAATGCTCAGCAGCCTTCAAGCAGTGGCTTCCAACCACAGTAACAGATCTCTACATGGGATGACATGGCGTTTACTTGACAATACAAACAATTACATGACAACAGTTTCCTGAGAGGATTAGAGCGTTCACACACAAATTAGCCATGATGCACAGCTCTGCATGTTGGTGCAGGTGTCTATAGAGGAGCGTGGGAGCTTAAATACAGACTGGGAGATAAAAGATGACATATATACAGAGGCAGGGCAGTATTCAATTAACTGATCAGGAAAGTTTCATGGATTTCCATACATCTATAAGAAACATTCTATACCATCCATCCCACATAATACAATAAACAATACTGCACATGGAACAAAGATTATTTTGGTTTGAGACCTGAAATTTTGGACCAAACATTTCTATGAGAAGACAAAACACTAAAGTAAAAATACAGAGAGCAATTTTTAGGAGCACTACCAGGTGGAAATGGTACACTTAGTCCGCTCAGCTCACGTCTGTTTGCGGTGTACGTAATCCATTCCAGCCACATTCCAGAGAGCTCCCCACATATGGTGTGGGTGGGTAGGTTTGCTGCTTGAATCTGTGCCATGTGATTTTTCTTTGCATGATGCATCACAGGACATTTCGCAAACAGCCCGGCTCAGAAGCAACCCTGCAGGTGTGCCCCCTTAAGAAGTGGTTTGCTATGAGGGCACACCGAGAAGAGGAGCCTGAATGCCAGCGGGAACCAGGGGCTGCTCTGTGCAAAACCATTGCACAGAACTGGTAAGTATAACATGTTTATTAATTTAAGAGGCATAATTTAAGCTCAGCGTTTAGAGGCAGAAAAAAAAACTTTTTTTTTTTTTTTTTTTTTTTTTTAATTTTCAGGCAAAATGAACTGTTTTTTGTCCCCCCCCCCCCCCCCCCCCCCCCAGCCCAGTGTGCATGAACCCTTTTCCAAACCCAGAACCAAAAACTTAATATACTGCAGCTTACTAGTCTTTGGTGTGGTGGCTGCAATTGTTTTCTTTTTTGAGGTTTCATTTGCTTTTTCACCTGGTAATCCTGCAAATAATATTCTTACAGTCCCTGGGTGGCTACATCATTCCTACACTGTATCTATGGAGGGAGCCATTGTTGTTACTCTATGTTGCTTCTCCTGATATGAATTACAAACATGTCCACATCTCTTCATCTCCAGGGGAGTTGAAAATTTGCAAAAAAAATAGCTAGGAAGGAAGATATTCCTTGGTAAAGCTGAGGGGAAGTGACAAGGACACTGCATTTCTGGCAAGACCAACAGGTATTCTCTGTATTTGCTGAAAATCTTAGCTTAAAAAAAATAAAAAAATAATGTAGCCTGCATATCTAAGAACTGCAAGCTGCAAAATATTACATTTTTGTTCTTGAGTTCAGTTTTCCTTTAACAAGAGCTGGAAAGGGAACCAGAGTTGTAAACTCCAGGAGGTCAAAAGTGTCAGCCTTCACACTTCCTCTTTACAGCTCTCCAAATTACATCAGGCTTTTGGTCTGTAAATGAGCAATCCGGTATGTTTGTGAATAACCGTACAAAACAAATAAGTAGGCAAAAGAGTTTCTGGATTATCAGATAACTTTCAAAGTGCAATAGTGTGGAATGCAAATGTACCAGGGATAAAAACTGAAGCTCCTAGCAGATAGACTGCATTCCCTGTATGCATTTTAAAGGACATATTACATTTACCATACCTTTAAAATGAAAATCTTCTGAAATAGCTATAAAAAAAAGCGCATAATAATAAGGGCTTGTTCACATGGGCGTACCTAAGCGTACACCCGCGGGAGGGCCGTGTTTTGCCTGCATGGGATGCACAGGTGTTCCATGCCTCCACGTGCAGGCTGTCCCATTCTTATCCATTGGGATGCAGCGGCAGTGTTTGTGACTGAACATCTGTGCAGGCAAAGGTGTGTTCCCCCAAACACAGTGTGAATTTGGGGCACGCACCCACACAATGTCAGACTGGGAGCAACAGCTGTGTCCATGCACATGAATGGGACTGCCTGCACGTGGATGCACAGAACACCTGTGCATCACGGGGAAGCAAGAAAACATTTTCTACTTTTCCTTTATTGTTTTCAAAAGAAGCATGGGAGAAAAAAAATGAAAGGGGTTGTAAAGGCAGAAGGATACATTCTGTGCATTAAGATAAAAAGCTTTCTGTGTGCAGCAGCCCCCCTCGGCCCCCCTAATGCTTACCTGAGGTCCATCTCTATCCAGCGATGTCCATGAGTCCCTCGGCCGTCCGGGACTCTCCCTCCTGATTGGCTGAGACACAGCAGTGGTGCCATTGGCTCCCGCTGCTGTCGAAGTCAGTTAGCCGATCGGGAGAGAGGGGGCGAGGCTGAACCACAGCTCCGTGTCTGAATGGACACACAAAGCTGGAGCTTAGCTTGGGTGCCCCCATAGCAAACTGCTTGCGGTAGGGGCACACGACAGGAGAGAGAGGCCAAAAGTAGCGAAGAGGTCCGGACCCAAGAAGAGGAGGATACAAGCTACCCTGTGCAAATCCTCTGCACAGAGCAGGTAAGTATAACATGTTTGTTTTAATGAAAATAACACAGGGACTTTACAATCAACTACCTTAACAGTCATACCCATCTAGATGGCTGCAGCTGAGAACTGAGCGCTCAAAATCCGCTAATGGCTCAGTTCTCGGTCTTCACTGAGCAGAGAGCCAGTAACTGTCAGTCACCGGCTCTCTGCTATGGCTCTCCAGTGCTCAGTCTCTCAGCAGCTCGCTGAGATAGTTGCCAGTCCAGGCAGCTGGGTGGATCCTGACATTAGGGTTGAGATCCCTCCAGAGTCTGGACCACCTGAGTGACCACAGCTGACAGCAGACTTTAGCCTGTTGTCGGCTGAAAATGGGTCACAGGAGAGCAAAACAAAGTAGAGACAAAAGTGCTTTGGCCCTACTTCTTTAACTGCTTGCCAACCGCCGGCTGTCAATTGACAGCTCGCACGCGCCCGCCGTGTCACTGGGCACTCGGTACGCGTGCCCGGCGGCCGCAATGTCTGCTGGGCATCCGCGATTGCCAGTAACACAGCAGGACCGTAAACACACAGATCTATGGTCCTTTCAGAGGAGAGGAGACCGATGGTGTGTTCTCAGTACAGAGGAACACCGATCGGTCTCCTCCTCTTGTGAGTCCCCTCCCCCTACAGTTAGAAACACTCCCTAGAAAACACAGTTAACCCCTCGATCACCCCCTAGTGTTAACCCCTTCCCTGCCAGTCACATTTATACAGTAATCAGTGCATTTTAATAGCAGGGATCGCTGTATAAATGTGAATGGTCCCACAAATGTGTCAAAAGTGTCTGATATGTCCGCCGCAATATCGCAGTCACAATAAAAATCGCAGATCACCGCCATTACCAGTAAAAAAAAGAAATAATAAAAATGCTATAAATATATCCCCTATTATGTAGACGCTATAACGTTTGCACAAACAAATCAATATACACTTATTGCGATTTTTTTAACCAAAAATATGTAGAAGAATGCATATCGGCCTAAACTGAGGAAAAAATTTGTTTTAAAGAAAAAAAAAAAAATGGATATTTATTATAGCAAAAAGTAAAAAATAGTGTTTTTTTTTCAAACTTTTGTTTATAGCGCAAAAAAAAAACAAAAACAAAAACAAAAAAAAAAAAAAAACGGTAGGGGCGATCAAGTACCACCAAAAGAAAGCTCTATTTGTGGGGAAAAAAATGATAACAATTTTATCTGGGTACAGTGTAGCATGACCGCGCAATTGTCATTCAAATTGTGACAGCACTGAAAGCTGAAAAATGGCTTGGGCAGGAAGGGGGTGAAAATGCCCAGTATTGAGGTGGTTAAACAACAAACCGGTAAGGGAGGTGGCAACTATCCAACACAATCTGAAGTGTCAGATGTTGAAGATGCTCCTGAAGGAATTTACGACTTGCAGCCAACCAGCTGAGCAGAGTATAAACTCTTCTTCTGAAGGCTGATTTTTTTTAAATGTATTTACTTTTTTACAGGAAAGAGACAGTTTTATATTTGCTAGCCAAGCAATGCCCAACAACCAGCAGCTATGACACCTATTATTTAAATCTACAATGCTTTTCTGGAAAGCAGCCCATCAGCTGCATAGAATTCACATAGAGTTGCATCACCCAGTACTGTTCTGTGCCTGGATCCTGCCTAGGATTCATTTACAATACCAGAAAGAATTATTACAATGTTACAATCAACTGGACACTGACAGTCTCAGCAAAGATTCCTTGCTTTGACAACTGCCAACATTCTTTTGTAGGTGACGGATTCTCTTTTAAATCAAAGGATAAAAAACAGACAAAAAAAAAAAAAAGAAAGGGTCTTTAAACAAACGTGTCAAATCAATAATTTGGTATATATCGAAAAATGCCAGAAGGATTTTAGACATTTACATTTTTTTTTTTTTAACCAGAGCACAGTTATTGCTATATTGAATAGCAAGATCAATGAAGTAATTAAGCAAAGCACAGTTTAGATCTCATCCTATGCAGATGCATTCTGCTGAGCAAGCATCTGATATAACACTCTTCACTCATGTCACACAAATTCAGTTCATCACTATGTCTACAGATTTATCTTGTGAAAACAAAATATAGAAATTAAAATAAAAGGCAACTCCAAGTAATTAGGAATATCAATCACTAAACAGGGAAGGTCATCCAGGAAATGCTGCTAAAGTCACAAACGCTGAGTTCACCTTTAATCTGAGTTGTGTAGAAATCATTGCATTGGGTATTTCATATAGCACAGTGCTGAGATGGAAGAATTCATGTTCAAAAGGAATATTAGCCAACACTACCTGCCGGAGGGCTGTTGGATTGGGCCAGCATATCTGATCACGCTCTTTAAATCTTTGGTTTCTACAAATCAAAACACGATTAAAGCAAATGTGTAACAGGCTTGCTAAAATTAGTTTGAATGCAACATGATAATCCATATCGTTTCAATGTTTTATAATATGCTGCTGTCAGATTTACCACTGTTGTTCATAAACAGATTGCCCTAAAGCCACTCGGCTGTCATACTCAGAATTGGTATCATTTATCATGAAAAAATGTGCTGGTCTTACTTCCTGCAGACTCATATCTTATATGTAAATATAATTTACATATAAGATATGAGATATGTTAAGATATATTGATCCATGATGTCTTGTGGACAAAGGAGCAACATAAAAAAAAAAAAAAACACAAAAAAAAAAAACAAATAAAAGAAAATAATGAAAAAAAAACCATATTCTTGCTCATATTGACCAATCAGGTCTCATCTGTTATTCCTGATACTTCTGATTGGATGCCAACAACAAAGTCTGCAGCCAACATAGATCTCAGATATTTAGTATACATTATGTGACAGAGCCAGGCCCTGGCATGGTGTGTGTTTAGGAAATAGATACAGGATTTGCGCTAAGGCCTCATGCATACATGAGCTCAACATTGCTTTTACAGGCATTTGAGCTTTTTTTTTTCCATCTGCCTCCATGTTAGCCTGTGTCCATGCACACTATAGGCATTTACAGGAGTTTAGAGGCAGGGGCACTAAGGCTAGATTCACAAGAGGTGTGAATTTTAGTGGCAGGAATCAGTGGCTAGGTGCAGCTATTTGCATCTCACTGCACAGCCAGGGATTACCCACAGTGATTGCTAATGGACGCACACAAAACTAGTTTCAGTTTCCTCCGGGTTTTGACCCAAATTGGTATTTGGAGCTTGAAGATTTCAAAGTGTCCTGGGAGGGATGAAACATTCAATCCTGTGTCCAGGGGTTATTGGAGGCCCGCAGGTTGTGCGAGTATGCAGGTGTCCATGCTTCCTTAAAAGCCAAGCTCAGGGCTCCCATTTTGGAGACAGAGCCCTGTCAGGGGATGCGTGTTCCTGCCAGAGATCGCACCCCATTTTGGGGAGTATCCTTGTCATAGGCCTGGGAGAGTCGGAACAGCTGTGCAAGTCTGTGGAGAATGAGAAAGCTGAGGCGGCTATCGAGTCCAGGGAGCTGGAGGAAGTCTATAAGTCTATGGAAGAGTGAGAGAGCCCAGAGGTGCCAGTAGAACCCCATCTAGAGGCCAGGAGTGGGCCTGTACCGTGAGGTGCTGCACCAAAAGGCTGAGTGAACCAAGAATACTGGGTCTGAAGAGGGAGCCGGGTGACTTGGCATTTTCAGTTCCTGTTTTGATTTGTGAAGCTGCGTGGATAACTTTGTGTTGGGCTTTGCTTTTCCTTTTCAATAAAAGTGGGCTGCTATACCCTAAATACAGTTCCGGCTGGCACATTGTAATGAAAAACACATCTACAACATCAGCTAAACATCCCCAAAATCACAAGTAACAGTCGCTAGGTTAGCAGGTATCTGAGGTTTAACAAAAACGTCAGTCACAAAAAAGGCCACATCTGTCACAAACACTAAAAAGACCACATTGTTCTATAAGGATTGGACTTAAAAAAAAAAAAAAGGAACGGCCGTAGGTTCATGTATTTTACATATGAAACTGAAAAGGACACAACTTCCTGTTCTTATGGATAACACACCTCACCAGTTCTCACTAATTTACACATTACCAACTGGCTTATAGTTTTCTTATGCAGACACCTTTAACAGGCCCTGCTTGGTGCACACTACAGGTTCTTACCTGAGCGGAGTGATTTTCAGGAGATGTGTTTGCACACATTAAGTCCTCATGTACACTGCTGCTGGTAAACAGACATTTAGGAGCAGTTGGGCATTTTTTTTTTTCAACTGCTCCTGATCTCTCCTCTGTTACCTTATCAGTACATTTACACAGGGTCATTTACAGTTGTTTCTAGGCAGTTGAGTTTAGAGGCTTTTTTTGGAATGCAAAAAAAAAAAAAAGTGTTCAGACACTGAGTTTAGAGGCATTTCAAGCGCCAATCGCTTCTAAACGCGGTAACTTGTGTTTAGCCGCATTTCGTTTACAGGCGTTTTTCCATTTTTGGCTATTTTGAAAAATATAAAAACAACACACACACATTAATATATATATATATATATATATTAAACTGCGCAAACGCAGCAAAACACCGCTAAATGCGGCATGTAAATGCGGCATGTAAATGCGGCAAAACTGACGTGGGTTACTATCTGTCAAGTTGAATCGTTCAGGAGAGGTTGAAAAAACGTCCCGTGTACATGAAGCCTTAGAGCCCATTCACACAGGGACGACTTGTCAGGCGACCTAGTCGCCTGACAAGTCGCCTCCCGTTCTGTGCTATGGAACCGTTCTAAGGGGAGCGACGCAAGTCGCTCCGACTTAGAAAAAGGTTCCTGTACGACTTCGGGGGCGACTTGGGGCGACTTGCATAGACTTCTATAAAGAAGTCGTTTTGCAAGTCGCCCGGGCAGTCGTTTGCAGGTCGCCTCGCTGAGGCGACCTGCAAGTCGTGTTGCCCCTGTGTGAATGGGGTCTCAGGGGAATTCAATAAAGCTGATGCCCTAATTTTCTGGTGTTAATCCCTCTTGTTAATGTATTATGCCAAATTCATGAAGCACTTGCAACACTTCTGGCTCTGACACCGACTCGTGCACCAAATTCAGATGGTTCTAAAATTTGCCACATTTACATTGTGGCACATTGAATGCACAAAATGTAAAATGGAGCTAATTAAGACCAACTTTCTTGGCATACAGTGCGCAAACCTGGCACCACTTTTTGAATGCATGAGAGACACTTTCGCAAAATCTGTCTGCAACAGTCCTTATGAATTCCAGGGAGTACATATTCAAGTTTTAGGCATTATTCGTTTTAGCCAATGGAAAGCAGTAGGTGGAGGAGTGTAGTTACTACAAGTTCAACAAAAAAAGGGCAGAAATACACCTGAAAGAAAAAAAAAAAAAAAAAAAAAAAAAAAAACACCTGAAAAATGCTTGATTTTGTGCATTTACACTAGTGGTGCACTGAAATGAAAATTCCAGTGCCAAAACTGAAACCGAAATTGACAGTTATATCATTTTTTTTAAATTATATATTATATAAATAATTGTAATATATTTCACTTTTTAATTAATATCACAAATTTAAATGAATATGAATCTATTTCCGGCCATTATCGGCACCTTTTGAAGTGGTGTTAAAGATCATGTTTGCCGCATTTTTGGTGCATATTTGGTCAGAAAAAAAAAAAAAAAGCACCATATATGCATTTTCCCACTGAAAACGCAGCAAGAACGCATCAAAAATCCATTATCGCATTTGGCACATCACTGCTGAAAACCCTACTTTCAGCTGATAATTTTTGATGGCCGAAATTTTGGTGCATCACTAAATTACACACATTTCCATTCATGTCTATAGGGCCAGAAATTCCCAATTCTGCCTCAAAAGTAGCTCACACAGCTTTTGGTGAGTCAGGTGTTGAGCTACAGGTGCCCATATTTTGTTGAGAGTTTTGTAGTTTTGAGCTTTTATGTAAAAGTAATTGCAATATTTTAACCTGGAGGTGTTCTATATATCATCATTGTACAGAATGCCCCCAGAAATGTTATTTCCTGTTGTGTGATTGGTTCACTGATTTCCTAGAAGTATACAATAAGATACAAGTAAAATTTTACGCATCCCCTGAAATAAGAATTTCAGTTTTGACCCATCGGTAAATACTTCTAAATGGATGCAGAACCTATAGTTTTTCTCATTAGAACCCAGAGCGTGCACCAGGCCATTATAATAAAGCAGAACCTCCCATTTAGAATAAGTCTGCACAGAACATGTTGAAACAAACAGCTATTTCTTCAGAGCAACAAATGGTAGGAATCGGCTACAAAGTTTGTTAAAATCCCTGCAATCTACATTGCTCACCCAGAGACTATTTTTTTTTTTCTCTCAACAAAAGTTGTATTTCTTGAGAAACATGTGAATAAGCAAAATGCAAACAAATGAAGAAGTATTCACACAAGCCTAGTGCATTAATGTATAACTTGTTTAATAAATGTTAAAAAAAATCAAATATACTCACAAAAGAAGAAAGACACAGGCTTAACATGTACAAATGCCATCCAATGTCCATCGAGTAGGGCACAGCTATAGTGTTTTGAGGGCCGAGCTTTGAGGAAGAGGGCATGGCTGCGCCCTACTAGATGGACTATACTACCACCACATGCCTGACGAAACATTGCACTCTCCTTGTGTTGTGATCATGCAATAAATTACTAGTTTGGATGCCATGTACGTCGTTCCGTGGTGTGCTGGCAAATATCTTCATTGCTACTCGATGGACTGACGTTGGTTGGCATTTGTACGTATTACGCCTGTGTCTTTCTCCTTTTGTGAGTAGATATGTATTTTTAACATTCATTAAACAAGTTATACAGTAATGCACTAGGCTACCTTCTTTTGTTAGTGTGTTAGTTTTTGCTACCCTGAACCGAAGAGGGCAGCAAAGCTATTGTGTACATTTTGGTGGCTCCAGTTGGCAAATACCTATAGTGGCCCATTTGGTGGTTCAAAAAGGTAGAAGCGTTCATTTTGGTCCCATGAAGTTGGACTGCCAGGAAGAGTAGCTTACCCGTGGTACAGACTTGGTTTACACTTATGCGTGTGAATAAGGTTCAGGAGGGCAGTATTTTCAATATGAAGCCAAAATCAACATGGGGACATGACCTCAAACTAGCTGCGGAAAGTAAAAAATTTGAGAAGGTATTATTTTACTGAAAGAGTAGTTGTTACTTGGAGCAGACTTTCAGCTGAGGTAGTAAGTCAACAGTAAGTGAATTTAAACATGCTTGGGGCAAACACAGATCTATTCTCAGAAAAAAATAAGTAAAAAAAAATAACAAAATAAAAAAAGAGCAGACTCAATAGACCATTAGTAGTTCTTCTGCCGTCACTCTTTTTATGTTCCTATCTGTGAAAATGATTTCCCATTACTGTCTGTGGGTTGCTCTGCTTATTTAACAAGCTCAAAATATCTGTGCATGCAGAATTTGAACTACCTCTGCTGGCTTGTTTGGAATAGGAATGATAACAACTACATCATTTATGCCGTGTGAACAGCCCTAAACTGCAGCATTTCATCTCTATGTTTATTTGGTACCAGCATGATTCTCTGCAACAATCTTCAACATCTCAGTGCCGTGTAGCGGAATAACATCTAATGTAATACAGACCATGGGAGTCTCTAAGTCACACTCACAAAACTGATACATGGAAATTATTTAAAATTACTTTAAAACGAGAGTTCAGTTTTGACACCAACTACAGTGTGCTGATCATAGATGGCCTTTGAAGACCCAAATTCTCATTACAACCATTTGATATGTACTGTAGTCCAATATATCATCTTCTACAAGAAAATGAATGGCGGAGCAGCTATGTATTCCAATGTTTATGATCTCTTGTCCGGTAGGGATACACTCATTTCTAATTTATTAGCTCTGACAATGGTGAATAAAGTCTACTGTCTGAAGAACAATCAAAGGACATCAGCTATATAGGAAAAGCCATTCAATTAGACACCCCGTGTGGTGGTGTAGCAGCCGCTGCTACAGAGGAAAGTCGCTCTGCTCGCCCACACCCTTCTGCCCTCTCCACCATTCATAAAACTCATGTTACTATTCTCCCACAATGCATTGCATTCTGTAAATGGAGGAGGAGCAGTTGAATGACAGGATCACCACTCCCACTTTACAAAATGTAATGCCTTGTATGAGAGTAATATTACAAGTACTGTGAATGGCGGAGGGGACAGAAGGAGGCGGGCTGGTGGCGCAGTTTTCCCGGTAGCAGCCGCTGCTGTTAACTATCACAGCACCAGAAGACAGCCACTCAAGACAGTATACAGCAGACACTGCAGGGAACAGGAATTCAATTAGTATTTCAATGCATACCATTTGGGCAAAAACCTGTTCCCTACTGTAATGCCGTGCTCCGCAACGCACAGCTTTTTTACACTGCTGGGCCGCAAAAGGCGGACTATTCAAAAATAATGATCTGCAATACACAAACTATATGCAAACTATAGTGTTGGCTGCCCTTTTTTTTGCAGAGTAATGCAATGCACACTATGTTGCAGCATGTTGTAGAGGTGTGTTGGGGTGCCGCCAAAATTAAAGGCACTGCAAAACATCAATGCATGCATGTTGCATAATGCTAATGCTTGCGTTTTACCAGATGTTACCATACTGCGCGTGCATGAACAGGCCCACAAAGCTAAAAGACTCACAAGGAAAAAAATAACAGTAAAAAAGAAAGCAATGTAAAATAATACACTAAAGTGGTATTTTAAAGTGATATTAATGCTCTGCATTTTATTTTTTTTAATTAACAATCCTGTTTTCCATACCTGCTCTGTGTAATGGTTTTCCACAGAGCAGCCCCAAATCTCCTCTTCTTGGGTCCCCTCCGCTCCTCCCCTCTGCCGAGTGCCCCCACAGCAAGCCGCTAATAAAATATCCAACTTAATCACGGTTTCGGCTCATTCCATTTCAGTGAATATACCATGGCTTTTGGGAGTTCACATATTAAAGGGGTTGTAAACCCTTGCGGATTTTCACCTCGATGCATTCTATGCATTGAGGTTAAAAACCTTCTGTAGGGCACTAGACCCCCAGAGCCCCCCCCTTTACTTACCTGAGCCCGTTCGTTCCTGCGCCAAGGATGAGCACACACGCTCCAGCCGGGTCCTGATGAGATAGATTGATAGCAGAGCAGCCATTGGCTCCCGCTGCGGTCAATCAAATCCAATGATGCGGGAGCCAGGGGGTGGAGCCGAGTCCTGCTGTCTGTGTCAATGGAGGCAGCAGCAGGACACGGGAGCGCGCCCTCACGGGTGCCCCAAGGGAGAGCGCTTCTCGAATGGGGCACTTGAGAAGGAGGAGCCAGGAGCCCACTGAGGGACCCCAGAAGAGGAGGATTGGGGCCATGCTGTACAAAACCAACTGCACAGAGGGGGCAAGTATGACATGTTTTTTTTTTTACGAAGGTTTACATATCATTTTAAGGACTGAAAAATTCTATCTCGAGCAGTTAAAGGCTAGGTTCACCTTTACTAACATGTTACACCAGTATTCAGGTTACTAAAGCAGCATTCCCACAGCCCTCCGATCTCCCTTTGTGACAGCAGGCCAGGGATCTTCTCCCAAAACCTACTGTCACAACTTAAAAACAGCGCGACTGTGCGGGGCTCCGCCTTCACACAACCGCCTCATTCACAGAATTCTGTGAAGTAATGCACTACAAGTACTGTCTTCCACCGCGACAGACGGCTTGTAGTTCTCATTGAACTGCGGGGGCGCTGGTGCGCAACCTCACATACATTGTACCCATGATCTGCTGATCGCAGGTGTAATTCTCTACAGGCTTCTAAGAAAAAAGTAATAATAAATGCACATTTTATTAGCATTTTTTATTTTTTTCAATTACAAAATGTAACTTATCCCATAACCTCACTCCACTCTAACCAATCTCTATCATGAAAATAAAAAAAAAAAAAAAACACCCTCTGAATACCCCTTTCTCTTATGTCGTGGTCACAAAGACATCCCAGTGTGGAGTCCTCTTCTGTTTGCTTTGGTGGGAGCCAGTAGAGGAGTGACATCAGTCTGAGGGGAATGAAGAGGCCGGTGGTTTTGGTAGCATCTACAGCATTTATATAGCTGTTCCTGCAGTATTAGCAAGGGACCTGGATGGGGGTGGTGGACTTAGAAAAAAATAGCCTGCGAAAAATAAAACAACTTGCAGGATGTTTTGTCCCATGCAGAAGAGGCATAGGAGGGGCCTGGAGTTGGGCTTTAAAATATATCTAGGCATAACCTTATATTCAGTTTAGGATAGAATGGGGAAGGTTTATGCCCTCTGTAAGTTTTTGTTGCTGCTTGTTTCCCCATGGGGCGATGCACCCTCTATTTGTACTGGTAAGGAGTTGTTTCCAGAACAAGATGTAAAGGGAAATCTTCCACTAGGAATACCTACTTCGGGAACAAATTCTCCCAACTTTAGGAAATTTTCTCTAACTTCCAGTGAGGGGAAATTTCCCTAATGGTACACAGACCACAAAAAATAACTTTGCAGGGGTTTTGATCTTTTCTAAAATAAAAAAAAATGAAAAAAGTTTTAGCTATAAAAACAGCAGACTGTAAGGGTCTTATTAACGTTGCAGCAGGCCTTGCTTGTACAGGGAGACAAAGGTGTATGGATTCGGTATGACAGCTGTCACAGAGATCTATGAAGGCTCCGGAGATGTTGAAAAATGACATGTGAAGCAGATGCTGGGCTGTCAGCCGTTTAGATTTCATATTGTTCATCTATGTTTGTATGTGCATCTCCGGATTCAGGGAAAAAATGAAATGTTGTGCTATATGTCCACAAACAATGATGGCTACTAATAGCAGGGAGTCATAGGAAGACCTACACCGCACAGTCTGTAGTCTCAGAATAACCAGACTGATCCTTCTCTGGAAAGTCATCTATTTGGTGAAAGAAGTTTGAAGCCAATGGGTGGAGATTCCAAGACAATACCTTCCTCTTGTGATTGGAGAAATAAGGAGTATTGTGCTCCTCATCCAACATTTCCCAGTACATCTGTGTCTTTTGAAGACATCTGCACTCACCTGGCATTGCTGCCAATGCTCAGGCTACCCACAGAGCTCAGGGAGCAGTCAGGCACTCAGCCACAGACCAACCACACTCAGAGACCTCAGCTTCATATAAACACAGCTGAGTGTTTCCATTTATTCCTAAGAAGGAGGAACAGCAGTCAGAGAAGATCTGTTAACCTGCCCAATCGATGTTCACATTGGAAGTAATTGGCTGCCTGGTGTCACCCCTGACACAGGGGAACCGAGATCTGAATCATGTGTCTGGCATCACCCTGACATCAGGGATGTGAGCTAGGTGTCACTGGGGACGTGAGATGTGAATTGGGTGCTCGGTGTCACTGGGGACGTGAGATGTGAATTGGGTGCTCGGTGTCACTGGGGACGTGAGATGTGAATTGGGTGCTCGGTGTCACTGGGGACGTGAGATGTGAATTGGGTGCTCGGTGTCACTGGGGATGTGAGATGTGAATTGGGTGCTCGGTGTCACTGGGGACGTGAGATGTGAATTGGGTGCTCGGTGTCACTGGGGACGTGAGATGTGAATTGGGTGCTCGGTGTCACTGGGGATGTGAGATGTGAATTGGGTGCTAGGTGTCACTGGGGATGTGAGATGTGAATTGGGTGCTCGGTGTCACTGGGGACGTGAGATGTGAATTGGGTGCCCGGTGTCACTGGGGATGTGAGATGTGAATTGGGTGTCCGGTGTCACTGGGGACGTGAGATGTGAATTGGGTGCCCGGTGTCACTGGGGACGTGAGATGTGAATTGGGTGCTCGGTGTCACTGGGGACGTGAGATGTGAATTGGGTGCCCGGTGTCACTGGGGATGTGAGATGTGAATTGGGTGCTCGGTGTCACTGGGGACGTGAGATCAGAATTGGGTGCCCGGTGTCACTGGGGATGTGAGATGTGAATTGGGTGCTCGGTGTCACTGGGGACGTGAGATCAGAATTGGGTGCCCGGTGTCACTGGGGATGTGAGATGTGAATTGGGTGCCCGGTGTCACTGGGGACGTGAGATGTGAATTGGGTGCTCGGTGTCACTGGGGACGTGAGATCAGAATTGGGTGCCCGGTGTCACTGGGGACGTGAGATGTGAATTGGGTGCTCGGTGTCACTGGGGATGTGAGATGTGAATTGGGTGCTCGGTGTCACTGGGGATGTGAGATCAGAATTGGGTGCTCGGTGTCACTGGGGACGTGAGATGTGAATTGGGTGTCCGGTGTCACTGGGGATGTGAGATGTGAATTGGGTGCTCGGTGTCACTGGGGATGTGAGATGTGAATTGGGTGCTCGGTGTCACTGGGGATGTGAGATGTGAATTGGGTGCTCGGTGTCACTGGGGATGTGAGATGTGAATTGGGTGCTCGGTGTCACTGGGGACGTGAGATCAGAATTGGGTGCTCGGTGTCACTGGGGATGTGAGATGTGAATTGGGTGCTCGGTGTCACTGGGGATGTGAGATGTGAATTGGGTGCTCGGTGTCACTGGGGACGTGAGATCAGAATTGGGTGCTCGGTGTCACTGGGGATGTGAGATGTGAATTGGGTGCCCGGTGTCACTGGGGACGTGAGATCAGAATTGGGTGCTCGGTGTCACTGGGGATGTGAGATGTGAATTGGGTGCTCGGTGTCACTGGGGATGTGAGATGTGAATTGGGTGCTCGGTGTCACTGGGGATGTGAGATGTGAATTGGGTGCTCGGTGTCACTGGGGATGTGAGATGTGAATTGGGTGCCCGGTGTCACTGGGGACACCAGATTTAGAATTGGGTGCCCATCTCTAGATCATGTTCCATGATTATAAAGATAACCCTAGAGACATCTTCCTCTGAGCCCCCCACACTGCCCGGCCTCCAGTCACACCGGGAGAGGATGGGTTTTACGATCAGCCTTGATGGTAGAGCTACAAGTCCCAGCATGCCTAGCTGTCAGAGTGTACCATAGCAGGCCGGGTATTGCAGTGATCTGATTGGCTGGACGCTCTTACCTTCAGATAACTCGAGCTCCAGCTCGGCCAGGCTCTCCCGGATCTCCACCGGCAGTGTCTCCAGAATGGCACATCCCCCTCTCTCCGCCATCCCGGTGCTTCTTGTGTCATACGACTCAGCAGCAGCTGGCAGCCCGCATACCCCCCGCACAGGGCTCTCCTCCGCCGGCCAGCCAGGGCCTCTCCGGCACACGAAGCACAGTCTATGGCTCGGTCTGCGGCTGGTGTGCCACACTCAGCACTGCCCCCTCCCTGCTCTCCTCAGGCCTCTCCTTCCTCCCTCTGCCTCCGCTCCCAAGTCCACAGGACCGGCCTGGCGCGGGAACGCGCTTGGGAGCGGCCCGGGAGCGCGCGGTGAAGTGGGGTGTGTGTGTGAATGTTATGCCAGCTGCGAATCTGCCTAGTAACAGTATACAGCAGAGCCTGCGCTCGTCCCCGTCACTCATTGAGAAGCAGAGAGGCCTGGGTACGCCACCTACGCGCGTGCTCGTTTACAACTCGGCATAGCCAGTTCGCCACGCCCTTGCCAACTGATTGGTTACAACATAAGTCGCCTAATTGTCATTGGACGACAGAAGCCGCACCTTCACACGTGCTGGGCATTAGACGATGCTCTTTATGAATGGGCAGCCCATGGCACCGTGCACTGTACAAATCCCAGGTGCTGGATCCGTGGGAATCCTTGCACTGTCTATGCGGAGTTCAGCACTGACATTCCCACCAATGTGGCTTTATGGATCTGTATACCAGTGATACCAGCAAACCAAAGGTCATCACATGTGGTACCAGCCAACCATAGGTCATCATATGTGGTACCAGCCATCCATAGCTCATCATATGTGGTACCAGCCATCCATAGCTCATCATATGTGGTACCAGCCATCCATAGGTCATCACATGTGGTACCAGCCATCCATATCTCATCATATGTGGTACCAGTCATCCATAGCTCATCACATGTGGTACCAGCCAACCATAGGTTATCACATGTTGTACCAGCCATCCATAGGTCATCACATGTGGTACCAGACAACCATAGGTCATCACATGTGGTACCAGCCATCCATAGGTCATCACATGTGGTACCAACCAACCATAGGTCATCACATGTGGTACCAGCCAACCATAGGTCATCATATGTGGTACCAGCCAACCATAGGTCATCACATGTTGTACCAGACAACCATAGGTCATCATATGTGGTCAGTGGGAAAAGAAAATGCCGCTCCAGGTGAGTGATGGAACCAGGTAAGCTGGGGAATGGACTCCTCCCAGGGGTGCCGGCCCTGCAATGGGATAAAAGGAATGGATGGCTGCCCACCAAGGTAATGATGAATCTCTTTATTGTAAAATCCGTAACATGAATAACACCACAGGACAGGAGAGCAGGTACAGGTAGATGTGTTTCACACAGGGACGCTGCGCTTATTCGTGCATTTTTTACATTATATGTGGTACCAGCCAACCATAGGTCATCACAGATGATAGCAGCCAACCATAGATCATCACAGATGATACCCTGTTTCCCTGAAAATAAGACCTAGCGTGATTGTCTGTGATGGCTGCAATATAAGCCCTACCCCCCAAATAAGCCCTAGTTAAAGTCCTTGAAGGTCTTTTTTTCAGGGTAGGGCTTATTTTCAGGGAAACAGGGTAGGGCTTATTTGGGGGGTAGGGCTTATATTGCAGCCATCACCCACAATCACGCTAGGTCTTATTTTCGGGGAAACAGGGTAGCAGCCAACCATAGATGATCACAATCAGTCACCTACCCAGGTATTAATGGACTAAACAAGAACTGCACGACAAGTGCTCAAGATGGAGTTCATAGGTCAGAAACTGGGAACCAAGCATGCACTGTGTGGGGCAAGTGAGCGCAGGATAGGCGCACACAAGGGGCAATACAGGCACAGCAATTTAGGCATCTCTAAGGACGTGGTCACCCACTACTGCTCCGTGCTTAAACTGATGTTTGTGGGCTCACCGAGATCCCTACGACTGACGCAATTCGAAGGACTCTCCTTCTTCAGAGCTTCTGAAGGAGGAGAGTCCTTCAAAAGGTATCAGATAGTAGGGATCCCAGTGATGTCGCCCCCATGGTCTGGAGACTGTTAAAGTGATTGTAAAGGCTCGTTTTTTTTTTTTTTTTTTCATTTAATAACAAACATGTCATACTTACCTCCACTGTGCAGCTCGTTTGGAGTGGCTCTGATCATCCTCTTCTGGGGTCCCCGGGCAGCGCTGGTAGCTCCTCCCCACATCAGATAACCCGAAGCGCTCTCCTGGGGGGGGTTACTTGGTGGGCGCGCTCCTGAGTCCAACTTTTGGTGTCCATAGACACGAATGCTGGACTCGGCCCTGCCTCCCGGCCCACACGTCATTGGATTTGATTGACAGCAGCGGGAGCCAATGGCTGCGCTGCTATCAATCTATCCAATCAAGAGCCGGGACCCCGTGCAGAGAGGAACAGTGCATCTCCGCCGAGGGAAATACGGGGCTCAGGTAAGTAAAACGGGGAAGGCTGGGGGGCCGGTCACTGCCAGATGTTTTTTCATCTTAATGCATAGGATGCATTAAGGTAAAAAAAACACGAGGGTTTACAACCCCTTTAAGTCCAGGACTCTTGGGAAACAAAGGATTGGCTTGCAAAGCAATCTTTTCATTCCTATGCTTGTGAGTAGTATCTATGATTTTAACCACTTAAGTACCTCGTTTTGAGATTTGGTGTTTACAAGTTAAAAACATTTTTTTTTTGCTAGAAAATTACTTAGAACCTCCAAACATTATATATCTTTTTTTTCGAACACCCTAGAGAATAAAATGGCGGTCACACCGTATTTGCGCAGCGGTCTTACAAGCCCACCTTTTTTGGAAAAAATACACTTTTATAAATTAGAAAATAAGACAACAGTAATGTTAGTCCAATTTTTTTTTTTATATTGTGAGAGATAATGTTACACTGAGTAAATTGATACCCAACATGTCACGCTTCAAAACTGCGCCCACTTGTCGAATGGCGACAAACTTTTACCCTTAAAAATCTTCATAGGGGATGTTTAAAAAATTCTACATTTTGCATGTTTTGAGTTACAGAGGAGGTCTAGTGCTAGAATTATTGCTCTCGCTCTAACGATCGCGGTGATACCTCACAACTGTGGTTTGAACACCGTTTTCATATGCGGGCGCTGCTCACATATGTGTCTGCTTCTGCACGCGAGCTCGGCGGGATGGAGCACGTTAAAAATTTTTTTTTTTTTTTCTATTTATTTTACTTTTTATTTTTACATTGTTCTTTTTTGAAAAAAAAAAAAAGTGTCACTTTTATTCCTATTAATGTGTCCCTTGTTATAGAAAAAAAGCATGACATGACCTCTTAAATATGAAATCTGGGGTCAAAAAGACCTCAGATCTCATATTTACACTAAAATGCAATGAAAAAAAAAATGTCGTTTGAAAAAAAATGTAAAAAAAATGTCCCTTTTAAGAGCTATGGGCGGAAGTGACGTTTTGACGTCGCTTCCGCCCTGCAATGGTATGGAGCGGAGCTGGGGCCATCTTCCCCTCAGTCAGCTCCATACCACAGACCGAGAAGGATCTGATCGCCTCCACCGCTTACCGGAGCTGTCGGGAGGGGGGCCCCTCTCCCGCCAACAATAAAGGTGATCTTGCGGCGAATCCGCCGCAGAGACCACTTTTATCCGAAAGCCGACTGCCCGCTGAAGAAGAGGATACTGGGGTTATGGCAGCTAGATGCTGCCATAACAACGATATCCCTCTTCAAACAGCCATCGTATAACGACGCCGGATGGTCGGCAAGTGGTTAATATTTTAATAAATGCTTTGGGGATAATGCACTAGGCTGGTGCACCCTCTTTTGTTCATTTCCCCATAGAGACTCAAGGACATCCTCTGTCATAGAGGGCAGCAAGGCTTGGAGCGATATCCCCTGTGTTGTGGAGTACCACCTTTACCTCTGCCAGGCTACATTTATGCACAAGAAACATTTGGTGTCTGTGAATTGGCCACTGTGTATACCCTGAGGAAGAGCAAAGTCCTGAAACACAGACAGGCAAAATTAGTTGTAATTAGAGTCTATGTTCTGCAGAAGGGGAGTGTCTGACCAATGTTGTCATCATGCATAACATCAATTTACAATGATCCTTAATACATTTTTATGTATGCACATTCAATGGGCTGAATGTGTTTTTTGTTTTTTACTGATGTTGCCCTAATAAAGTTTTGTATTATGTTTTTTTTTTATACAAATATGCTGTCATGTACTTTGTAGCCATCAGGCCCCTGCCACCCGGTTCACTACATGTGGTTCTCCATGCTGCATTTAGCACTTGAGTGTTTATTCATTTCAATGGCTAGGATAAATTAAAATTCTGGTCAATTAAATAAATGCCTGAACACGTCTAAACACGTTTGAAAAAATGTAGATTAGGTGCGTTTTTAACACAGATTTTCTCCTGTCAGGGGAAACAGCATTTACAATAAACCAGTGTGCAAGAGGCCTTAGGCCCCTTTCACACGGGACAGATCCATGTTGATCCGACCCGTGAACATCCGCTGCTCAGCGGGGATCGCTCCGTTTTTCCCAGCTGAGCGGGCGGATGACAAGGCGGGACCCGTACACTGTGCAGGGACCGCCCTGTCAGACCTCCGCTCTCCCCTATGGGGGATCGGATGAGCACGGACCGTCTGTCCGTGTTCATCCAATCCGCTCTGCAGACGGATAGAAAAATAGGATTTTCTTCCGTCCGCAGAATCGGACGAGAGCGGGGACGGATGATATCGGGTGTCAGCGGATGTTCATCCGCTGACACCCGCTATCCCATAGGGATGCCTGTATGTCGGTATTTCATCCAAAAACGGATGGATGAAATACGGACATACTGTCCCCACGTGTGAAAGGGGCCTAACTTGTGCCAGTAAGCTCCTCTTCAAACCTCTTTCATGCCCCTACATGCTGCTCTAAAAGCTGAATCTAAATATCACAATGTGCATGGGCACATGGGCTAAAATAGCACTGCAGAGGCATTAAAAAAGTAAATTAAAAATGCCTCTAAAAGTTGTGTTGTTTTTTTTTTTTTTGTTTGTGTGTGAGGTCTTAACATGTACAGTATAAATGCATTCTAGTGGTGGAATATATGATTATTCTAGCCAATAGAATGAGCTTTATGCACATATGCTTCTAAAGGCCATACGCCTGTACACGTGCATAAATGCTTGTGTTTATTTTTAAGTGACTCCACTTTTGTTGAGGGGGAAAAAAAAACATTCTGTGGAGAGCATATTCAGAACTCTCTCTGCAGCACTCCGCGTTTAGCAGTGGTTACAGGCGTTTTGCATTTCACATGCCTCTGAATAAATATATATATAATTTTTTTTTCAAAATGCCCAAAAATGAAAAAAGCCTGTAAACGAAACGCGGCTAAATGCAAGTTACCATGTTTAGAATCGTTTGGCGCTTGAAATGCCTCTAAACTCAGCGTCTGAACCCATTTTTTTTGTGTTCCAAAAAAGCTTCTAAACTCAACTGCCTAGAAACTACTATAAACGACCCTGTGTACATGTACTGATAAGATAACACAGAGGAGAGTTCAGGGGCAGCTGAAAAAATGCCCAACTGCTCCTAAGGCCCCTTTCACACGGGCAGATAGAATTGTGCTTTTAGTTGCGGACAGATGAAGTTGTCTACTGCAGCTAAATGCACACAATGCTTTCCTATGGCACCATTCACACACTGCGTTTAGTGACGGTTTAGTTGCATGCGGTTTTGTGCAGATAGAAAAAATAAAGTTGACTGCGTCCAGGAACGATTTAGTGCAGCTATCTGCACATAGCTGCAGGTAATCGCAGTGTACGATTTCTCCTGCAGATAGCAGCAGCAACAAGGAAAGAAAAACAACAGGAAGCACATCAGAAATGGCAAGAATGTTCCAAACGCAGCCGCATGTAAACGCACGTAAAAGCAGCGAATCGCAATGTACAACTGCAAGTGAACGCTGTGCCAGGATTCTCTGAATTTCAAAATAACAAAACATGCTTTTAACAGTGGCAGAACAGCCGCCCGTGCGAAAGGGGCCTTAACGTTCATTTACCAGCAGCAGTGTACATGAGGCCTTATAATATAATCCTTCTATGTGAAACAAGGATATCTGTGTATAATGTTCTCATAGAATGCCAATGAGTGGAAAAACTGGAAAGAGATAAGGGCAACTATGCCATCTAGTGTAGCATTTGAGAATTGCAGTTGATTTTTAAAGTGATGCAAAGAATAAAGTTCAATCCAGTCAAAATTTCTCTTATCTTAATTGTACAAAACACAGGCTGGATATTCATAGACCCTGGGACGTCCCCAAGCAATGAATAAGAAGATTTCTGACAGTGTCCATTAACCACTTTAAAGTGGTTGTAAAAAACAAAACAACCCTGCAAGACAAAGGCATAACGAGCTAGTATGCATAGCATACTAGCTCATTATGAATTACTTACCTGAGATCGAAGCCCCTGCAGCCGTCCTCGTACACCGCTCCAGTGGACGACATCGCTCCCGGAGTTACTTCCGGGTATCGCTGGCTTCGACGCTGTGATTGGCCAGAGCGGCAATGACGTCACTCTCATGCCTGCGCACGGGAGCCGCCAGTAACGGCACACTTACTGAAGCAATGGCACGTATGTGCCATTGCTTCAGTTTGCTTCAATGCACATGTGCCGATGACGTTGGCACATGCAAATACAGGGGATATCTCCTAAACCGTTCAGGTTTAGGAGATATCCAGGGTAGCTACAGGTAAGCCTTATTATAGGCTTACCTCTAGCAAAAAGTGAGTTGTAAGGGTTTACAACCACTTTAATACCAGGCACTTATGCACCTTCCTGCCCAGACCAATTTTCAGCTTTCAGTGCTCTCACACTTTGAATGACAATTACTCAGGCATGCTACACTGTATCCAAACTAATTTTTTAGCATTTTTTTCTGACAAATAGAGCTTTCTTTTGGTAGTATTTAATCACTGCTGCGTTTTTTATTTTTTGCGATATAAGCGACAAAAGAGCGAAAATTTTGAAACATTTTGATAAGAAATAATATATGGGAAAGACAAGTTTTTTGATATAAAGCCAAAAAAAGAGAAAAACACCAATATACCAATATAGATGGCAGAGAAAAACACTTCATTATAGGATCAATATAGAAATATTTTTTATTTTGCACAATTTGCACACTTTATGGTGGTTATTATACACAAAAGTTAGCGCAATCCACTTTTTACGATAAATACGGTATATCCAAATAAAACGTTCAAGCTCATCTCTTCACCACACACAGGCAGGAGAATTCTTGTTGAGCAGGGTATTAGTGCTCGGACGAACACACTTAGAACGAACTTTAATAGTTCAAAGAATGTCAGGCAAACTGGTTGGCCCCTTACGCATGTTCACTTCATCAAATCTGGCCCTCTTTGAAAAAAGTTTGGACACCCCTGCCCTAGAAGAAGGAAAGAATGTGGTAGTCCGCCCAGTGGACAAAGGGGGAGATCTTGTGATACTCAACAAAGACAAGTATTACAAGGAACTCAATAGACTGATAGAAGATTCCACTACATATGAGAAACTAAAATCAAACCCATTACAAAATATAGGTCAAAACTTAAGAAATTAACAAAAACAGCAAACAAACAAGACATACTGGACAAGAGGGAATACAGGTACCTGTTATATACAAGGTGCCAAAAGTCCACAAAAACCAACTCGAACCAGCAGGGAGACCAATTATAAGTGGAGTGGACTCCCTCTTTTCCAGAAAGGAAGAATATATTGATCATTATTTACAGCCAATAGCACAACAGTTCCCTTCTCACCTTAAAGACAGTAAACAGTTAATCAATATCTTGGAAAATTTTCCACAAGAAGAAAACCTAATTCTCACAATTGATGTAGATTCCCTGTCAGGGCTGGGCTCAGCCCTTCCTTCTTAAAGCTGGCCGCTCAGCTGTCGGCTAATTGCCAGCTATCTCTCCACAGTGACTCACCTGTTGATGATATCTTGCTCGTCAGTCCTGCCTACTTAAGCCATCCAGTCCAGATGATCTCTGCCTTCGTCTTGGTCACATCTCTAGAGACACTCTCCTGTGTTCCTGTTAAAGACTTGCTAGTCTGACATTCCTTTTCGCTCCAGATCCCGCTTGCTGTTCTACTACGCTCATCTCTGGCTCCCTGACGTTTTGGCTTGTCTGACTATCCGTTTCAGTTCATGAACTCTGGCTATGTTTTGACTACGTTTACTCTATTTACCTTTTTATATTAGTATTAAACAAGTGTGATTTAACTGTGCTTCTGTCTCATTCTGATTCATGGTTTCCAACATTCCCTTTATACAAATATAAGACAAGATGATGCCTTGGAGGCCCAGCAATGGGCCCTAAAAGGATCATCAGAGTTAGAGGGTTCACAACAGAAATTCATTATAGAAGCCTTAGAACTGGCCATGAAGAGCAATTATTTTTGGCACGATAAATCATATTATTGCCAACACAAAGATGTAGCCATGGGAGCAAAGTATGCACCCAGTGTGGCAAACATCTTTTTAAGCAAGAAGAAATCTATGACAAATTCAGGCCAGACATAGCATTGTATAAAAGGTATATCGATGATGTAATCATATTGTGGAGGGGAAAGGAGGGTGACTTGAAAAAGTTCCTAGAGGAGATTAATATGAATCGGTATCACATCTCCTTCTCAGGAGGATGGAGCTCAGAGCAAGTCAACTTCCTGGACCTAGTGGTATATAAATAAGTAGATCAACTGTATACACACACCTATTTCAAAGAGAGACGGACCGCAACGTTTATATACCCAAACATAGCTGCCACCATCCCAGGTGGCTAGGGGGCATACCCAAAGGGCCAACTGATGCAGATCCACAGAAACTGTAATGACATAAAGGAATATAAAAAACAGGCAGACGTTTTGATAGAGAGATTTGTAGTGAAAGGTTACAAAGAAAATAAAGTGAAGAAGTAGAAAAGCAAGTAGAAACAATAGACAGGAGGGAGCTTTTAAAGGATAAATCAGACAAAGTGAATTCATTTAGTATGGTGCTAGTTTCTGACTACCATAGGCAATACAAGGAATTTGAAAAAAATAACATAAAAAACTGGCCTATCCTCCTTCAAGACAATACTCTGGCCAAGGTCTTACCAGCTAGGCCAGGGTTTTTATACCGAAGAGCACCCAATTTGAGGGTCAAATTGGTAAAAAATGTACCGGATCCTTCCAAAAGATTGGGTACTTTTCTGGATCACAAAGGATTGTACACTTGCGGTAGATGCAAAGTGTGTAGGACAATTAGAGAGAGACCCAGAAAGACTACATACCACATCCACATCTTTTCTTACTAGCATTGAATATATGATAAATAAATTGATTACGGCCAAACTACCCATGTCACATATCTGCTGGCTTGTCCATGTGGCCTACAGTATGTGGGCAGCACAACTAGGCAACTACGTGTAAGGATCAGGGAACATCTGAATAATATAAGTAAAGGGTACAAACATCATAGTATGTCTCAACATTTCAGAAAACAGCATAATAGGCATCCCAGTCTGATCAAAGTCTGTGGGATAAACAAAATAGAAGTACACTGGAGGGGAATCAACATGACACAAGCTGTATCCCAAAATGAAACTCGCTGGATACATGAACTGGGTAGTATGAGTCCAACAGGCCACAACATAGATATTGATATCAATTGTTTTATTTCCATCTTTTAATAATTTTAAAAGATATCACTCTGTAAAGGCTTATTGACATACTCTATGCACACAGATCTCTAACACTACTTTTATACTAATATTCAATCCTATTTTTATTTTTTTTATTTTAAATTTTATTGTCATTTCTTTTTATTTTCACTTTAATCTCATTCTTAATTTTCATTATTTTTGTTTCTATTTTTCTCTTTCATGTTAATTTATTATCATTCATAACACCCAGCGCACATCTTATGTTGAGACACACAACACTCAATCTAAAATTTAGTTTTGCCCACGTTAATTTTTAAATTACACACACGAGAGGTGCAATTAGAAAGTTTAAATGCAAGATGTCCCCACAGGACACCTTCAACACTAACAGTAGCACAGAAGGCGCCAACAAATTTGCATATCCAACAAGTGGGATGAACTCCGAGGGTCTACTCTGAATCCAACAGATTATTGGAGGGGGAGGAGTGCAATTTGTTATGACAAATTTATTTAAGTGACTGGAACGGGAGTTTCCTGCTTTTGATAACGTCGCACATAGATGAAGAAATGCGTCAAGATGAACTTCCTAAATGTTACCACCGGCCTGGTTAGTGGAACGCACGCCATACCATAGGCAGCGACCACTACCCATACATGTACAGAGCCGTTTTTTATGCTTAGTGTGATGTCCAGTCTGTTTAGAGAAACAATATTTTTATGGATTCTTACCATGTATGATGCCAATTCTTAATAAAACATGAGGATTTTATACTATGAGGAGTTTTTTCCTCTTCTGCACACCTGCATTTTTTGGCCGTGGAGCTCCAGAGTCACCACTGGAAGTAACCCACACCAGCGGGAGTAACCAGAGGACAACGTAGTGGGATAGTTCCCCCTAAAGGCCTACAAGCACAGCAGACTCCCTTTGCTATATGGTATAGGAGTCCAACACATCTGGTGAGTGCAGAGTATTCACAGTCCCCCACGAGGTGGATGCACAGATATTATTGGAACACGGAGCACAACAGCACTTTTTTACCGCTTGCCGACCAGCGCATGCCGATTTACATCGGCAGAATGGCACTGGTGGGCAAAAGGGCGTACAGGTATGTACCCTTTAAGAAGCGGTGCTGCAGGCGTATGCCTCTGTGACCATGACTGCGGGTCCCACGGACTCGATGTCCGCCGGGTGCCTGTGATCGTGTCACGGAGAGGTAGAACGGGGAGATGCTTTTGTAAACAAAACATTTCCCCATTCTGCCTAGTGACAGGACAGAGATCACTGCTCTCTGTCATCGAGAGCAGTGATCGCTGTCATGTTAGGTGTAGCCCCTCCCCCCACACAGTTAGATTCACTCCCTAGGACACACTTAACCCCTTCACTGCCATCTAGTGGTAAACCCCTTCACTGCCAGTGTCATTTACACAGTAATCAATGCATTTTTATAGCACTGATCACTGTATAAATGACAATGGTCCCAAAATAGTGTCAAAAGTGTCTGATCTGTCCGCCATGTCGCAGTCCCGAAAATCGTAGATCACTGCCATTACTAATTTTAAAAAAATTAAAATTAAAAATGCCATAAAACTAACCCCTATTTTGTAGACACTATACATTTTGTGCAAACCAATCAATATATGCTTATTGCGATTTTTTTTTTTTTTTTTTACCAAAAATATGTAGAAGAATACATATCGGCCTAAACTGAGGAAAAAAATTTATTTTTTAATATATTTTGGGGGGATATTTATTATAGCAAAAAGTAACAAATATTGCGTTTTTTTTACAGGGAGATACCCTGTAAATACCAAAATTAGTGCCGAGTTAAAAAACGTTTTTGGGAGTGAAAATTAGACTTATGTAGCCCAATGCAAGTCTCAGCCATTGATTCTAATGGTACAATTGTAACTTCCTCAAATAAATACTTTTCATGTTGAGATGAATGTATCTTTCTCTCAAAGAAATTGTCCTTGCAACAATGTTGCTTCTTATTAATCTATTTTGTTTTTAAAGTGGTTGTATACCCTAATTTGTCATTTTTACCTACAGCTAAGCCTAAACTAAGCCTATAATAAGGCTTACCTGTAGGTAAAATTAATATCTCCTAAACCTGTACGGTTTAGGAGATATTCCCTTTGCGTGCAGCAGCTGACGTCAGCAGCGCATGCACTCTGAATGCCCGGCAGACGCTGCCAGACCTTGCCGGGAAGAAGACCCACGCGTGCATGCGTAGGAGTGACGTCATCGCGGCTCCGGCCACTCACAGCGCCAGAGCCACAAACCCAGAAGAAATGCAGAGGGAAAGATGTCAGCTCTCTCAGCTTAAACCAGGCTGCGATACAGGGGCTTCGATCTAAGGTAAGTATTTCATAATGAGCTGGTATGCGGTGTATACTAGCTCATCATGCCTTCGCCTTGCAGGGTTTTTTTTTATTTTCGGGTATAAAATCGCTTCCGCCCGCCGGCTGTCATATGACAGCCAGGCGGCGCGGCTCTCGTTCTGGGAGGGCATCATATGACGCCCTCGCCTTCCCGGCCCACCAGGGGGCGCGCGCGCACCCACCGTGTCACTGGGGACCCGATGCGCGTGCCCGGCGGCCGCGGTGTCCGCTGGGCACCCGCAATTGCCCGGTAACACAGCACTGCACAAAGCAGGTAAGTATAACATGTTTGTTTTAATGAAAATAACGCAGAGACTTTACAATCAATTACCTTAACAGTCATACCCATCTAGATGGCTGCAGCTGAGAACTGAGCGATCAAAATCCGCTAATGGCTCAGTTCTCGGTCTTCACTGAGCAGAGAGCCAGTAACTGTCAGTCACCGGCTCTCTGCTATGGCTCTCCAGTGCTCAGTCTCTCAGCAGCTCTTTGAGATAGTTGCCGGTCCAGGCAGCTGGGTGGATCCTGACATTAGGGTTGAGATCCCTCCAGAGTCTGGACCACCTGAGTGACCACAGCTGACAGCAGACTTTAGCCTGTTGTCGGCTGAAAATGGGTCACAGGAGAGCAGAACAAAGTAGAGACAAAAGTGCTTTGGCCCTACTTCTTTAACTGCTTGCCGACCGCCGGCTGTCAATTGACGGCCAGACAGCGCAGCTCTCGTTGCGGGAGGGTGTCATATGACGCTCTCGCTTTCTCGGCCCACCAGGGGGCTCGCGCGCTCCCGCTGTGTCACTGGGCACTCGGTGCGTGTGCCTGGCGGCCACGATGTCTTCCGGGCATCCGCAACTGCCGGTAACACAGCAGGACCGTGGATCTGTGTGTGTAAACACACAGATCCACGGTCCTGTCAGAGGAGAGGAGACCGATGGTGTGTTCCCAGTACAGAGGAACACCGATCGGTCTCCTCCCCTTGTGAGTCCCCTCCCCCTACAGTTAGAATCACTCCCTAGGAACATAATTAACCCCTCGATCACCCCCTAGTGTTAATCCCTTCCCTGACAGTCATATTTATACAGTAACCAATGCATTTTTATAGCACGGATCGCTGTATACTGTAAATGTGAATGGTCCCAAAAATGTGTCAAAAGTGTCTGATATGTCCGCCACAATATCGCAGTCACAATAAAAATCGCAGATCGCCGCCATTGCTAGTAAAAAAAAAAAATAATAAAAATGCTATAAATCTATTCCCTATTTTGTAGACGCTATAACTTTTGCAAAGAATACATATTGGCCTAAAGTGAGGAAAAAATTTGTTAAAAAAAAAAAAAAATTGTATATTTATTATAGCAAAAAGTAAAAAATATTGTGTTTTTTTCAAACTTGTCACTCTTCTTTTGTTTATAGCGCAAAAAATAAAAAATGCAGAGGTGATCAAATACCACCAAAAGAAAGCTCTATTTGTGGGGAAAAAAATGATATCAATTTCATCTGGGTACAGTGTTGTATGACCACAGATTTGTCATTCAAAGTGTGACAGCGCTGAAAGCTGAAAATTGGCCTGGGCAGGAAGGGGGTGAAAGTGCACTGTATTGAGGTGGTTAAGAATGCTAGAATGTGTAATGTTTTGATAAAATATATTTTTCTTTGTCACTTTCACATGTTGCTGTCCATCTCACAAAAATCTTTACCCAAACTCACAGAGGTGTCTTTACAAACCACGAACAATTGCAAATTTAAAATGAGTCACAATTTTGTGTTTTTTATTATTTCCAAATGATCCTAATTTGAGCCCAAAAAACGTGATATGTGTACCAACATCAGAAATAAAAATGTCATTACCAAAAATCAGAGGGTAACATCAGTATTTTACACTCACACACCAAGAACCACCCAATATCTCAGAATAAATCAAGAAGAATAACTCCTGACTAGGAATGAGCTGAACACCCCCGGTTCAGTTCGCAGCAGAACATGCGAACAGGTAAAAAATGAACACGCGAACACTGTTAAAGCCTATGGGACACAAACGTGAAAAATCAAAACTGCTAATTTTAAAGGCTTATATGCAAGTTATTACCATAAAAAGTGTTTGGGGACCTGGGTCCTGCCCCAGGGGACATGTATCAATGCAAAAAAAAAGTTAAAAACGTCCGTTATTTCGGGAGCAGTGATTTTATTAATGCTTAAAGTGAAACAATAAAAATGAAATATTCCTTTAAATATTGTGCCTGGGGTGTGTCCTTGGTATGCCTGTAAAGTAGCGCATCTTTCCCATGTTTATAACAGTGCCACAGCAAAATGACATTTCTAAAGGAAAAAATGTAATTTAAAACTGCTCGTGGCTGTAATGTATTGTCGGATCCTGGCAATATAGATAAAAATACCTTCAGGTCTGGTATGGATATTAAGGGGAACCCTGCACCCAGGTACTACTGTATATACTCTAAACAGCTGTATATATACACTATACGGGCTGCCCTATATACTCTGCAGAAAATTGGGCCTTAGGTGTTGGTGGTACCAGAACACTGTAAGCCCTCAGAGTTACTCTTGTTGGACGCTGGAACGGGCCCTGCTGTGAAATATGACTGCCAGTTTCTTGTCCTTCTCTGGCACCCCTTTTCTCTAGGCTCATGTTATTCCCTTCCTCAACCTGAGAACCAACATCAGAGCCTTCAAATCACTGCACATCCTCCAGCAGCCGACATATATAACCGACACTGAGGTCGAATAATTCTGGGGACTCCTCCGTGCATGATGGTGGGGCTACAGAAGGAGTGCCTGTGGACAAGGAGCTGGTGGAATAGGCCATTTTGGCAGCTGCGTTGGAGGGCAAACTACTCTGAGCCTGGATGACAGAGAATGAGGAGGATGAGGACGGCTTTGTTATCCACTTCTTTGTTCGACTCGAACCGTGGGCTCATACCTACTCCTGACTAATGTAATTCCACCACCTATATGTCCAAAGAAATGCAGTATATGTGTATTTATGTGTAGGAGGGCTCCACATGTGGCAGCACAGTGGCTCACAGGTTAGCACTTCTGCCTACCAGCACCAAGGTTCTTGGTTTGAATCCCAAACATGCCACTTCATGTAGAGAAGTTGTCTGTTCTCTCTATGTTGTTAAAGTGTTTGTAAAGTCACTAAAGTGACTTTACATGTATCCCATGCAGATATGCTGCCATAAATGAAAGTGTAAGTCAGGGGTAGGCAACCTCAGCCCTCCAGCTGTGGTGAAACTACAAATCCCATCATGCCTCTGCCTCTAGGAGTCATGCCTGTGATTGTCAGGGTCTTGCAATGTCTCATGGGACTTGTAGTTTCAAAACAGCTGGAGGGCCGAGGTTGCCTACTTCTGGTGTGTTTGCTAGAAATGAACAGGGGAAATACCTTTTCTGAAACTGCAGCTGTGCGGTCACATGATCGCCCTGTGCTGGCCAGCCTCGATCTTTGCAGATAAGAGGGAGGGGACGAGATTCCTCTCTGCTGGCCGCTGATGTCACAGGGTAATCTCCGCCCCTCCTGCTTCTCTCCATAGA
The DNA here is from genome assembly GCF_042186555.1 of Aquarana catesbeiana. Classification (NCBI taxonomy): domain Eukaryota; kingdom Metazoa; phylum Chordata; class Amphibia; order Anura; family Ranidae; genus Aquarana; species Aquarana catesbeiana. The sequence goes on from NC_133329.1 coordinate 315,121,822, forward strand.
GCGAGGCTGACCAGCACAGGAGAATCATGTGATCGCACGGCTGCAGTGTCAGAAAAGGTATTTCCCCTATTAATTTCTAACAAACACTTACACTTTCATTATTGGCAGCATATCTGCATGGGATTCCTTTCCTATGTGCTGCATTATGCAGCTGAATAGAGGCGGGAGGGGCGGGGAAGAAAGCAATCTCATGATGACAGGGAGGGAGAGAGGAGAGACTGTCAGGGGCGAGGGCAGGACTGCGGATGACAGAGGCACGTAAACTGACCACGCTAGTCTTGGCTTAGCAGGCATGATTATCGTGATCAGAAGAGGCAGGGGGACTCAGGGATTGGCAGGATCAACCAGGTTTATTATCAGTTAGGAAGAGAAGAATTGCACAGCACAAGCACTGTGCTGTTATTTGGTTTTTTTTGTAATTGACAATTTTTATTAGGTTTCAATGTGTGCAATACAGTGGTTTAAAACATAGTTGTAAAAGGAAAAAATACCAAAAAGAAAGTGCTGAAGCAATTATAGTACGGGCTTCTCTGTCAGACATACCATCAACAGATTCTGTGAATTATAATTGCATGGCCCGAGAGGAGAGAGAAGTGAAAAATAAATAATAAATAAATTAAAAAAAAAAAAAAAAAAAGAGGGGAAGGGAAGAGAAAGGAAAAGGTATAAGAAAGTCCCAATCATTAGGGTGCGTCTCTCCTGGGCTATGAGAGTATACAGGATGGAGGGGGGGAGGGGTAAGGGTCTTATGAGATCATGGGGGTCCATTCGTTGGTGCCATGTTTCCTATATCGGTCCACTCGGTCCGTTAGTCTAGCCGACATGGACTCCATAACCTCTACGTCCTTGATTCTGGTATAAAGATCAGATAATGATGGGGGGGTTGTTGTTTCCAGTGGAGGGCTACTAGACATCTAACTGCCATTAATATTTGTATGGCCAACTTTTTGGCTAATCTGGATAGTTTAGGGGGGAGGCCCAGTAAAAAGAACTTAGGGGAGAGAGGGATATCTACCCCAAACAGCCGGTGGAGCAGTCCCTGGACCGAATGCCAATAGGGCTGGAGGGATGGGCAACTCCAGTAAATGTTGTATAGCGTGCCCCGATCCTGGAGACATCTCCAGCAGCGATCCGAGGCCGATGGATATATAGCATGCAGGCGTGATGGAGTTAGGTACCGGTAGAAGAGTACCTTGTATGTGTTCTCTTTGTAGAGCGTGCACATAGAGCTCTTAGCCGCCCAAGACCATATAGTTGCGCATTGTTCAAGGGTTAGTACCTCTCCGAGGTGTTCCTCCCATCTGCGCATGTATCTATGTTTCCCCACAGAGAGACCATATCATAGGAGTTTAGAAGTTTATAAAATGTCTGTAGTCAGTCATTTCTGTGTGGGGACTGATAGGATTAAGCATTCGAATGGGGATGGCTTAGAGAATTGGAGGGTTGGTGTGATGGTGAGTGCATAGTGCCGAATTTCGAGGTAGGCAAAGAAGGCACTACGGGGGAGCTCATGTTTAGTTCTGAGTTCATCAAAGGGTAACAAGATCCTAGATACTGGGTTCACCAGATGTCCATAGTGAAAGAGATTCCTCTGAAACCTTGGGGAGATCATCTGGGAGGTTAAGCTGTCAGGTAGTTTAGGGTTGTAAAGGAAAGCTGTTACCAAGGAGACCTTGGATTGTAGGGGGTTGTTGCGGTTTAGTTGTCTCCAGATGCGTAGGAATTTCATGGTATGTAGTAGGGCGGTGGAAGGGACATCCGTGTTAGTATTCCACAGTAGATTGTTCGGGTGGATGGGAGCTAGCCATATTTTGTCTATTTGGGTCCAGCGATTATAGGGTAACCCAGGATATTATAGCCCTCAGTGGGTAGCATAATAGTAACTTTGGAGGTGTGGAAAGGCCAAACCCACATCATTTCGGGGGGCAAACATTATGGAGCAGGCTATTCAGTGCTGTTTATAATTCCACATAAAATTTAGGAGGTCATTCTGGAGTTTCCTGAGCTGGGCAGACGGGATGGGCACTGGGAGAGTCATAAAGCAGTACAAGAGTTTGGGTAATATGTTCATCTTAACCAAGGCAATGTGTCCAAACCAAGACATTGGGTAATGTCTCCATTTGGTCAAAAGGGATTGTATAGACGCGAATAAGGGTCTGAAGTTTGCATTGTATAGGGATTCGTATCGAGGAGTAAGGTATACCCCCACATATTTAATAGCATGGGATTTCCACGTATATGCAAAGTTTTCTGATAGATGCACTTCCGAGAGAGGGAGATTGAGTGGGAGGGCTTCTGATTTAGCTGGGTTAACCTTGTAACCAGACAGGGACCATATTCCTCAAGGAGTTTATGGAGGTTAGGGAGAGTTATATGCAGTCAGGTTAGGGTCAGGAGAACATCATCAGCGAAAAATTAGATTTTAAATTTGTGACCTCTAACCATTACGCTGCTTATGTTGGGGTCCCATTGGATCTGGGCCACCAGGGGTTCAATACACAGGGCGAAAAGCAACAGGGAGAGCAGACATCCTTGCCTAGTTCCATTCGAAATGGGAAAGAAAGAAGATGCCGCAAAAGGTGTTTTGATGGAGGCGGATGGAGTTGCGTATAGGTGCCTAATTGCCCTGAGTAATGGCCCCTGAAAGCCCAGATATTCAAGGGTGGAAAACATAAAAGGCCAGCTAAGCCTATCGAAGGCTTTCTCAGCGTCTAAGCTGAGCAACAGAGCTTCGTCTTTTTATCTATTAATGATGTCTATTAAATTGATGACTCTTCTGGTGTTGTCTCCCACTTGGCGCCCTGGGACAAAGCCCACCTGGTCCTTATGGATCAGGGAGGAGAGAATGTAATTTACTCTGAGGGATAATAATTTTGTAAAAATTTTCAGGTCTGAATTTAATAAAGGTATGGGTCTATAATTCCCGCACAGTGTGTGATCTTTATTGGGTTTGGATATGAGCGTGAGGTGTGAAGGCTGCAAGTCTCTTGAGATTTCATCTTTGCACATGAATCCGTTAAAACCACATGTGGAAGTGGGGTGGGTAAAAAAGTTTTATAATATTCATACGGAAGGCCATCAGGCCCGGGCCTTATTATTTGGAAGTCTCTGAGATCTCCTCGTTGGTGATCGGAGAGTTGAGTGTCAGTACTAGGATCCCTTTAGGACCCAGCACAACTCACCTGACACAGCCTTTGCCTGGGAAACAACAGTGATTGGCCAGCTCACCTTTAAATTACTTGTATCAGCATTCAATCAGTTTACCTTGTGTTTGATCCAGCTGATATCTGCTCTGTGTATTTCGTGTATGACCCGGCTCGTTTGACCCTGTTTGCTTGCTTCTGATTCGGTACCATTTGGACTCTGATCTTCCTGTGTATGACCCAGCTTGCCTAAACCACGCTTTGCCTGATTCTACTGTAGTACCTTCATCTGCAGCGGTGAACTACAAGCACCAGACAACATCTATCCTCACCTGCAGCGGTGAACTACAAGCTCCAGACAACATCTATCCTCATCTGCAGCGGTGAACTACAAGGTCCAGCAAACATCTACCTTCATCTACAGCGGTGAACTACAAGTCCCAGCTGACCTGCTTATGGTATGTGCTTTTGTTCTTTGAACTCTTTGCATAATCAGAACACCTGAACTGTTACCTGTTATATGCTCCTAGCCTGACATTGAGGTAGTGTAGGGCCTCTGATGGTAAAGTGGCCATCCCGCTGGTTGTGAGGTAGGTTCGTATGCGGTCATTAAAAGTTGCTTGGGTCGGTAAGTATGGTATGGAGGGGTTGTTGTAGAGGTCCGAGTAATCTCAGAATAATTGGGCAATACGCAGAAGGGTTGGAAGCCAGATCCCCAGTCAGGCGACCAAAATTGGGGGCATATTGGACTATTCCGGTACGATAAACAGGGATAATAATTTGAAGTATATGAAGGCAGTGATAAAAATTAAAATTGTTTTTATTGATGCAGAAGACACAACAATGGTAATAAAATAGAACATAATAAAAGTACAAATATATCACCAGTAGGATCATTGGTATACAGTACAACACAAAATCTCAGATATCATATTCCTCGACTAGTTATATGAATGATTTCATGAATGATTTCATATCCCCCACGAGCCACTCCCCTCATCACTACCTTTTCAGTATCACCCCCATCACTCTATGTTTCACTTTTTTTGCGTGGTAATTTAGGTTACCTTACCCCCTGATAATATTTATTTTATGCTTATTACCCCCGTCATTTTGTTAGCTCCCCCAGGTCGCCGTGGGAGATCATCTTAGGGCGGTGGGGCCGCGCGCCTGGGACCTGTTGGGACCTGGGTAAGCAGACTCGCTCCCCTTCCCCCCAGAACTTTGCATTACCCTTTTGTGAATGTTGATGCTAGATTACTATTATATCTATTATGTATTTTGGTAATTTCATTGTACATCTTCTATTTGTTAGGTTCAGACTGTTTAGTTCAAAATCATCTCCAGATTCCCTCCTGACGAAGCGGTTTATGTCCGCGAAACTAGTCGAGGAATATGATATCTGAGATTTTGTGTTGTACTGTATACCAATGAGGTATGTTCCCGGAGTTTACGCGCTAATAAGCTGTGGGCTTTATTATATCTCAACTGACGCAACCTCTGAAGGGCTTTTTCAACCTTGCCAATGTCTATACTTTTGAGAATTGCCTGTAGGAGTATAATTTCTCTCAAAAGACAGATTGAGTATGAGGTCGTGAGTCTGGATTCTAAGTCTCGTAGTCACGGTGCTGTCTGTTCTCTAAATAGCCTGATATTTTTCTTCCAGGCCGTAGAGACCGCTATGCATTGTCCATATGACCATTTTGTGTACTTCCCAGAGGGTTCCCACAGGGATCTCCGGGTATTATTCTCTACAAAGTATAGTTAAAGTGTTTTATAACTCCGACCTATGAGCGAGATCCTTCAGGAGGAAATCATTAAGCCGCCAGTGGCATTGTTTGACCCTGGAAGGATCCAATTTAAGTTTCAAGAGGATCGCTGTGAGGTCCGACCACGATATGGGCAGGATACCCACGTCAGCGATTACCCGCAGGGAAGTGGCATTAACAAAAAAGTAATCTAGCCGCGCGTGTGTGCGAAATGGGTGGGAGTATTGACGCGCCGTTGGGTGCTCTGCTCGCCATGCGTCAAACAGAGCAAACTTGCAATTGATCTGACAGAATTGTTGGGATTGTCTGGAGAGGCGCGTAGAGGAGATTTTTTTGGTGAGGGATGTTCTATCCAGAGTAGGGGAGAACGGAAGGTTGAAATCACCTCTCACGACTAAAAAGAGTGTGTGGTTCTGAATAGGCAGTTGTACACCTTAGTCACAAAGGGCATCTGGTTCACATTCGAGGGAAAAAAATGTTGCAGAAAGTTATGTCAGATTGTTGCCATCTACCACTAAGGATCAAAAACCAGTCGTGGGGGTCGGAGTAGGAGGAAGTGGGTGTGAATGGAGATCCCTTTTTATCAAAATGGCCACCCCTGCTTTCTTTTTAGTGCTGGAGGCTAGGAATCCCATGGGAAAGAATCGCAACGCAAACGACAGGGTGCTTTTTTTGTTAAAGTGTGTTTCTTGCACAAATATGACCTCCGCTCCAGATTCTAAGAATCGCAACGCAAACGACAGGGTGCTTTTTTTGTTAAAGTGTGTTTCTTGCACAAATATGACCTCCACTCCAGATTCTCCGAAGCTCCTCAGTGCTAGTTGCAATCTAAAATTTGAGTTAAAACTGTTAAGATTATGTGAGTAAATCTGTACCATGTTGAGATTGGGATGTGAGCAGGAGGTGTTAGAAGAATGCATGTTGAGGTGTTGTATACTCATCAAACCCAGAGATCCAGGAATGAGACCAGAGATGGCGACCCTCGCATATGGGAAGATACAGGAGCCCAGGAGAGAGGAGCCACGAGAGGGAAGGGAGGAGAGAAAACAAAAACATGTAAACAAAATAAACAGAATTCACAATTCTCATAACAGGGAATGAAGGTCCGTCATTAGACCAAGAGTTCCATGTTACCTCCATCGTCTAACAGGGGCAAGGGGGGTAAATAATGGTTAGAAAGGGACTTTTGCTTTACTAAACAAGTTAGAGGGGTAGTGTCAGATACCGAACTCCAACTGGTACCTATGATCTAGGACCTGCTAAAAAACAAAGCGGTTAAAAACTAAACAAAACCTTGGTGACAATACTAGTTACTTTAAGGAATAACTTGAACATGTGGGCAGAAACACGTAGGCTGTGAGTCACAGTCACAGGGTTGTCCGCACCCAGGCCGGGTGTCAGGAGAGCTATCACCCCGTCAAGCCGGTCCAGGTGCCAGAGGACAGGGCGTCCAGGAGGGACAAAGGTCGCCTCCCGTGGGGGGGGGGGGGGGGCACAACCTTGGGAGGAAAACAAAAACAAAGCAGTCATTGCAAATATAAACTCCAACTTTGGTAAACCGTGCAAAGAAAAAAGTGTCCCTCCAGGATTGGGCTTGTCACCTGTAAAAATGAGTCAAAAAGAGCGAAAGTAGCCATGGCAGTGTTCAGGTTGGTTGTTGTTTAGGGTTCTTATGGGGGTGACAGGGGGCGTCCCCTCCTCTTCACAGGGACCCTTTGCCAGCCGGTCGTGGCGGGGGTGATATCCCAACCTGGGAGGTCTGGAATGGGGACATGAAGAGTCTTACAGAAGAAACGAATGTCCTCAGCGCCGCTGTCTTCCCGACATGTGTGGACGTCAGGCTAAAGGGGATCCCCATCAGTAGGTGATGGTGTTATCCTGAAGGAAGTGAAGGAGCCGTTGAAGCAGCCTACGCTTCTGTAGAGTAATCCAGGATAGATCAGGAAAGAGTTGGATCACTCTACTCACCCGGGATTAGCGCATGATGTCCTCGCGAACGAACGAGTGCACTCTACAGATTACATCTCTAGGTTTGGACGCTTGACCTTTAGGCTTCAAGGCTCTGTCCATTTCAATGTGTGTGGAGATAGGGACTCCCAGCAAGTTGTTAAAGATTGTTTGGAGGACCGATCGCAAGTCCTCTGGACCGGAAGACTCCGGGAGGCCCCGGATCCTAATATTGTTGCGACAGTTGTGATTGTCCAAGTTTTCCAGGTGGCGTTGCATGTCACGGAGCATATATCGGTCGTCTGTCTGTTGGGTTTGGACTCGGTGGACAGTGACCTTAGTGGCTTGCATGTCTTCATCTAGGCTTCTTTAACCTCAGATATCAGCAGCTTAAAGTCAGCTTTGGTGGGTAGTGTGTGTAATTGTTCCCCCCAGGAAATCAGTTCATCTGCTGTGAGGATGGAGGGTATCCTGGGCAGAGGTTGATGGTGGCCAGGGCCTACGAGGGGGAGGCCCACGGTTCAAACCACTCTCTCTGGCCCTCCATCTGTAATGGCGGTGCTGGGCTCAAATGGGGGCCAAGCAGGGGGGAGGGTAGGGCAAGAGCTCAACGTGGGCTCCGGTTAAACAGGTGGTACTGGGTTCACAGGACCGAAGCGGCCTCTGTGCCTTTGGTGAGCCTGGGGCAGAAGACGGGGTCAGGGTGGTATGAGAGGTAGGCCGCAGCCGGGATTGTGAGCGACCCGATTGGGATGTGGGGGAGAGTCCCCAATGCTGGAAGGCCAGTGGGGTTCCCCGCAGGGAAAGTGAATCAGGTCCAGGGCCATTAGAGGGAGAGGGGACATGAGAGGGACTCACCCGCTGAGCTGTTGGAAAAGTCCCGGCATCCAGGCCGCAAGATGGTGGCAGCTGCTCCCCATGGTGTGGTGGAGGAGGGCCGTGCAGAGCTGGTGTAGCTTAATGTGTGCAGTGGGTCTACTGCGGGTTGACATACCGCTGGAAGGAGTGTCCGTGGGAACTGCTGCAGCCGCCTGCTTAATTCCCAGAGCCTCTGGAGGAAGGAGCGGGGATGACTGTGTGGTGCGCTGCGGCGTCATGATGTCCGTCTCCCGCATGGTGGATTCCAGGAGCGTGGTAAAGTAGGTCTGGATCGGGGGACCCCGCGAATTAGGGCGTCCTGAGGTTCCCCCTAGTTTCTGTGTTCTGCTGGCTTGGTTTCTGCCCATCAGTTTGGAACTGTGTCCCCGTTAGGTGCTTTTTGGAGCAGGTCCGTGAGGATCGGGGAGATCTCACGACCATCTTGATCAGCGCCCAGCCACGCCACCACTGTGCTGTTGTTAATGCCTTAACCACTTGCTTACTGGGCACTTAAACGCCCCTCCTGTCCAGACCAATTTTCAGCTTTCAGCGCTGTCGCACTTTGAATGACAATTGCGCGGTCATACAACACGGTACCCAAATGAAATTTTTATCATTTTTTTCCCACAAATAGAGCTTTCTTTTGATGGTATTTGATCACCTCTACGGTTTTTATTTTTTGTTAAAAAAATTTTAAAAGACAGAATTTTTGAAAAAAAATTATATATTTTTTTATATTTTGTTATCAATTTTTGCAAACAGTTAATTTTTCTCCTTCGTTGATGTACGCTGATGGGGCGGCACTGATGGGCACCGATAGGTGGCAGTGATGGGCACTGATGGGTGGCGGTTATGGGCACTGATGGGTGGCAGTGTTGGGCACTGATTGGCACTGACTGATGGCAGCACTGCTAGGTGGCACTAATAGGTGGCACTTGTGGGCATTGATAGGTGGCACTTGTGGGCTTTAATAGGTGGCACTTGTGGGCTTTAATAGGTGGCACTTGTGGGTTTTAATATGTGGCACTTGTGGGTTTTAATATGTGGCACTTGTGGGCACTGTGGGCACTGGCAGATGGCACTTGGAGGCACAGATGAGGCATCTGTGCCTCCTTCCTCTTCGGGACCGATGTCCCTTTGACATGAGCCGGTGATCGGCTTTTTTTTCCTCCTCACGCTGTCAGCGTGAGGAGAAAACGAAACCGATCACCGAGCTTTTGTTTACATCATGTGACCAGCTGTCATTGGCTGACAGCTGATCACATGGTAAGGGGCCAGGACCGGCCCCTTACTCGGATCTGTGATCATCCGAGTCTCCGTGACTCGGTGATCACAGCGCGCACACCGCGCGCCCTGCAGGGTGCGCGCGGTGCGCGTGCATAGGGGAGGACGTCATATGACGTCCTCCCGGAGATTGAGGTCCGCGCTGTAGCCGTCATTCGGCTATGGCCCGGACCTCAAGTGGTTAAAGGAAGAGGACCTTAGGTTTTTTTGGTTTACAAACACTTTAACCACTTGTCGACCGGCTCACGCTGATATACGTTGGCAGAATGGCACGGATGCGCAAAACAATGTATGGGTATGTTGTTCCCTTTAAGAGCTACCACAGGCACAAGAGCCAGCACGGGGATTTGTGTGTGTAAACACACAAATCCCTGTTCTGTCAGGGGAGAGGAGACATAACGTTTGTTCCTAGTAAGTAGGAACCGCGATATGTCTCCTCCCCCAGTCAGTGCTATCCCCATACAGTTAGAAACACTAACTAGGGAACACATTTAACCCCTTCATCTCCCCCTAGTGTTAATTATTGCGATTTTTTTTTTACCAAAAATATGTAGAAGAATATATATTGGCCTAAACTGATGAAGAAATTTGTTGTTTAAAAACATTTTTGGGGATATTTATTATAGCTTTTTTTTTGTTTATTGCGCAAAAAATAAAAACCGCAGAGGTGATCCAATACACCAAAAGAAAGCTCTATTTGTGGGGAAAAAAAATGCAAATTTCATTCGAGTACAGCATTGCATGACCGCACAATTGTCAGTTAAAGGGACACAGTGCCAAAATTGTAAAAAGTGCTCTGGTCAGGAAGGGGGTAAAATCTTCAGGGGCTGAAGTGGTTAAACATAACTCCTGACTCAGGGCCTTACATAAAGTATGTATAAACGTAGTATTTATGTGTAGGAGGGTTCCACCACCATTGCAAATTATGTGATATGTTGATTCCATGGGCAAGGACTCTAATCAGCCTTAACATTTCCCCACCACCATCAATTGCAGCCTCTTACCAAGCCAAAACTCACAAAATGTTTTAGCTCTCAGCATGCTGACAGTAATCAACCATAGCCAGCCTTTAAAACAGATGGCATATGTCAGAAACAGGTTGTTCACTGGCTCTCTGGCCTTCCACAGTACATCTGCATTGATTAACTTCTTGCACCCCTGGGACTTAGGACTGTTTTACACCACAGAGATGCAGCCTAAAAACATGTGGCAGCACAGTGGCTGATAGGCTAGCACTTCTGCCTAGCAGCACTGAGTTTGAATCCCAATCCTGCTACCTGGCTAGAGGTTTGTATGTTGTGGTGTTAAAGTTTCTTTTTCACCAGTGCCAACATTTTTTCACATAATGGAACCCCAAGAAATCACATTATAAATCAAGCAAGTGTGGGTTTGCACCAAATCTAGAAATCCTGAATGATACCAGGCCACATGCCCTCAACATGGGGAGAGTGCTTTGGGGTCCCCCCAAACCACCTTGTCCCCGTGTTGATGGGGACAAGGGCCTCTTCCCGACAACCCTGGCGATGGTTGTTGGGGTCTGCAGGCGGGGGGGCTTATCAGAATCTGGAAGCCCCCTTTAATAAGGGGGTCCCCAGATCCTGCCCCCCATGTGAATATTGTTAAAGGGAGCTTCCAGATTCTGATAAGCCCCCCGACCGCAGACCCAGACAACCACCTGCCAGGGTTGTCGGGAAAAGGCGCTTGTCCCCAGCAGAGCCCCCCTGCCCCAAAGCACCCACCCCCCATGTTGAGGGCATGTGGCCTGGAATGGTTCAGGAGGAGGGGGCGCTCGCTCATCCCCTCATTTCCTGACGTCCAGGCTGCATGCTTGGATAAGGGTCTGGGCATGGATTTTGGGGGGCCCACGGCATTTAAAAAAAAAAATTTTGTACGGCAATTTTTTGTTTTTCGTACATTCAGCTATCAGCGGGGAACCCCGCTGACAGCTGATGACTCATTGGTAAGGACGTGCCCCTGGTTTCCCGGCCCCTTGCTTAGCAACCAGCTATATATTTTGAAAATAAAAACTGCAAAGCTTACATCTTAATCAGTAGCATATGCTGACAATAGGCGAATGCCTAATAGCCAATGCCATATGAGCATGGTTGTTACCATATTAATGCCTCAAATGCAAAACATTATTGTATAGAATGAAAATAATCAAACATTAGTAACTGTATTTTCTACAATTGGTTGTGGTTAGTATGGTTGTGCTTAGCTCCGTAGCATGGTGGTATGACCTGCTACCTTCAAAGGTTCAATCCATGGGTTCAAATCCCACTGATGGTATCGCCTACTAAAGACTTGCATTGTACTCAGCAGCATAGTTAGCCAATGCACACCAGTTTGGTTGATTTCATAATTTTAAATCTTCAAATGCATGCAAAGGTACGGAAGTATTCAATAATATTATGGTGTGGAATTGCAAAAATCCGGCTATCCAAAAATGAAAACAAAAAACGTTGTGCGGAGGAGGAAGAAGCAGGGAAGGAGAAGCTGGAGGAAGAAGAAATTTTTAATAAAGGACTTGTCAAAAACTGTCTATTGCCTTTTGTCACATTACACTTTTTTTGGTGAATGGGTAGGGGTATGACGTATCCCATACTCAGTCACATAGAGGGGGGGTCAAGATCTGGGGGCCCTCTTGTTAAAGGGGGCTTCCAGATTCTGATAAGCCCCCTGCAGATTCTGACAAACACCAGCCAGGGTTGTCAGGAAGAGGCTCTTGTCCTCATCAATAAAAATGGGGGGGGGGATCCCAAAGCACCCTCCCCATGTTGAGGGCATGTTTCAGGAGGGGGGCACTCGCTTGTCCCCCCCCCCTTTCCTGACCTCCAGGCTGCATGCTCGGATAAGGGTCTGGTATGGATTTTGGGGGGCCTCACGTAATTTTTTAAATTTTGGCATAGGGTTCCTCTAAAATCCATACCAGACCCCAAGGGCCTGGTATGGATGGGGGGGGGGGGGGGGGGGGGCGCACGCCTTTTTTTTTTTTTTTTTTACATTACAAAAAAAATTCAAAAAAACTTTTGTGCTTTAAAAAAATAAAAAAAAACAGCAAAGTTAGCCTAATTTTTTTTTGCATAATGTGAAAAATGAAGTTACGCCAAGTAAATAGATACCTAACATGTCATTCTTTCTTACACTGGCAGTTTCGTCACTTCGGGGCCCCTGCTGGGTATGGCGTGATGGTCCCCCCCCCCCCCCATGGATGGGAGTCAGAGGGGCAATATATTGTTTTACCCTGTTAATTCCCAACTGGACACCCAAAAATGACGACAGTAACTGTCCTTTCTTGGAATGTTCGGGGCCTGCAAGACCCCCTAAAGCGGACGATGGTATCATCCTTATTGAGGAAACGTCTCCCGGCTATATGTGCTTTACAAGAGACCCACCTTACTGCCGATTCTCTGTCATGCATTAATTTCAGATGGGTGGGTAGGGCATATCACTCCACTCACACCTCGTATTCTCGGGGTGTGAGTGTACTGATACCTGGCTCCATAGATTTTGTGGAGTTAGATTCTGAGCTTGATGATGAGGGGAGATATGTATTTTTATGTTGTAAATTGTCTACCTTTAAATGTATACTGGCATTTGTATATGTACCCCCTCCGTACAATAATCTGGTGTTGAGGTCCCTGGTGACGTTCCAAATGAAGTATCCGGAGACGCCATTGTATGTCTTTGGGGACTTCAACAATTATACGGACGCAGTACTAGATAAGCACCCGCCTGTGGTAGGAGGGAGGGGGGTACACTGCACGGCTCTTAGGAAATTTATTGAGGAAGTGGGATGGAGGGACCCATGGAGAGCCAAAAACCCGGGGGTAAAACAGTTTTCCTGTTTCTCAAAAAGTTATGCATTATTATCAAGGATAGATTTATGCCTATGCTCTAGTGCAGCTGAACGACACATTTCTGAGGTGACTTATGCTCTTAGGAGTGTGTCGGATCACTCCCCATTGATAGCAACTTTAGAGGTACGCCCCCCTTCTACGGTGGCAAAAGCCCCATGGAAAATGAACGCTTTTTGGCTGAGTCTCTTCCCTTCCCATGAGCAAATAGAATCTCATATAATAGACTTTTGGCGCCTACATGAGGCTGACGAACAGTGGCCTGTGAACTGGGAAGCCTTTAAGGCTGTCCTGAGAGGCCTATTTATAACTGAAATTCAAGCTGTTAAGAGAAAGACACATGCTCAGAGGGAGGGAATTGAAAACATGGCAAAGGAACTGGAGAACAAATTTATCACAGATCCGACCCAAAGTAACAAAGAGGCGTGGCTCTCTGCGCAAGATGCGTTGTATAAAATCACGACATCTACAGCAGAGAGGAAGAGATTTTTTCATAAAGCAGCATTTTATGAGGAGGGGGAGCACACTGGACGCCTGTTAGCAACCATTGCCCATGCCCATCAAACTTCCCCCTCAATTGGGGCCTTACGTACGCACCTTGGAGGGCTAACCAATGCCCCGGACCAAATCTTAGCAGAATTGGTGGAGTTCTATTCCTCCCTCTATGAGTCTAAACAAACATATACCCTAGACTCCTTATCCGAATATCTGGACAATATTCAGCTCCCCAGCTTACAAGTGGCAGCTAGGGGGGAACTTGACGCCCCTTTGACTGTTGAGGAGCTGCAGTTGGCGACCAGTCTGTTCCCCAATTTCAAGGCTCCGGGCGACGATGGACTCCCCATCGAGGTATACAAACAATATGGCGAGCATATACTTCCACGTCTACTGAAGGTATTTAATGCAGCGAAACAGAGTGGCAGCCTTCCTCAATCAATGACTAGAGCAAATATAGTTTTGATACTAAAACCCAATAAGGACCCTCTCGACCCGGGGTCATACCGCCCTATATCTCTTTTACAAACTGACGTAAAGATATTAGCCAAAGCATTAGCAATCCGCATGAATAAAGTCATATCCAGTATAATCCACTCGGATCAATCCGGGTTTATGCCCCAAAAGTCGACTGCGATAAACCTCCGCAGACTCTTCCTCAATATCCAATCCCAGCCAGACAATAGGGGAGATAGAGCGTTGCTGTCACTGGACGCCCACAAGGCATTTGATAGCGTCGAGTGGGACTATCTATGGGCAGTGATGCGAAAATTTGGAATTGGGGAGGGCTTTATTAAGTGGGTACAGTTACTCTATTCGTCTCCTATAGCGGCCATTAGAGAGGGAGGAAGGATTTCCTCACCCTTTAAACTATACAGGGGTACGAGGCAGGGGTGCCCCCTGTCTCCGCTCCTGTTTGCTATGGCCATTGAGCCCCTAGCGGCTACGGTACGCGCTAATCCCTTGATACAGGGTTTTAGATATGGAGACATTCAGGAGAAGGTAATTATGTATGCAGATGACACCATGCTGCTACTGGGTGATACATCTAACTCACTGACAGAGGCAATGAGAGTAATTAGACAGTTCGGGAAATACTCAGGCTTAGTTATTAACTGGACCAAGTCCTCTCTGCTGCTGCTGGACCGTGACCCGCCCCCAACCCAACAAAATATGCAGGACATACCAAAAGCTCTCACAGCTCTATATTATTTCCAGAGTGCACTACACACCGGCTAGACTGGTCCGTATGGGTTTGGGCACTGATCCTACCTGCACCAGATGCTCCAGAGACCATGGTGATCTTATACATCTCCTGTGGAGATGCCCAAAATTGCACCTTTATTGGAACAAGGTCATTAACACCATTAATAGAGTTTTCCAAATAGTGATACCTTTGGATCCCAAACCATGTGTGCTGGGGATTGTGGATGATCTACTGACTGAGGATATCCTCAGACAAGCTATCAGAAGAGCTTTGTTTCAGGCTCGCCTGCTTATCCTCAGGCACTGGAGGTCCACGAGTCCTCCCACGGTACAAGAATGGATTTCACAAATGGGGGCCACAATCCGTATGGAAAAAATTATATACCAGCATAGGGGAGCGACACAAAAATATGAGAAACTATGGGCTCACTGGTTGGATACACCAGGTCTAGTGCCAGTAGATTTGGTATATGATCGCTTATTCTAAAGGTGGCCCTTATTAGCTTCAATTCTCATGGGATGTATGTTATGCACTATATAACTAGCCAGTATGCTAAGAGGTGACAAGCAAAATATCCATTGAAGGAACGTGGATAGCCCACAGAAGGATTTATCTGATGAGAGGTTATGTTCTTTCTTTTCTCCTCTTTGTTTTCTCTTCATCCGATGTAATGGAGTATATGCCCCTTTTTTCTGTGCTTTTTTTGTTTTTCATCTTATTACATATGTAAGATGTGACTTCTACTCTGTAAATTGCTGTATGCGCTCTGGAACTGTATACACTTATTCAATTTTAATAAAACCTTTTGTTTGAGAAAAAAAAACATGTCATTCTTCAAAATTGCACACACTCGTGGAATGGCGCCAAACTTCTGTACCATAGGCGACGCTTCAAACATTTTTACTGGTTACATGTTTTGAGTTACAGAGGAGGTCTAGGGCGAGAATTATTGTTCTTGCTCTAACGTTCACGGTGATACCTCACGTGTAGTTTGAACACCGTTTCCATATGTGGGCGGGACTTGCGTATGCGTTTGCTTCTGCGTGCGAGCACACATGGACAGGGACGCTTTAAAAATTTTTTTATTGTTAATTTTACTTTTTTTTTTACACTTTTTAAAAAAAAAAAACATTTTTTTGATCACTTTTATTCCTATTACAAGGAATGTAAACATCCCTTGTAATAGGAATATGGCATGGTCCTCCTTACAGTGAGATATGGGGTCAATAAGACCCCACATCTCACCTCTAGACTGGGAAGCCCAGGCGGTGCAGTTTGTTTGAATGCAGAGGCTGGGCGTGACATCATAACATCGTGCCTGGCCTCCGAATGATCATAGAGACTCCAGGGACCATCTGATCTGCTTGAAATCTCTATGGTAAACATCCAGGGCCGGCAGATCCTGTCTCCGACTCACCGATGGAAGCGGTGAGTCGGTAGAAGCACCGGAGGGTGGCGGGAAGGGGGATGTCGTAACGGCCGCTATGATTGTTCTTATGGTGTAGGGAATCGCCAGCTGAAAAAGCCGATATCTGAATGATGCCTGTAGCTGCAGGCATCATTAAGCTATACCTGCACAAAGTCAAGGATGTCATATGACGGCCGGCGGGCAGTGATTAAATTACATTTTTTTCTTTAGAAATGTCATTATTGCTGCGACATGTTCTAGACATCGCACAGATGCGCCACTTTACAGGAAGACTAAGGGGAAACCCCAGGCATGATATTTAAAGGAACTTTTTATTTTTATTGTTTCACTTTAAGCATTATTAAAATCACTGCGCCTGAAAAAATGTTTTAACTTTTTTTTGCATTGATACATGTCCCCCAGGGCAGCACCCAGGTCCCCAAACTGTTTTTATGGCAAATAACTTGTATACAAGCCTTCAATGAGGACACTTGATTTTGCAGGTTCGAGCCCCATTGAATTAAACTATTCCCACATACTGTATGCCGATTTGACAGACCTGTTCGTAGGCAATAGCGCGATTTTTCATTTGCATGTCCGCCCAGTTGAAGTCTTAATTGGCTTAATTGGGCACTATTATCATGTACAGTGTGATCACATATTCGCGCTATAGTAAATGACCCCCTTAGTTTGCATAATTTGTTACTGAACATCGGATGAATTCACTACATAGATTGGACTTTAGTTATTAATGTATGCAATTTATATGCCATTTTTTCAACATTTATTGATTGATTGAGTTATAAGCATAAGTTGGTTTATGTTATCAATACGGTTTGGTTATAAACAAAGAGGATTATAGCACTGGTATTTAGCACTACATTAGGTGGAGCAAGCGCTGTCTATTTATTTATTCACCATTTGGCTCACTGATGGGGACAGTACCGACAGCAGCGGCTTAATTACATCCCCACCCATCACCAAGGCACCGGTGTCCTACATTTAATTACAATAATATATGTGAAACAATACCCAAAAATTGTATTAAAAAAAAGTTATAAAAAATCCATTATACATGTCACCGTACTGTATATATATATATATATATACGACCAGAAACATTTTTATTTCCTTCAATAAAGTTCATATGTGGTCCATCTAATACAGGTGTCTATTTTACTAGTGTGATGAAAACATCTCACTGTGTTCTGATAATCCAGTGTCTGATCCACCATACACAGTGCTCTGCCCACAACCTCCTCTGATGCTCTCACCTGATCTTTTGACCTAACACAGATTGTGTATCATGTGCTGTGCCCTTTAAAGCAGGATACTTTAACCAGGAATAGGGTTACCTTTTATAAAATCCTGATGGTTCGCAATCCACCTCCATTTAGGCCCATTCTCCAATGTGTACAAGAAGTTTGAAGAAAAAGTATATATAGTGCTCTCTGTATATATGTAACTATTTTTATTAAAAAAAAAAAAAAAACACCAATGACTCCCCTTTCTACCATCTAGTATCCTACAGGGATCACCTAATTCAGGTTAATATATTACATAAATACTATTACACACCTTATAGATTGTATAAGATCTACCCAGATTGCCCACCATGTTGTTGTCGTTGTCAAACTAATCCAGTTGACTTTGCTCCTGCCCTTTCCTTCAAACTTACTGGTCGGCAATCCTTAGTTTCATCACACACTTAACCACTATTCCCGTACCCCCAAAGGCTGGATATCTGTAAACTGGGATTAGTGGATGCTCTAGCCCCCTGTAGGACTGCTCGAACACTACTGGGACTGCTTCTTTTTTATGCCCGGAAATTGATTGTACTCAGGTGAAAGCCTCCTCTGTCCCGACCCAGTGGAAGTCACTGGGAAACATTCCAGCAGAGGGTGTCCTCGTAAATTTAACAAGGTCTGGAACATTTGGTTGGAGTCTGATATCACTATTTCAGAGCAGGATAACCCTGTTTAAAGACCTGAGCTTGCACCAAGATTTTAGTTCTCCATGTATCCAGACTGCCTAATGCCTCACTGTTAGAATAGCTTCATAGCTGTAAAAGATTCTTCTTCTTTTCCAATGATTGTGAGACAAATTTCTTAATTGTATGATTGAGTCAGCTTAAATCAAACCGTGTGATTTATTTCCACACAAAACTTACAAAAATACTTACAAAGATTGTACATTCAAATTCAAAATAAATGTTGTTTAAAATAAGATAAAAGATATGAAGATAGAGTGGTTTGTTACAAAAAATAGTTCATGACGTGCTTAAAAAATGGCTGTGTCCTTTGTTCTGAAAGCAGCTGTAACAAATCTCTATATGTTGAATTTCTGTAGATATGTTTGCTGTGTAATGCAAGAAGTATAAGAGAGCTTCCTTCATGCTGCTCTTTACTTAAATTGCTCCCTTTGTTAGATTTTCGCCAAAAACTACGTCGTTCCATATTACTCCCATGTTGAATTTCCCTTCCCCTCCCCTCTAAGGGTGGGGGCTAAGAGTAGGAATGTAATGTGAACAGCATATCTAATTAACTCCAGACACAGGATGTGGGGGATGAGATTGTCTGCCACAAAATGACTATACAGTTTCTTAAACAAAGTACCAGTAACATATGAATTAGTTTATGAAAATATAACCAGTTATATCAATCAAAAATGATTTGACAGCGTCTTGAAATTGAGAACTCAGTTCAAATGTCACATCTGTAAACTATTAACTCAAAAGACCTCACATATACACAATTACAGGGGATTTCATAGCCTCAAATTAAAATTTAGATATAAAGAATATAACATTCCCCTCTGAAAATGAATAACAACCATATTTTATATTCTAATCATTCACACTCCATACATATCACAAATACTCTGGTTTTGAATTAATTCCAAATGTTTTGTAATTTGTAACTGAGCTTGCAACTCCAAAATCCATTCTTCTTTTAAGCTTATTTTGCAACAAATCATCTCCTCTCCTGATTTCATTTCTAATTCGATAATATAATGTTTTCATTCCAAACATTAAACATAACTGAAATACAATGAATAACATAATAATAAAAATAATAACTATAGGATGCGATAAAATATTTCCTGCTGCTGAAGTAATTGAAGTTTTTCCCCAAATCGATATACAATTACTGAATTTTTTCCACCTTTTATTACCTGAAAACTCTGACCATTGATGAGCTATTTCTTGTAAATTTCCTTGTTCATGTTTAAACGAAATTTCTGCATTCTGAAGTTCCTTAGCTTAAGGTATTAATAAACAAAAAAGAAAAAAAAAGAAAAATAAGAGTCCTAGAATCCACTCTCACCATTATAATTAATAAATAAAGTACCAGCCGATTTGTCATATATGGACGGGATATCTGCCCAGTAAGCAAAAGAACTATATAAAAGACATTGGTGGGGGGACAAGGGAGTCCCAAATTGCAAAATAGAAGGGAAGGGTCAACCACGGCTTATGGTACAAAAAGTTTTAATAGGCTTTATTGAAAAAATAGGATGGGGGTAAATACATACACAAGTAAAAGTATATGCAAGGAAAACAATGTATCCTAATTGACAGTTTATCTCACTATACTCAACAATTGAATAAAAATATGCTGCAGCATTAATGAATAAAAGTGCAGAGCCTTCCTGCAGGCTGAAAGACAAAATCCTCATTTATCCAGAAAGGAATGGCACCAGAATATACACTATGGTTTGCTTGTTAATTAGTATGGAGTCAGGTATAGACATGTATTAGTAAATGTCAACATTAGTAATGCAAAGAGATAGCCAAATGTATTCCCGGCCGGGATAGTCCTCATACAGCTAGATCAGTTAGTATTTCAGGATCCATACATGAGTAGATAGAAATCTTCAGCAAGCCATAGAAAACCTCAATGCACTAGACGCATTAGTTAGCCAACTCATCAAAGTTGAGAAACAGTGTTCCAAATAATTAATGCATCCCAATCATAAATAAACACCGTGCTGTCTGGCTCCTTGTGGATTATAAAATTAGAATTTTCCCAAGGTGAGCTGAGCCTATATAATAACTGGGACCAGTGTGTAAATAAATTCATAATTCACCAGTACTTTGTGTGTTGATCAAACCTCCATAGGGGGAGGAAAGACAGCAGCAGATTGGGAGACCAGAGTTAAATAGCGAAAAGGCTGCCCAGCTGTCAGCAGCGGCGGAGGCGATCGCGTCTGTCCCCTGCCTGGGTAGGGAGACAAGTGAGGGGAAGATGGCCCCCACCCGTCTCCATATCACTGCAGTGCCCAAATGACGTCAAAACGTCACTTCCGCCCATAGCTCTTAAAGGTCCATTTTTTTTTTTTTTTTTAATGACAGTTTTTCATTTTTTTTTTTTTTAATTGCATTTTAATGTAAATATGAGATCTACGGTCTTTTTGACCATAGATCTCTTATTTAAGAGGTCCTGTCATGCTTTTTTCTATTACAAGGGATGGTTACATCCCTTGTAATAGAAATAAAAGTGACACAATTTAAAAAAATAAAAAAAAACAGTGTAAAAATGTAAAAAAAAAGGTAAAATAAATAAGAAAAAAAAAATTTAAACGCACCCTGCCCTGACTAGCTCAAAACACACATGTGAGGTATCGCCGCGATCGGTAGAGCGAGAGGAATAATTCTAGCCATGGACCTCTTCTGTAACTTAAAACCTGCAGAATTTTTTAAATTGGAGATTTTTAAGGGTAAAAGTTTGTCGCCATTCCACGAGCGGGCACAATTTTGAAGCGTGACATATTGGGTATCAGTGTACTCGGTGTAACATTATCTTTCACAATATAAAAAAAAATTGGGCTAACCTTACTGTTGTCTTATTTTTTAATTCAAAAAAGTGTATTTTTTTCCAAAAAAAGTGCGCTTGTAAGACCGCTGTGTGACAGTGACACAGAAAGTATTGCAATGACCGCCATTTTATTCTCTATGGTGTTAGAAAAAAAATGTATAATGTTTGGGGGTTCCAAGTAATTTTCTAGAAAAAAAACTGTTTTTAACTTGTAAACAACAAATCTCAGAAAGAGGCTATTTTCTGGAACAATCAAATCTACCACAGTAATACTAATGTTAACCCTTATTTGAGCTAATTTTCTTGTTACTTTAAAATCCCTAATTTTTACAATTAATGTCCCCTTTTTCATCTCCTATTATATTTCAATGTTCTGGATCTAGTATTTTTACAACATTTTGTAATAGGTAATAAAATTGCTCTACTGGATAAAGTAATTTCCCAGATCTTATCATATTATTAGTAACATCTCCAGACCAAATCGTTGAATCGTTACCTTTTACAAATACTGACCAGAAACTCCTTTCCATTATATTACATTCAAAAGTTCCGGTTCTGTTGTTTAGTTTATAGGATCCCTGCATTTTAACAAAATTTGTTTTAGATTCTATTTTAACGGTGACTTCTACATTATTGCTATGAATGAAATACAATTCCATACAACAATCATATCCCTGTCCATAGGCGTGCCCACGGGGTGTGCCGGGTGTGCCTGGGCACACCCTAATCCCCCCAGCACTGTTTAGCCCCATGCTGTCTGTATCCAATGTGCAAAGTGTACCCTGCACTGCCTGTGAGTCAATATAACATTGTGCCGATATTGGGGCTTGAAACATCCGCTCAGTGTGACACTGTCCTGTATGCAGAGAGAGAGAGGAGCTGTCAGATTTCATGTATGATGTCGGGGTGGGCGGGACCGAGCAGGTATCTGAACACAAGCCAATGGGATGGGGCCGCTATGTGTATGTAGCCCCGCCCCCTTTCTCAAGCTGCTCGATTATTGGCTGTTCAATAGGTGCTCGGTCCTGCTCGGATGTCACACAGGCACAGGGAGCAGAGTGAAGCCGCCTCCACCCTCCAGTGTTTATGTGTACACAGGGGGAGGGGACCTGCTGTGCCTGTGCCACGCTGATCTGAGGTACTGAATGGGATGGGGGGATCTGTCTGTGCTGAAGGGGGGGGGTCTGTGCTGAATGGGGGGGTCCGTTTGTGCTGAAAGGGGGGATCTGTGCTGAAGGGGGGGGTCTGTGCTGAAGGGGAGGGTCTGTGCTGAAGGGGTGGGGTCCATCTGTGCTGAATAGGGGGGGTCTGTGCTGAAGAGGGGGGCATCTGTGCAAAAGGGGGATCTGTGCTGAATGGGGGGGCCATCTGTGCTGAGGGGGGGTCTGTGCTGAATAGGGGGGTCTGTGCTGAATGGGGGGGGCATCTGTGCTGAAGGGGGGATCTGTGCTGATGGGGGGGTCCGTCTGTGCTGAAAGGGGGGATCTGTGCTGAAGGGGGGGATCTGTGCTGAATGGGGGGGTCCGTCTGTGCTGAAGGGAGGTAAGTGATGAAGGGGGGTCTGTGCTGAAGAGGGGGGTCCATTTGTGCTGAAGGGGGGTCTGTGCTAAATGAGGGGTCTGTGCTGAGGGGTGCTGTGTAATGTAAAGGGGTCCAGAGGTGTAGGGTGCTGTGTAATGTAAAGGGGTCCAGAGATGCAGTTGTGGAGAGGAGGTACACAGTAGTGACAAAGAGATTTTGAAGGATGCAGAGGTATGCAGGAGGCACAGTGGGGTGTTTTTACATTTTAACGTGGGGTGGGGGGTTCCAGATATAGGATCCGTCCCGGGTGACAAATGCTCTAGGTACGCCCCTGGAATCCCCCCCCTTCTCCTCCCCTCTCCTCTGTCAGTGCTTCCAACTAATGCCACCTGTCTGTGCCAATCAGTGCCAGTGCAGCCTGTCAGTTTGTCAGTGCCAATTAGTGATTCCAATCAGTGCCACCTATCAGTGCTTCCAATCAGTGCCACCTGTCAGTGCCAATCAGTGCCAGTGCTGCCTGTCAGTGCCAATTAGTGCTTCCAGTCAGTGCCACCTGTTAGTGCTAATGAGTGCCAAGTGCTTCCAATGAGTGCCACCTATCAGTGCTTCCAATCAGTGCCACCTGTCAGTGCCAATCAATGCCAGTGCCACCTGTCAGTTGCCAATTATCAATGCCAATCAGTGCTTCCAATCAGTACTTCCAATCAGTGTTACCTGTCAGTGCCAATCAGTGCCAGTGCCAATGCCGTCTGTCAGTGCCAATCAGTGCTTCCAATTAGTGCCACCTGTCAGTGCCAGTCAGTTCCACACCAGTGGAAATGAGTTCCACCTATCAGTGCCGCTTATCAGTGCTGTTAATCAGTGCCCATCAGTGCACTCAGTGCAGGGATCGGGGTAATGAACTCAGCCGCCAGGCACATTGTCCCGGGGGGTGCCGGCCTGGTGGGGCACAACTGAAATTTGTTGTTTATTAATGCCACATGCCGATTTTAATATAACAGGTAATTACCACACTAATATTTACAATAAACTACTGGAGGTAACATAAAAAAGTGTAATTGAAAGGCCTGCCGCTAAGCACTGTTATGTGTTCCCACACCACACAATAAAAAAAAAAAAAAGTGCAGCGCTAACTTACTGATCAATAACTTAACAATAATGGTGGAATCCTCTAATGTATGGAAATCTCAATAAACTTCAATATTATCACAATACCGATATCTGTGATACGCAACTTCACATAATACACATCAAGCTGAAAACAAGACATACTGTATAAAAATAAGCCTAGCAGGGATGGTGGAAACCCCTCCTATAGATATTTACCATACAGATTAATCTCAAGTGAAACAACCTTTTAGTTGGCAGGTTCCCACCATTATAGCACTTTGGAATTTATATTTTTTAGATTGTTACACTTAATTTTAGATGTTTTAGTTACTATTATAATGTGAATTTTTGCACTTGAAGGTAATTTTCCACCATCCATGTTTTTATGGACCTTGCTTTGTGCACTGGTGCTCAGTCATGTTGGAACAGGAAGGGGCCGTCCCCAAACTGTTCCCACAAAGTTACTGACACCTTAAGAGTTCCCTTCACTGGAACTAAGGGGCCAAGCCCAACCCCTGAAAAACAACCCCCCACCATAATCTTCCCCCCTCCACCAAATGATTTGGACCAGTGTACAAAGCAAGGTCCATAAAGACATGGATGAGTGAGTTTGGGGTGGAGGAACTTGACTGTCCTGCACAGAGTCCTGACTTCAACCCGATAGAACACCTTTGGGATGAATTAGAGCGGAGACTGCGAGCCAGGCCTTCTCGTCCAACATCAGCACCTGACCTCACAAATGCACTTCTGGAAGAAGGGTCAAACATTCCCATAGACACCCTCCTAAACCTTGTGGACGACCTTCCCGGAAGAGTTGAAGCTGTTATAGCTGTAAAGGGCGGAGCCAACTCAATATGGAACCCTACGGAATAAGACTGGGATGCCGTTAAAGTTCATGTGCGTGTAAAGGCAGGCGTCCCAATACTTTTGTCTGTTTGAGCTTTGGGGTGCACACCCTAATGCAATAGGCTGCGCACGCCTGTGTCCCTGTCCTACGCATACATATCCAAACAAATCTTCAGCTGTATTGATATTATGCCTAAATATATCTCTTTTGTCATCTATATTGAAATGATTGTCTTTATCACTTTTGTCATCTGCATTAATATCAATGTCTTTATCACTTTTGTCATCTGTATTGATATCAGAATCTACATCTCTTGTTTCTGAATAATGTAATGTCTTCGTTATGTAACGCTTCAATCCTGTTAACCTCTGCATAGCTGGAACAGTTTGTGATATTTTACCACAGATAAAATTGTCACTAGAGAAAAGAATCCTGTGATGATGATGATAAGTCTTCTCTCTTTAAAACATTTTTCTTTTGTCGTCATCTTTCCTTCTTTTTGGAATCCATGATTGCTCCAGGTCAGATTTTTAGAAATCATTCCTGAAAAAAGAAATGCAGCATCATTATCTTGGCATATACAATTTGAATTGATCAGTGTGTACCCACATTTTTTGTTGTCTATGTGCATTTTTCACTGAATTGAGAGGTCTTTGGACTTGCACCATTACAACTTGAACATCCAAGATGTCAAATGGACCTTCCCAATTACTTTGCCACGGTCCACTTTTCCTGAAACTTTTTATGATAAGTTATCCTCCTTTCTCAAACTTAGAAATATATGGAGAGACCATTTGTTGCATACAAGTAGCTGCATGTGGCAAAATAGTGTTTAGATTGTCCTATAACATCTGTAACCATTTTGTTTTCTCTATTGCCTCTCTTTGTGGCGTAGACAAAAAAGGTTCATTGGGAAACACAAGCGGCATTTTCCTTCCTGTCATTAATTCAAAAGGAGAATACTTTGTTCCTGAAGATGCTGTGCTTCTGACACTCATCAAAACAAATGGTACAGCATCAACCCAAGTATTTCCTCTGTCTAACAACATTTTTGCAATTCTAGATTTGATAGTCCTATTCATTCTTTCCGGGAAATTAAATCTCTGTTCTATTCCCAAGATTTTACACATTGCCTGCATGATTTTACCCGTAAAATGTTATCCTATGTCACTACTGAGGTTTGTTGGTATACCCCAAACTGGAAAAAGATGATTAACATCCTAGCAGTTGTTAAAGCATCATCTTTGTGAACTGGGAGGATCTGGGAGGATCTTGATCCACTTTGAAAAAAATGTCTACTTGTGCACAAATCTGAATCCATTTTCCCTGATGGTAATGGTCCTATATAATCTATTTGTATAGAGGACCAAGGTCCGTCTGCTGGAGGAATTCTTTGTAAAGGAAGTTTCTGACCCTTTGGTCTAGGATTCACTTGTGCACAAATTAGACAAGATTTAATTACACTGTGTACAGTCTCTTCCATTTTCTCCCAATAAAACTTCTCTTTAAGATTTTCAAGCAATTTTTGCTTACAATGTGACCTAAACTTTAATGATTGAATTTAGTGAATTCCACCTGTAGGTGTTGTGGTATAACAGGACGCAGAAACCCATCTAAGTCATGACACAAGATCCTGTTTTCACAAAGGCAGATTTGGGGGTCACCCGGAGAAGGAAAAAGACATATCCCTTTCCTGTTCCTCTACAACATCAACTGAAACCGTTTCAGGTTGAATCATTAATTCTCCGTGCAAAGCTGCTTCCTTTGCTAATGTGTCTGCTGTTCGATTACCTACAGATAACTCACTATTATCTTTTTTTATGTGATGGAATTTTTACAATAGCATATGCAAGAGGATTTTTCTCTGCAAGTTCAAAAACTGATTCAAGTGTCTCCTTCTGCACAAGGGTATTATTAGATGAATCTACAAAACCTCTACATTTCCAAATAGGTAGGTAATCAGTAAGAGAACGAACAACATATGAACTATCACTATAATCACTAGTGGACTTCTATTCTCTTCCTTGTCAATACTGTTTTTACTGCTTCAAGTTCTGCTCGTTGAGCTGAAAAATGTCCTGGCCACTTGTGTTGTATAGCAATATTACGCTCTGGATACCAAATTGATAACCCACGATAATAATTACCTGACATTAAATATCTGGAACCATCAACAAATACAGGTTCATCAATTTTCTCTGCCCCTCTATGGAAGAGAGGAGAGTGTCTCATGGACTTCACATCAACATTCATGTTCTAGCCCATTGTATTCCATCAACCGAAGAAGGATATACTTGGCATTGTGTTCAACCTGTATTTGTTTAGGTGACAGAGCCAACAACCATTGAGAAAATCTTTGGTTGGAGACTCCAGGAACATTTTTCTCAAAAAGGAACTTCAAGGTACTATGTGGGGTTTGTAAAATGATTTTGTTAAATCCTACAATATGCTTGTCAATACTGTTTTTACTGCTTCAAGTTCTGCTCGTTGAGCTGAAAAATGTCCTGGCCACTTGTGTTGTATAGCAATATTACGCTCTGGATACCAAATTGATAACCCACGGTAATAATTACCTGACATTAAATATCTGGAACCATCAACAAATACAGGTTCATCAATTTTCTCTGCCCCTCTATGGAAGAGAGGAGAGTGTCTCATGGACTTCACATCAACATTCATGTTCTAGCCCATTGTATTCCATCAACTGAAGAAGGATATACTTGGCATTGTGTTCAACCTGTATTTGTTTAGGTGACAGAGCCAACAACCATTGAGAAAATCTTTGGTTGGAGACTCCAGGAACATTTTTCTCAAAAAGGAACTTCAAGGTACTATGTGGGGTTTGTAAAATGATTTTGTTAAATCCTACAATATGCTCTGTTGCTTTTACCACATAACGTACACCCACTAATTGCCAGACACATTCGTCAAAGTCATTTTCCACGGCAGTAATCAAACGAGAAAAATACCCAAGAATTCTCCAATCTTCTCCCTGTTTCTGAAGCCAACAGCTGAGATGGCAATTTCTGAAGCATGTACTTGCAAAGCAAATGGTGCCTGTTTATCCACCGTCGCTAATGCAGGGGTTGACTGCAAATCATTTTTCAACATTTCAAAAGCTTTTTGCTGGACTTTTGTCCAGGGACCCAATTCATTCTCTTCTGTCTGTTTTAACAAGTCATATAGCAGTTTCACCGTCTCTGCCAATGACTGAATAAAATCTCTGGAAAGATTTACCAAACCCAAAAATTCTCTCAATGCTTTGAATGTTGTTGGTACAGGTAAGGATGTAATAGCCTCTATACATTCCTGTAAAGGCTGCTTCTTCCCTGGACCAATCAAAATTATTAGAAATTTTACTTCACTTTTCATGAGCTGAACTCAGAGTCAAATGCTCCTCCTCATTTTAACTTGAAAGAAGTATGTCATCTACATACTGAATTAAGCAATGTGGTCTAAAAAATTTTGATAAGACATTTGCCAATGCCTGATGAAATATAGATGGCGAACTGTGATAGCCTTGCAGAAGAGGATTAAAAACATACTGGACATTTCTGTAGATAAATGGAAATTTTTTGACAGCTTTTGGCCAAAGGAATGCAAAAAAAAAAACATTTGCAATGTCTAGTACAGAAAACACTTTTGCGTTAGCGTTTAATTGCGACATGTCTGGTGTTTCCACTACAGTAGGCGAACATGATGTTATGTATTTGTTTAGCATTTATAGTCTGTATGCACTAGGGTCATCTCGTTTAGCCACTACCCATAAAGGATTATTTGTCACAAAATTAGCTTTCCCGATTCCCTGTTCTAAAAACTCTTGAATAATCACTGAAACATGTTCATCAGACTCTGGTGGTAATTTGTATGGCTTGACAAATGGATGGTCCTTGCCCTCAATGTTAACTTCAATACCTTTAAATAAACCAACCTTGTTTTCTGACTCCAAAGTTTTTTGTGTGACTGTAGCACTTGTTTTAACTTCAAATTATCTCCTGTATCAGGCCATTTGTAATCAGCGTCAACTGCTTCTGTCAAACAGATGCTTCCCACTTCTAAATAATTGGCTGGATCAGTTGCCACAGGCTTACAACTAGCTGAACTTTTCCAAAGCACTCCATTGCCTAAATCAATTATCCACCCTCTTTGAAGCAAAATATCTGTACCAATTATATTCTCGGCTCCCAGGCAAAACCATATATCAATTTCATTTCAGTTTGCAAAAAACCTGGAATTTCAAAAGAAACATTTTTACACATTTTAGCCTGAGAATCACCTGTTCCATTAAACCCAACAATTGTACAAATTGCTGCATCTGATAAAACAGGTAATTTTAAACCAGTGACACTGATCTGAGCGCCTGTGTCCAATAAAGTTCTCACCTTTTGTCCAATTTTAATTTTAATTTTAGCTTTTAAATAAGGACTACCACTCTTGTCCAGAAATATGGGAGCTACATATTTTAAAGAGTGAGAAACAAATTCTTTTTCCTCTATTTGTCATGGGGAAGCCAATAATGGCTGTCTCCCATTGATTTCATTGGTTGAATGTGCATTCATATTCATACCAATCTCTCTTAGCGCTTTCCTCAGAGGAGTGTAAGAGAAAAAGTTTTGACTTCTTCTGCCGAAGATTGGGCAGAAGGTTGAATGGATATCAATCCATTTTCTTTCCCAATGTTTTTCAACTCAATATCTTTTAAATACTTCCTACACTGCGATTTATAGTGGCCTACCTTTTGGCAATAGAAGCAATTAACTGGGTTTTTACGATCAAACTGTCTTACCCTGTCATTCCTGAAGGTGGCAGCATCGCCTGCTTTAACCACTTCAGCCCCGGAAGAATTTACCCCTTCCTGACCAGAGCACTTTTTGCGATACGGCACTGCATCGCTTTAACTGACAATTGCACGGTCCTGCGACGTTGCACCCAAACAAAATTCACATCCTTTTTTCCCACAAATAGAGCATTCTTTTCGTGGTATTTGATCACCTCTGCAGGTTTTTATTTTTTGCGCTATAAACAAAGAGCGTCAATAGAAAAAAAAAGCAATACTTTTTACTATAATAAACATCCCCAAAAAATATCGGGGAACTGGAGAAAGTGCAGAGAAGGGCAACCAAACTAATAAGAGGCATGGAGGAGCTCAGCTATGAGGAAAGATTAGAGGAACTGAATTTATTCACTCTTGAGAAGAAGATTAAGGGGGGATATGATCACCATGTATAAATATATAAGGGGTCCATATAATGAACTTGGTATTGAGTTATTCACTTTACGGTCAAGGGGGCACTCTTTACGTCTAGAGGAAAGGAGATTTCATCTCCAAATACGGAAAGGTTTCTTCACAGGAAGAGCTGTGAAAATGTGGAAGACTCCCTCCAGAGGTGGTTCTGGCCAGCTCAGTAGATTGCTTTCAGAAATGCCTGGATTATTTCCTAAATGTACATAATATAACTGGGTATTAACATTTATAGGTAAAGTTGATCCAGGGAAAATCCGATTGCCTCTCTAGGATCAGGAAGGAATTTTTTCCCCTGCTGTAGCAAATTGGATCCTGCTTTTCTGGGTTTTTTTTCTCCTTCCTCTGGATCAACTGTGGGTATGAGATTGGGTATATGGGATTGTATGATATTTTTTATTTTATTTATTTTTTATGGTTGAACTAGATAGACTTGTGTCTTTTTTCAACCTGACTATGTAACTATGTAATATATATAAAAAAAAAAATTTTTTTTAGTTTAGGCCGATATGTTCTTCTACATATTTTTGATAAAAAAAAAAAAAAAATCGCAATAAACGTATATTGATTGGTTTGCGCAAAAGTTATAGCGTCTACAAAATAGGGGATAGATTTATAGCATTTTTATTATTATAATTTTTTTTGATCTGTGATTTTTATCGTGACTGCGACATTATGGCGGACACATCGGGCACTTTTGACACTATTTTGGGACCACTCATTTATACAGCGATCAATGCTATAAAAATGCACTGTTTACTGTATAAAATGACACTGGCAGGGAAGGGGTTAAACACTAGGGGGCGATTAAGGGGTTAAGTGTGTCCTAGGGAGTGATTCTAACTGTGGGGGGGATGGGCTACCTAG
The DNA here is from genome assembly GCF_042186555.1 of Aquarana catesbeiana. Taxonomy (NCBI): domain Eukaryota; kingdom Metazoa; phylum Chordata; class Amphibia; order Anura; family Ranidae; genus Aquarana; species Aquarana catesbeiana. The sequence continues at coordinate 315,152,194 of NC_133329.1, forward strand.
GACATGACAGTGATCACTGCTCCCGATGACAGGGAGCAGTAGATCTCTGTCATGTTGCTAGGCAGAACAGGGAAATGCCTTGTTTACATAGGCATCTCCCCGTTCTGCCGCACCGTGACACCGGCGGACATCGAGTCCACGGGTCCTGTGGGTACGATCACGGAGCACGCGGCGGCTGTGCCCACAATGGCGCTTCTTAAAGGGGATGTACCTGTACGCCCATTTGCACAGCCGTGCCATTGTGCCGATGTATATCGTCGTGCACTGGTAGGCAAGCGATTAAACCTAGTCTGGGTAATGAAATATGAGTGGTGTATCCGCGCAACGGAACAGAAAATTAAAAAAGTGGAGAAAATGGAAAAAAATGGAAACAATGAAAGAAATCGCATAAAAGAAATCACATAAAGGACTGCTGCCTCCACAGATGTGATTTCCACCAAGGTGGAAAAAACAGAAGGTAAGTGAAGGGTTAATGTGTGGGTGTGGCGCTGTCCTAATTTATAGAAATACTTGGTAAATCGTGTGTAGCCAAATCCCATATGTAAAGTCGCATATAAAGTGTAAACCAAAATTGCAAATAAAAAATTCAACAAAAATAAAACCAAACATAAAACAGCAAAGTGACCCCCTTTGGAGTGTGTAGGTGTAACATTGTCCTAGTGGAGAAAAAAGTGGAGAAAATGGAAAAAAAATGGAAACAATGGAAGAAATCGCATAAAGGACTGCTGCCTCCACAGATGTGATTTCCACCAAGGTGGAAAAAACAGAAGGTAAGTGAGGGGTTAGTGTGTGGGTGTGGCGCTGTCCTAATTCATAGAAATACTTGGTAAATCGTGTGTAGCAAAATCCCATATGTAAAGTCGCATATAAAGTATAGACCAAAATTGCAAATAAAAAAATTCAACGAAAATAAAACCAAACATAAAACAGCAAAGTGACTCCCTTTGGAGTGTGTAGGTGTAACGTTGTCCTAGTTTAAAAAATACTTTGTAAGTCGTGTATAGCCAAATCCCACATGTAAAGTCGCATATAAATTATAAACAAAATATGAACAAAATCGCATATTGCAAATTTAACGGCTAGGTTGGCCCCCTTTGAATTGGGGGAGGGGGGAAAAGGGGACAAGGGATGAAATCAAAAAATGACTTTAGCCAAAACTATTCCATCCGCATAAAAACCCCATATAGTGATTGATTTAAAAGTCTTTGACAAACATAACATTGCTGAATAATTACATAGGTTAAATCGTGACTAGTGCTCAGTGCAACTTAAGTGAAAAACTTGACATCTTTGTAAAACAAGGCAGGTATTTGTATTAATCTTGGTGACCAGGTGCTCGTGTCTTGTGATCATGCGGACACTCACCAGCTTCTTTAACCCCTGAGGGGGTAATGCGCAGTCAGTGTATGCCACTGTGCGGCAATCCACAGGCTGTTTCTGGGTCACGGTGATGTTTTAGGCAGCTTCTTTAACCCCTGTGGGGGTAATGCGCAGTCACAGTGTATGCCACTGTGCGGCAATCCACAGGCTGTTTCTGGGTCACGGTGACGTTTTAGGCATAAGAGAAGAAAGAGGAGATTCCATAGCGTAAAACCATAAAACACTCTTTATTGAACGCAGATGACAGAATGGTAGGCATGTGCAATTCGTTTCGTTCTGAATTCGTTTTTTAACGAATTTCGACAAATTCGTTAATTCGGGAATATCCGAATTAACGAAAACCCATTTAACAAATTTTTTCCAAATATTCGTAAATTCGATAAAATGGACATTCGTAAATTCGGGCATTCGTACATTCGCAATTTACATTCGTACATTCGTGCATTCGTACATTAGTAATCTAGTGAATTAGTAAATTTGTAAATTCGAAAATTCGGAAATCTGAAATAATAGTTAACTAATAATAACTTAACTATTAGTAATTACTAGTAACTTTTAATTTATAGGTATTGTAATTTCCTTTTAAATTTGGCTGTTCGTGGACGTAACACATACAAATTTATCCAAAGTTATGAATGATACGAAAAAACAGAATGGAACGTAATGAATTAATAATAATAAATAATAATAACAATGTTTTATTATTATTATTATTGATTATTAATTTGTTCCGTTCCATTTGTTTAGATGCAGCATTCGTTTTGGATAATTCGTAACTTCGGTTAAATTCGTATTTGTTACGTTCACTGACAGTCAAATTTGAAAGGAAATTACAATACCTAGAATTTAATAGTTAGTTACTATTTCAGATTTTTGAATTTTCGGGTTTTTGGATTTTCAAACTTCGAATTTACAAATTTCCGAATTTTCTAATTTACAAATGTACGATTTTACGAATGTACGAATGTACAAATGTAAAAATGTACGAATGTACGAATGAACGCATTTACGAATTTACGAATGAACGAATTTACGAATCGCGATCATAACGAATGACCCGAAAAACGAAAAAAATAATAAACTAATGAAACGAAAACGAAAATGAACAAATTTTTTGGCGGTGCACATGTCTACAGAATGGTACTCACATTTAAGCAGTTTATAATAGACAACCATGTGTCATCAAAACAGAAGAGCGTCAGATTTAAGTTGGTGATCCTCTGGGAGATGATGCAAAAGCGTCAAAATAGGCCACGCCCTACGCGTTTTGTCATAGGGACGTCAACTGGAGACCCCTGTGGATTGCCGCACAGTGGCATACACTGTGACTGCGCATTACCCCCGCAGGGGTTAAAGAAGCTGGTGAGTGTCCGCATGATCACAAGACACGAGCACCTGGTCACCAAGATTAATACAAATACCTGCCTTGTTTTACAAAGATGTCAAGTTTTTCACTTAAGTTGCACTGAGCACTAGTCACGATTTAACCTATGTAATTATTCAGCAATGTTATGTTTGTCAAAGACTTTTAAATCAATCACTATATGGGGTTTTTATGCGGATGGAATAGTTTTGGCTAAAGTCATTTTTTGATTTCATCCCCTGTCCCCTTTCCCCCTTCCCCCCTCCCCCAATTCAAAGGGGGCCAACCTAGCCGTTAAATTTGCTATATGCGATTTTGTTCATATTTTGTTTATAATTTATATGCGACTTTACATGTGGGATTTGGCTACACACGACTTACAAAGTATTTTTTAAACTAGGACAACGTTACACCTACACACTCCAAAGGGGGTCACTTTGCTGTTTTATGCTTGGTTTTATTTTCGTTGAATTTTTTATTTGCAATTTTGGTTTACACTTTATATGCAACTTTACATATGGGATTTGGCTACACACGATTTACCAAGTATTTCTATGAATTAGGACAGCGCCACACCCACACATTAACCCTTCACAAACCTAGTCTGGGTGTCTCTTTCAGAATTGCTTTTCTGAAAGACAGATATCTTGGTTTTTAAATCACTGCGTTGTAATTGTCTTCTTACAGTAGCTATAACTGAAGTTACCTCGTCTACATTTTCTTTTTGATTAGCCATTACCATTGACGCAGGATCTAAGTATGTACATTTTCCAACAAATGCCCTTATTAAAGCCGCATTTTCGTCCTCCAACGCATATACCAACTTGACTGCCTTAGCAAATCTCTCTCTAAAACAAAAGGGTCATCATGTATTGTAACTCTTAAGGAGTCCAATATTTCAGCCGTCGGCGTTTCCTCCCCCGTAATACACATTAGTAACTGACGCAATCTCTCAGATGCATAACGATGAACTTCAGCTCCATGATTATAAAGATATGGTGATTTGATTAAATGCTGTGCTATAAAATTAGGAACCTATAAACAGAAAATATTATTCCTTTGTTCATCACTCAAGTTGAAACGATCACAAAAATGTTCAAAGACATCCTTGTTGTGAAACTCTTAAATCATAATGCGGGATATCTTTCAAAATTTTCATCAACTGATCATGTATTTGCAACTTAAGCTTAGACGCTCTATCTCACAACTTCTGTTTGCGTACATCTGCTTCTGTCGCGTCCGCTTCGCCCACCTCAGAAAAAACATCCGGTATATAAGATGGCTTTACTGAATCTGACTGCTTTTTAATATTTCTCGTCGCAATCACAGAGATATGTGTTTTTTAAAAATTGTAACATTCTGCATTTCCATTTCACTCTCCAAATGCTCAATATAGTTGCAAAAAATTTCACAGTTTGAACAACTAGGTTCAATAGATAAATTCTCATGTGTTTGAGTAATTTCTGATACATTTTCACCTCCTGACTTGTTCACTACACAAATCATGCTTTTCTGGCACATCATAAACCATTGAATTAAAGACCGAAATCAATTTCATTATGTTAAGCAATTTCTTTTTTGTTTTAGCTAATGAGAATCTAGCCTTATCAATTTCAGTATTAGCCTGTAAAAATTGTTCATACATTGATTTCCACAAAATAGTGTCTGACACATAATTGGCTAAACCTTTAAATTCCAATTTGCTTTCATTAGCTGGCAATCAACACAATCCATGATTTCTACTCACTGAATAGAACTGTTTCCGTTCTGCGCTGATCTCAAATAACTGTCTTTCAAGACTTCTGATTTCCACACGAAATTCTCAGGTCTTCACAATCATCAATCGATCGATTTTTTCCTCTAGGTTCATTCAATATTTCCGAAGTTAATTTCTGTACTTCACTTTCTCCCCTCTGATCAAAGGAAGGATGTGGTAAAAAAAAACTTCCGCCAAATTGATTCTGGCTGCGCACCAATGTTAGAATAGCTTTATAGCTGTAAAAGATTCTTCTTCTTTTCCGATGTTAGTGAGACAAATTTCTTAAATGTATGATTGAGTCAGCTTAAATGAAACCATGTGATTTATTTCCACACAAAAGTTACAAAAATACTTACAAAGATTGTACATTCAAATTCAAAATAAATGTTGTTTAAAATAAGATAAAAGATATGAAGATAGAGTTGTTTGTTTCAAAAAATAGTTCATGACATGTGCTTAAAAAATGGCTACTGTGTCCTTTGTTCTGAAAGCAGCTGTAAAACAAATCTCTATATGTTGAATTTCTGTAGATATGTTTGCTGTGTAGTGCAAGAAGTGTAAGAGAGCTTCCTTCATGCTGCTCTTTACTTGAATAAAATTGCTCCCTTTGTTAGATTTCGTGCCAAAAACTACAACGTTCCATATTACTCCCATGATGAATTTCTCTTCCCCCTCCCCTCTAAGGGTGGGGGCTAAGAGTAAGAATGTAATATGAACAGCATATAATTAACTCCATACACAGGATGTGAGGGATGATACTGTCTGCCACAAAATTACTATACACAGTTTCTTAAACATAGTATCAGTAACATACGACTTTGTTTATGAAAATATAACCAGTTATATCAATCAAAAATGATTCGACAGCTTCTTGAAATAGAGAACTCAGTTCAAACGTTTCAATCTGAAAACTATTAACTCAAAAAGACATCACACATACACAATTACAGGGGATTTCATAACCTCAGTTACATTTTTTTTAAAACCGAATTAAAATTTAGATAAAGAATATAAACACTCACACTATCTACTTAGATACTCCAGATGTATAAACGTGTCAAACATAGCTTATTGGTGGGTGCGACCCTTGGCAGTACAAAGGATTGAATAGTTTTTCTTACTGATCATACCTACCATAAGAGCACTTGTACTTCCTATTCTCTTTAGCAGCGATCTTTGGGATGTTTAAGGTTGTTATTGTTTGTATGTCTTATGAGCCGGGTATGCCCAGAGGCTCTGTTTTGTATCACTTTCAATACTTTTAACCACTTCAATACAGTGCATTTTCGACCCCCTTCCTGCCCAAGCCATTTTTCAGCTTTCAGCGCTGTCGCACTTTGAATGACAATTGCGCGGTCATACAACACTGTACCCAAATGAAATTGTTATCATTTTTTCCCCACAAATGGAGCTTTCTTTTGGTGGTATTTGATCACCTCTGCGGTTTTTATTTTTTGCGCTATAAACAAAAGAAGAGTGACAAGTTTGAAAAAAAAACACAATATTTTTTACTTTTTGCGATAATAAATATCCATATTTTTTTTTTCTTTAAAACAAATTTTTTCCTCAGTTTAGGCCGATATGTATTCTTCTACATATTTTTGGTAAAAAAATCGCAATAAGCGTATAGTGATTGGTTTGTGCAAAAGTTATAGCGTCTACAAAATAGGGGATAGATTTATAACATTTTTATTATTTTATTTTTTTTTTTACTAGTAATGGCGGCGATCTGCGATTTCTATCGTGACTGCGATATTGAGGCGGACATATTGGACACTTTTGACACATTTTTGGGACCATTCACATTTATATAGCGATCCGTGCTATAAAAATACTCTGATTACTGTATAAATGTGGCTGGCAGGGAAGGGGTTATCGAGGGGTTAACTGTCTAGGTGGTGATCGAGGGGTTAACTGTGTTTTCTAGGGAGTGTTTCTAACTGTAGGGGGAGGGGACTCACTAGGGGAGGAGACCGATCGTGTTCCTCTGTACTGGGAACACACCATCGGTCTCCTCTCCCCTGACAGGACCGTGGATCTGTGTGTTTACACACACAGATCCACGGTCCTGCTGTGTTACCGGCAATTGCGGCCGCCGGGCACGCGCACCGGGTGCCCAGTGACACGGCGCGCGCGCGCCCCTGGTTGGCCGGGAAAGCAAGGCCGTCATACGAGAGCTGTGCTGCCTGGCCATCAATTGACAGCCGGCGGTCAGCAAGCAGTTAAACAAGAATTTGAAAAACAAAAAACAAAACACCAACAGCATAAAAAAACTGCGGCTGGTAAAAAAACCAAACCCACCTGTAAGGAAATATAATGTGCTAGTGTGCATCACATAATAGCACATTATGAAATATTTACCTTAGAACAAAGCCCTCCCACGGCACGCTGTCACCAGTGAGAGGGCTGACATCTTCGCCCAGTCTTTCTTCTGGGTTTGTGCGCTCCAGCTGTGTGATTGACCGGAGCCACGATAGCGTCACTCCCGTGCATGTGCGCCAGAGCCCTTGGTTCCGGCAAGGTATGCTGGACCTTCAGGTCACTGGCTGCATGCAGGGGTTATATCTCCCAAGGGGTGCACGTTTAGGAGATATTCATTTTTACCTACAGGTCAGAATAACAAAAGCGGGCTTTACTACCGCTTTAACAAGTGCACTTGTCCTGGTGCACTACAGTGTATACATGTAATATGTTTAGTCTCACACAAAATGGCGACTCACACACTCCTGCCTCGTGCGGTATACTGTCATCAGCTCCTCCCTATGCATTAAGTCAGAGTCACGAGACTTCAGCAGGGGATAGAACTTCGATGCATTCAGTTGACTCTATACCTTCTATTTATTAGTATTGCCATAGAAATATACGTTACATCTACCATATACATTATTTTTCAACATTATGTAATATGAGAGCCTACAGTGAGGGGAAAAACGTATTTGCTCCCCTGCTGATTTTGTACGTTTGCCCACTGAGAAAAAAATGATTAATCTATCATTTTAATGGTAGATTTTAACAGCGAGAGACAGAACAAAAAAAATACCTAAAAAAACGCATTTAAAAAAAAACTTATACATTTATTTGCATTTTAATGGGTGAAATAAGTATAAGTATTTGAGCCCTTCGCAAAACAGGTCTTTGTACTTGGTGGCACAACCCTTGCTGGCAAACACAGAGGTCAGACATTTCTTGTAGGTGGCCACCAGGTTTGCACAAATCTCAGGAGGGATTGTGTCCCACTCCTCTTTGCAGATCCTCTCCAAGTCATTAAGGTTTTGAGGCTGACATTTGGTAACATGACCCTTCAGCTCCCTCCACGTATTTTCTATGGGATTAAAGTTTTGAGATTGGCTAGGCCACTCCTGGACCTTAATGTGCTTCTTCTTGAGTCACTCCTTTGTTGCCTTGGCCATGTGTTTTGGGTCATTGCCATGCTGGAATACCCATCCACGACCCATTTTCAATGCCCTGGCCGTGGGAAGGGGGTTCTCACCCAAGATTTGACTGTATGTGGCCCCGTCCATCGTCCCTTTGATGCGGTGAAGTTGTCCTGTCCCTTTAGCAGAAAAACACCCCCAAAGCATAATATTTCCTTCATTTGCAATAAATTGTGAAGCGCTACCTCACAAAGCGCCCTTTCTTCTGGGCGCCTGTGATTAGTCTAATAGCACTTTGCCCTTAGGGGTAACAATCCAGTAGTCTACAGTTCCCTATTGTGGGTCACCCTCAGAGGTGAGCGCATAGTGTGACCGGTGGAGGACACTGCGGTGTGCACATTTATAATCATTATCACTGGATTGTTGTTATCAATGGATAGTTAGATACCAGCACGGTGCATGCAGAAGAGAGCATTCCTTTTATGGACTAGATGAATCAAAGCATATCACTTTTTTGATATTAGTTTAAGTTTATGGACATTTTGCTTTTATGTTGTATGTTCACATTTTTTACACAGAGTTAATTTGAGACCCCTGTAGGGGCTATAGAGGAGATTTGTATTGCTTTTCATCAACCACTATTGGGATTAATCACAGGTGCTCAGAAGAGAGGGCGCTTGGTCAGGTAGCGCTTCACAATTTATTGCAAATTTAATTTGGTTTATGTGGGAACACATTCAGTGTTGAGCAGCACCTCGGTCGTTACAAATTTATGTTTGTCATAAACTATTTCTTCACATCAATATTTATTAACCACTTCAGCCCCGGAAGGATTTGCCCCCTAATGACCAAAACACTTTTTGCAACTTGGCACTGTGCTATTTTAACTGGTAATTGTGCGGTCATGCAATGCTGTACCCAAACTAAATTTGCATCCTTCTTTCCCCACAAGTAGAGCTTTCTTTTGGTGGTATTTGATCACCTCTGATTTTTTTTTGCGATATAAATGAAAAAAGACCGAACATTTTGAAAATTAAATTACATTTTCTACTTTTTGTCCAAAAAAAAAATCCAACAAACTCAATTTTAGTCATACCTTTAGGCCAAAATGTATTCAGCCACATGTCTTGGGTAAAAAAAAATTCAATAAGCGTATATTTATTGGTTTTCGCAAAAGTTATAGTGTCTACAAACTATGGTACATTTTCTGGAATTTTACACAGCTTTTAGTTTAATCTTATTTCTTGAGGTGCTAAAATGGCAGGGCAGTACAACCCCCCCCCCCCCCCAAGTCACAAATGATTAAAAAATGAAAAAAAAAAAAAAAAAGAAACGATATATTGTTTACACATGCCATGGGTATATGTGGAATTATACACCAAAATACATTCTGCTGCTTCTTCTGAGCACAGGGATACCACATTTTTGGGAGCCTAGCCCCGTACAGGACCCCGAAAAACAATCACTGCCTTCAGGATTTCTAAGGGCGTAAATTTTTGATTTCACTTCCTCATTACCTATCACAGTTCCAGAGGCCATGAAATGGCAAGATAGCACAACCCCCCCCCCCCCAAATGACCCCATTTTGGAAAATAGACACCCCAAGCTTTTTGCTGAGAGGCATGTTAAGTCCATAGAATATTTTGCCACAAGTTTCATGAAAATTTAAATTATTTAAAAAAATTTTTTTTACACAAAGTTGTCATTAAATGATATATTGCTCAAACATGCCATGGGTATATGTGGGATTACACCCAAAATAAATTCTGCTGCTTCTCCTGAGCACAGGGATACCACACGTTTGAGACTTTTTGGCAGTCTAGCTGAAAACCAATCACCGCCTTCAGGCTTTCTAAGGGCGTGCATTTTGATTTCACTCCTCACTACCTATCACAGTTTCGTAGGCCCTGAAATGTCAAGATAGCACAAAACCCCTCCAGATCTTGCTTTTAGTCACAAAGTCTTGAAAATCGAAAAAAAAATTTTTTTAAAACAAATGAGAGCTGCAAAATACTCACCATGCCTCTTAGCAAATACCTTGGGCAGTGTCTACTTTCCAAAATGGGGTCATTTGGGAGGGTTGTGCCATCTTGACATTTCAGGGCCACCAAAACTGTGATAGGTAGTGAGGAGTGAAATCACCATTTTACACCCTTAAGCCTCATGCACATGATCGGATTTTCTGAGGGGAAATGTGTGATAACAGGCTGTTGGCGGAAAATCTGACCGTGTGTATACTCCATCTTACAATTGTTGGTCAGCTTTCCGTGGACAAATGTTGGATGGCAGGGTTATACATTTTTTAGCAGACAAATGTGTGTTGTCGAGCGTGTGTGCAAAAGCATGTGTACACAAGTCCATCGGATAAAAGTCCAAAGTACAAACACGCATGCTCGGAAGCAAGGACGAGCCAGAAGCGGTCGGTCTTGTAAACTAGCGATTGTAATGGAGAATTAACATTCGGGATGTGCCAAATTATGAAATCTCGAAATGCAGCGCATATTCTCTTCTTCTTTAATGGAATAATAATTAAAGCTGCTTTGCTGGCGATACTGATGGAGTTATTGCAAACGAATTTTCAAAGGCTTTTTTTATCTAGTGTTATCAAGAATAATATTACTATGTTTTTTTTTTATTATTTGGGCAAGTTACCAAGTTGGGCAAGTTATAACACCATTATCCTGTAGTTTTTAAGATCAAAGATACAACTATGTTGGCGTCCCTTGTCAATTTTGCATTGTATTTTTTTAAAATGTAACTGCCTACTCCCAAACTGTCATTTGAAGTAAAACACATAGCCAAATATTATTCTCCACAATTTTTTTATTGTGCATTAAAAAAATAAAAAAAAAATAGACATGCTATCTGCCAATAGAACTTAACCAAAAAGTACAAAGTACATTCTATGCATCCAAAAATATAGAAAATATACCAAATCAAATCATTATTCAATCAAAAAAATAATGTCAAAGCAATAACTTCAAGGCCAATAATAAATAACATGTTATCTCCTCCGATTCTGCAACATGTCTGGTTGACGAACTGCCATTCAGAAACTGAAAAGCACAAAATGAAAAGCGCAAACTGAAAATAGCGAATCAACACTCACCAAACTTCTACTAATATGAAATTAGCAGAAGGAGCCCAAAGGGTGGCGCTAAAGAGCTGAAAAACCACGTAGTACGTCAGTACCTTCGTAATTGTTGGCCAACAATTGTGTGGCCGTGTGTATGCAAGACAAATTTGGGCCAATGCCCTTCAGACAAAAGTCCACGGTTTTGTTGGCCAACAATCCGATCGTGTGTATGAGGCTTTAGAAAGCCTGAAGGCGGTGATTGGTTTTCGAGATCCTGTACGCGGCTAGGCTCACAAAGTCTCACACGTGGTATCCCCGTACTCAGGAGAAGCAGAAGAATGTATTTTGGGGTGTAATTTCACATATACCCATGTCATGTGTGAGCAATATATCATTTAATGACAACCTTGTGTAAAAAAAAAAAAAAAAAATATTTGTAATTTTCTCGAAACTTGTGGCAAAGTATAAAATATTCCATGGACTCAACATGCCTCTCAGCAAATAGTTTGGGGTGTCTACTTTCCAAAAAGGGTTCATTTTGGGGGGGGGGGGGTTTGAACCGTCCTGGCATTTTATGCCCAACATTAGAAGCTTATGCCACACATCACCCACTCTTCTAACCACTCCAACCACCAAGTCCTTTCTGACACTTTGTTTACATGAAAAAAATATTTTTGTTTGCTAGAAAATTACTTTGAGGCCCTACAGATTAAAATGGTGGTTGTTACAATTTTTTTTTGCACAAGGTATTTGCACAGCGATCTTTCAAATGCAATTTTTGGGGGGAAAAAAAAGGAAAATTTATTATCAAATACTTACCGTAATTTTCCTTTCCTGATGGACTCCATGGCAGCCTACGTGTGGGTTAACCCCGCCTCCTCTCCAATGCTATAGGACCCCATTCCCATAAATGAGTACTCACCACTAGCTACTGTGTTCCGTAACTAGCCTACTCTTTGATCAATGGGTGGGAACTCCGTCTGCCATGGAGTCCATCAGGAAAGGAAAATTACGGTAAGTATTTGATAATAAATTTTCCTTTTTCCTGACAGACTCCATGGCAGCCTACGTGTGGGAAATAACTAGCCGACCACACGGGTGGGTATGCTGAATCAAACAAGATTTTAATTTGTCCTATCAACCGATAGGATTCTCAAAGCAAAGTTTACAGAGGACAATGAAGCAGGCTCAATACAGTAGTGAGACATGAAAGTGTTGATAGAGGCCCACGAGGCCGCTTTGCATATGGTGTCTGGGGCCACGTGTCGCGCTGCCGCCCATGAAGCCGCCATTCCCCTGGTGGAATGAGCTGTCACCGCCTGTGGAGGAGCCAAGCCCTTCACCCTGTATGCTTGTTGAATAGTTTGTACAATCCAAATAGCGAGCGTCCTAATCGAAGCTTTCTTCCCTTTATTGCTTCCCGAGTGTAAAATAAATAAATGGTCAGAACGTCTGAAGGGAGAAGTCACTCTCAGGTATTCTTTGACTGCTTCCCCTACATCCAGAGGATGAATTTCGGAGGACCCCGGAGACCTAAGCGTAGGAAGGACTATCTCCTGATTAACATGGAACACCGAGGACACTTTCGGGTTAGAACCCAGCATAGGGATGAGGACTACCCGGTCCGGGAAGAACGTCAGGAAGGGTTCTTCACAACCCAGAGAGCCAATCTCAGAGACTCTTTTTGCCGATGTGACGGCTACTAAAAAGACCACTTTTGCTGAGAAGTCCTTAATAGAGAGCGGGGAAGGCCCGGTAGTACTGAGTCCTGAGATTGAGTCTAGAACAAGTGGCAGGTCCCATTTGGGGAACCTGGATTTCCTTTGGGGCTTGAGCCTTGAAGCACCACGAAAAAATTGCCGGATTAACGGATTAGTTGCCCAAGAGGACCCAGAGAAGGCAGACAGTGCAGACACCTGAACTCTAAGCGAGCCGATGGATAATGGTAGATCTAAGCCTGTTTGAAGGAAGCTGAGAACGTTTTGCACCTCTGGGTGTCTAAAAGACCTGCCGCTAGAAGAGCAAAAATCCACAAACTTGGACCAGATCCTACTGTAGACTCTATTTGTGCTAGGTCTTCTTGAGCTCATGAGAGTTGAGATCACTGTAGGAGCGCAACCAAGCGAGATTAGCCTCTCCCTCTCAAGAACCAGACCATCAGTCTCAGTACTGCCGGACATGGGTGCAGGACTGACCCCTGAGAAAGAAGGTCCGGCCTGAGAGGCACCGGGTCCCTGAAGCTGAGTTGGACAAGGAGAGGGAACCAAGGCCTGTTCGGCCAGTATGGAGCTATTGTCAACACTTCGGCTGTTTCCGAACGGAGCCTCTGCAGGAATCTCAGGATGACTGGAAGCGGCGGGAAGGCATATGCCTTGTTGAACCTCCAAAGATGCGTCAATGCGTCCGACCCGAGAGCCTGGCTGCAATGACCTCTGGCATAATATTTCTCCAGCTTGCAGTTGTGGCGGGAGGCGAATAGATCCACCTCGGGATTGATCCCTATGACGAGACCCATCTGAATGTCTCCATATGCAGGGACCACTCGTTGTTGTCCAGCTCGGTGCGTGAAAGGAAGTCTGCTTGGGTATTCTGGACTCCTGGGACAAACACCGCCGAGATATTGCACAGGTTCTTCTGTGCCCAAGAAAGGATGGGCTCGACTTCCCGAAGGAGATTGGGACTCTGGGTACCCCCTTGCCTCTTCACGTAGGCGACTGCCGTTGTGTTGTCCATTCTTAACAGTACTGAGTTCCCTTTCAATAGGTGAGAGAAGGATTGCAGTGCACACCAGGCCGCTCTGAGTTCCAGGACGTTTGAACCTGGGACTGGGAGGCATGGATCCCATTTGCCCTGGGCGAGGTTCGAACCGCAGAGGGCTCCCCAACCCGTCCTGCTGGCATCAGTCGTGACCGTGATCCAGGAGATGGGAGCAATGGAGTGACATGCCAGGAGGTTCTTGCGTTGAAGCCACCAAAAGAGGCTGTTCCTCATTGATGATGTCACCCGGATGACTTGATTCTTGTCCCCTGTTCTCTACTGCTGCAGGAACCCTGACTGGAAGGGACGTAATCTCCACAAGGCCCACTTGACCATGGGAGTTGTAGAGACCATTGTACCAACGATTTCTAGACACTGAGAGGCTTTCAGGTGTGTGGTATGTAGAGCCCGAGAAATTCTGTCCCGAACAACCGGAATTTTCTGTAGTGGAAGGGAAATAGTGCTTCTCACGGTGTCAAACTGTGCTCCCAGATATATTAGGCGCTGAGCCGGAATTAGGTGGCTTTTTTGCTAAATTCAGGAGCCACCCGAAGCTGGATAGGGTGGAGATCACCTGCTCCCGGTGGGCCAGCAGCTGTTCCCTGCTTTGAGACAGAACCAGGAGGTCGTCGAGGTAGTGGTAGAGACACACCCCCTTTAACCTTATGAGAGCTACCGTGGCTAAGAGGATTTTTGAAAAGACCCGGGGGGAAGTTGTCAACCCGAAGGGGAGGCAAATAAACTGCAGATGATCCTGCCCTACTTGGAAACGTAGGTACTTGTGAAGTCCCTTTTCTACTGGGACGTGGAAGTAAGCGTCCTTCAAATCTATGGAAATCATCCAATCGCCTGGCTGAATAGCTTGCTGAATGGTCGACAGAGTTTCCATCTTGAATTTCCCTTGCTCTATAAACTCGTTCAGGTAGGTCAGGTCTATGACCGGGCGCCAAGAGCCACTCTTTTTTGAACTAAGAAAAGAGGGGAGTATACCCCCTGAAACCATTCATCCCTGGGGACGTGTACCACTGCTCCTTGAGACTTCAGAAGGTCCACGTAGGACAGTAGGGCTTGTTTTTGTTCTTCCGATCGGGGTAGAAGAGTGGAGACAAATCTGAGAGGAGGAATATTGGAGAAGGTCCATCTGTGACCTGTCGAGACTGTTCTTATTACCCAAATGTCCGAGATCGAGGCCACCCAGACGTGCCGGAAGAGGCTCAGCCGTGCCCCTATCCGACCCGCCTGGGCGGGCGCAATCTCAAAAAGACTTTGCCTGCTCACGACCACTGGATGTCTGGCCTTTGGTGGACTTGTGAAAGGAAGTTTGACCTCTGTTCCAGTTCTTCCTAAAGTCCCTGCCGGGCTTGTAAGAACGAGCTTCCCTGGAGCGCTCTGGAGAACGTCTTCTAAACTGAGGTTTCTTCCGACCAAGAAGGCGTCTATCTTGGGGAAGGAAGCCCGACTTGCCACCCGTGGCACGCGATATGGCATCGTCGAGTTTGTTGCCAAACAGTGAGGACCCCTCAAAGGGAATCTTACACCAGGCCTGTTTGGAAATTGGGTCAGCAAGCCAAGGACGTAACCATAAGGCCCGCTTGGCCGTGACTGACGACAGCATAATCAGCGCCAATAGGCGTATCAAATCAATGGATGCCTCCCCCAAGAAGACTGCCGCTAGCCTTAATTCTGCAGCTGCTGAACTTCCTGCTAGCTCCTCCGAAATTCCTTTAAGGAAGGAATCCACATTCTCCGTCCAAGCCTCCATGGCTTTTGACATGGCCGCCAGGGCCAAAGCCGGTTTACAGGCCGTGCCGGCCAGCCCATAGATCCTCTTCAGATCCTGGTCAATCCTTCTGTCAAGACCATCCTTGAAGGATACCGTATCGTCTAGGGGAAGTGTGACATGTTTAGCCAGACGCATTAGGACAGCGTCTACAAGGGGAGCATTCTCTAGGTACTTCACCTCTTCCGACTTGAAGGGGTATAATCTGGAGGCTTTATTAACCATAGAGGACTTCCTGTCCGTCTTACTCCATTCCTCATCTATAATATCTTTCGGAGCGGGAAACTTGAGCGTTCTTTTCCAAGGTATTTGAAGAATTTCTTCTGTTTAGCTGGAGGAGTAGCGGGATCCTCCCATTTAAGGGCCTCCTTGATTGCTTTAATTAAAGGTGACACCATGTTGAAGTCGAAGCCTCCGATTTCCTCTTCTTCCTGAGGATCGTCATCTGAGGAATCAAGAGAGGCCGCATAAGGCTGGGAAGTGCCTGGGTCTTCACGGGCCTCATCAGCCAGGGGGCCAGACAGTGAAGTAGACTGACTCAGCGTGTGGGGAGAATCCAGCTCTTTCAGGGATTGCTGTACCACACGTTTAACGAGATTCCAAGTGTTGGTTCTCTGTCTCTTTTTCCCTGACCGCCCGGGCATAGCACCGATCACATAGTGATTTGCCCTCCGGAACTCTTGTTCCACATCCCCCCGGTGGGAGCGGTGTCTGGAGGAGGAATGAGATCGTCTCCCCTGGTGGTGGTCTCCAGATGCAGAGTCTCGTCTGGATCTTGAAGGAGACTGGCGTTGCGGCCTGGCAAGGTCTTTATCATTCTGGATCGAAATCTGAGGGTCCGATCTAGAAGGGCTGGAAGAAAAAACACAGTAGGGAAGGGGAAATGATGGGACCAACATCAGATAACGCATATACCATGCGGCTGACTTTCCACCCCTCCCCTCTTAAGTACATACCTTGTGCGAGAGGGCTGGCCACTTAAAGGCGGTGAATTATCCATGATTTGCAGAAGAAGGGCGACACAATGCAGCTGGTCTGCAAAAAGAAAAAATGTGAAAAAAAACAAATATGAATATGAATGTATACATGAAATTATGGATAGAAAACATAACACAAAAAATGTAAATATTATCTGGTTACTAACTGGTGCATACAAATCAATAGTGCCAAACCAAAAAGTGAATGATGATAAATTATAATTATGTGGCAAAGTCCATAGACCAGAAAACCAGAGAATCTTCTAAGGAAATGGGAAGAGTCCCCTGATAGCTCTTCATAGGGATCAATGTGGGAAGGTAGAAAATGGAAAAACACCCCTCGCAGTGATCCTCCGCCACCTAAGATGCACGCTTACCAGATAGCAAGCTCAACAGGCTCATAAGTAAACCAGAGACTGGAATGGCAGTAGGTATTGGAACATCCCTCTATGTAACGTGGCAGATGGCAGGCAAACCAGGCACATATAGGACCTTGATCCAGGTATCCAACCAGCAATGGGGCATCACTCTAGCAGCATAGCCACGGGCATGTATGGAAAGGTACCACAACCCCAATCACAGACCTGTCTCCATGTGTTCATCTCTACCTTCCCACATTGATCCCTATGAAGAGCTATCAGGGGACTCTTCCCATTTCCTTAGAAGATTCTCTGGTTTTCTGGTCTATGGACTTTGCCACAATTATAATTTATCATCATTCACTTTTTGGTTTGGCACTATTGATTTGTATGCACCAGTTAGTAACCAGATAATATTTTGATTTTTTGTGTTATGTTTTCTATCCATAATTTCATGTATACATTCATATTCATATTTGTTTTTTTTCACATCCATTTTATTTGTTTGATTTTCACACATACATGTTTGAGGACAAAAACACATTATATGGCCCAAATGTTTGGTGAAATATAAAATATGATCTTATGCCGAGTACATAGATATCAAACGCGACATGCTTTAAAATTACGCACACCCGTGCAGCGGCAACATTTTAAAAGCCTTTACAGGTTACCACTTTAGATTTACAGAGGAGGTCTACTACTAGAATTACTGCCCTCAATCTGACGTTTGCGGCGATACCTCACATGTATGGTGCAATTGCTGTTTACATACAACATGAGACTGACACTTGCGTTCACCTTTGCATGAGTGCACGGAGAGACATGGGTTCTTTAATTTTCTTTTCTTTTTTTACACTGTCCCTTTCATTTTTTTAAAAAATTTTTATTATTACAGGGAATGTAAATATCCCCTATGATAGCAATATGTAGCGACAGGTACTTTTAAAAAAAAAAATTGGGGTCTATTAGACCAAGATTGGTGTGATCAGATGCTTTCCCAATTTCCCTGTTAACATCCGGCGAAACCGAAGTCATGAAATGCTCGTAGCTTCCGGTTTCGTAGGCCATAGAGATAACTGGAGCTGTTCTAGTCTCCGATCAGCTGACGGAACCACCGGCTTCATTCTCGGGTTCCCTGGTGGGACAGGCAAAACTGAAGTCATGAAATGCTCGTAGCGTTCGGTTTCGTAGGCCATAGAGATGTTTGGAGCCGTTCTAGTCTCCGATCAGCTGACGGAACCACCGGCTTCATTCTCGGGTTCCCCGGTGGGACAGGAGAGCCCGAGAAAACCATGGAAAATGGCAGGAGAGGGGGGGGGACATTCCCTCCCACTGCTCGTAAAAGCAGTCTAGAGGCTAATTAGCCGCTAGGATTGCTTTTACATGAAAGCCGACTGCTGGCTGAAAAAAAACAATACCAAGATGATACCTAAACCTGCAGGCATCATTCTGGTATAACCACTCAGTAACCAGTAACCGGTACGTCGCTAGTCCCCTCCTCCATCCCTGCCCCCATGCTTTGGCATATATGCTCTTTTTTCTTAATTTTTTTTTTTTAAATGTGGTATTGAAATCACCTTCAGTGCTGGAGTCACAGATTTACGCATTGTGAGAGCAAACCCTGTTGCAAAAGCAAATAATCGTTAACAATAAAACAAAGTAACATTACATTATAATAGTAAGACATACCATACCTGCAAAGCAAAAACGATAAAACACAATAAAACATTACAGCATAAAATACAGTAAACCAGAGCAGAACAATAGAGAGAATAAAAAAGACAACCATTTTATGTTTTTTTTCTCTTTTATGTTTTTTTTTTTCCTTATTTTTTTTTACAATTTTACTATAACTTTGAACGTTCCAGGTTAGGGTCTCAAAATGTGATGGCCATCTAACATCTTTCGAGAGCCTGTGTTAGTGTGCCCTGCGCTGTACCCTGCGCTAATACTCAACTAGTGTATGGTAGCGACAGAAACAGTCACCGATGCAGAGACCAGGCAGGTCAGGACAGGAGGGACAATAGCGGGTGTCACGCCTATATCCTCGTTTTCTACAGACACAACATCTTCTTTGGGGAGTTCTTTGGGTAGAGGTACCACGAAGGACTTCTGGAAAGTGCCTCTCATGCAGCCGGCTCCCTGCATTTGCATTGGGAAGTTGGGGCACAGCACCGTCTGGCTGTGATGATCTCTTGCTGGAATTTTAGGAAGGATCCAATTCATCCTGACGCTTTGTATAGCACATAAGCATTCAGCAGAGCCAATTGAAATAAGTATACAGACACTTTGTTTATACCAGCATCTGGCCTTACGGGCAATTAAGTACAGCGCCATCGTCTGGTCATTGAAGTCCACCCTTCCCATGTTAAGCTTGCATTCGTGGACACAGAGGGGCTTCAGAACACCACCAGTTGCCGTTGGAATTTTGACTGTCGTATCTGTGTGAATGGAGGACAGAACGAAAACATTCCATGTGTCCCTCCACTTCACTGCGAGCAAATTACTACATCTCAAGCAGGCTCTCTCCCCCATCTAACGCAGACAACTTGATCGGGAATAAACAAGGCTGCAAACTGTTGGTTGAAGTGGTTTACGAGGGGCCGAATTTCATGGAGCTGGTCATATTCAGGGTCACCCTAAGGACGACAGAGTTCATTAACATTAAAAGGCATGAACCCGGTCGCAAGTCCCATCCAGAGAGGAATGGTATCGCAAGGTGGGAGATATTCGTGAGGCAGAGGACTGGATTGCCACATGTAAAGGAGTTAGAGACCGCTTCACAGTGATGTGGCAACCCTGGACAATATATACCTCAGACTTAAGTCACATTCCTTCTAGCCTAGACATAGCCCTTCTTGAGCTAGCTGATCCATCCTTGAAAGGACGCCTTATTGACCCACAGGGGGGAGCAGAGAACCAAGACCCGAGATAAACTAAGGTGAAAAGCACTTAAGGGACATGCATTCCCCTCTACTGCTCTAACTTTTAGTAGGTATGGTGCTGTCGGGAGGGCCTTGACGGGGGGCGGAGCTGGACGCAGGTTCCCAGGTATGTTCCAGACTATCTTTTCTTTTCTTTCCTCCTTTTCTTCTTCCTAAATACTATATTGAGCCTTAACTAGTTATGGTTGTCTGTTTTATGTTTGATGCCAGGTGACGAATAAGCAATGACTAAGCAAAGAACCCGGACGGTCTTTGAAGATTTATGGCCATGAGACGCCCCGGTCTGGGGGTGTACTAGCGTTATTATGATGGTATGGCTTTGTCAGGTGATTTTGGGGGGGGCTGGGAGCGTGGAGAGAGGTTAGTTGGAGGCGTATGTTGCCCCCCTCTCTCCGCGTGCCCCCGCTCGGCCCACCTTATAAACTGTTTGCACAACTGAACTTAGCTTAAAACCTGGAAAAGACTTGTCAAGCTTTGATAGTCCCGGGACTAAGACAAGCATACTTTTATATTTTGTTACCTGGCAGATTGTTGGTGCATTTTTTTTTTCCCTTTTTCTTTTTATCAACGCTAGCTACACCAGTTAAAAAGTGACTATCTAGTATTTAATATACATTACTGATAGTATTGATGTTCTTGTTGTTCTCTCTATGTTATTCATTCTTTTTGTTAAATAACAAGAAAAACTGACTGGTTTATCACCTAAATACCATCTATCTAGATGGATATAATTCTATATTCACAGTTTTATAATTTTGCAATGTTATATCCTGTCTTCTATAAATAAAGATTTATAAAAAAAAAAAAGGCATGAACCACGAGATTTGCTCGTATCTAGTCCTGGTCATGGAAGCAGAGAACATGGGCATATGGTGAATTGGGTCAGTGAACCAATATGACCGCAACTCAGTCTTTTTAGTTATGCCCATTAAGAGGGATAGGCCCAGAAAGGTCTTAAATTCGGGAACCGTTATAGGTTTCCAGCCAAATTCTCTGGCAAGGGTTAAATTTGGGTTTGCGGCGATAAATTGACTAAATTGCTTTGGGCATAAACAGATCTGTAGGGATTTTCCGTGAAAAACAGCTCGTAAAAGTCAAGGGTACTAAAATCCACTGTTTCCACCTGAATCACGGGTTGGCCAGTGAATGGGGAAGGTACAGGCACTGCAGAAGTGGTGGGCTGCCAAACAGGATTAGCATATGCAGCAGGAAGGGCACTATGGGCTCTACGGGCCAGTCTTTGAATTCTCGTGGTTGCTGGGCACTACTTGTACTAGCCACCGCACCAGCTTGAACTGAACTTATGGGACTCGCCACATCACCAAGTGATATTGCAGTGCTGGCTTGTCTATGACCAAGATGGACTAGGCCGCTGGTGCTTGCCATGAGGACGGTGGTGAACCTGCGCAAGGGAGATAGTTGAAATTTAATTTAATTTAATTTAAACTGCTGCCTCCACAGATGCGATCGCCACCGAAGTGGCAGCCGCTAGATGAAAGAAAATTTGAATGTGGGTGTGGCGCTGTTCTAATTAAAAAACAAAAAAACTGTGAAATATGTATATGTGAAATTCCTATATTCCTGTGGTATATATAGGGCTCTATAAAACCTTGATGTGCTGAAATCGTGGGTGTAAGAGAAAGATTGTTGCTCCTGGATAAATACCAAAAAATGCAAGTGAGCCCAAGCGAAAAAACAAAGAAAAAATGATATAAAGGAATTAAGAAGAAATAAAATAATAAATAAATTAAAATAAAATTGTATTACCAGAATATTGATACCTTATGTAAATTAATATGTTCCACTGTGCTACAAATAAGACTTGGCAAAAATAGGTGAATATAATCAAGAAACATGAGGAAAATGGGGGGGGGGGGTTGGGGGAAGGACAAGGGAGGTGGGGATGGTGTATTATAGTCCAAGTACAGTGCACACGTGCCTATTACTTAACCACTTCAGCCCCGGAAGGATTTACCCCCTTCCTGACCAGAGCACTTTTTCCAATTTGGCACTGCGTCGCTTTAACTGCTAATTGCGCCGTCATGCAATGCTGTACCCAAACGAAATTCGCGTCCTTTTCTTCCCACAAATAGAGCTTTCTTTTGATGGTATTTGATCACCTCTGCCGTTTTTATTTTTTGCGCTATACACGGAAAAAGACCGAAAATTTTGAAAAAAAATGATATTTTCTACTTTTTGTTCTAAAAAAAATCCAATAAACTCAATTTTAGTCATACATTTAGGCCAAAATGTATTTGGCCACATGTCTTTGGTAAAAAAAAATGTCAATAAGTGTATATTTATTAGTTTGCGCAAAAGTTATAGCGCCTACAAACTAGGGTACATTTTCTGGAATTTACACAGCCTTTAATTTATGACTGCCTATGTCGTTTCTTGAGGTGCTAAAATGGCAGGGCAGTACAAAACCCCCACAAATGACCCCATTTTGGAAAGTAGACACCCCAAGGAAATTGCTGAGAGGCATGTTGAGCCCATTGAATATTCATTTTTTTTGTCCCAAGTGATTGAATAATGACAAAAAAAAAAAAAAAAAATTACAAAAAGTTGTCACTAAATGATATATTGCTCACACAGGCCATGGGCATATGTGGAATTGCACCCCAAAATACATTTAGCTGCTTCTCCTGAGTATGGGGATACCACATGTGTGGGACTTTTTGGGAGCCTAGCCGCATACGGGGCCCCGAAAACCAATCACTGCCTTCAGGATTTCTAAGGGCGTACATTTTTGATTTTACTCCTCACTACCTATCACAGTTTTGAAGGCCATAAAATGCCCAGATGGCACAAACCCCCCCCAAATGACCCCATTTTGGAAAGTAGACACCCCAAGCTATTTGCTGAGAGGCATGTTGAGTCCATGGAATATTTTATATTTTGACACAAGTTGCGGGAAAGTGACAATTTATTTATTTATTTTTTATTTTTTTGCACAAAGTTGTCACTAAATGATATATTGCTCACACAGGTCATGGGCATATGTGGAATTGCACCCCAAAATACATTCTGCTGCTTCTCTTGAGTACGGGGATACCACATGTGTGGGACTTTTTAGGAGCCTAGCCGCGTACGGGACCCCGAAAACCAATCACCGCCTTCAGGATTTCTAAGGGTGTACATTTTGGAATGCACAGGTGGCACAAGCCCCCCCCAAATGACCCCATTTTGGAAAGTAGACACCCCAAGCTATTTGCTGAGAGGCATGGTGAGTATTTTGCAGCTCTCATTTGTTTTTGAAAATGAAGAAAGACAAAAAAAAAAATTTTTTTTTTCTTTTTTTAATTTTCAAAACTTTGTGACAAAAAGTGAGGTCTGCAAAATACTCACTATACCGCTCAGCAAATAGCTTTGGGTGTCTACTTTCCAAAATGGGGTCATTTGGGGGGGTTTTGTGCCACCTGGCATTCCATGGCCTCCGAGACTGTGATAGGCAGTGAAGAGTGAAATAAAAAATTTACGCCCTTAGAAAGCCTGAAGGCGGTGCTTGGTTTTCAGGGTCCCATACGCGGCTAGGCTCCCAAAAAGTCTCACACATGTGGTATCCCCGTACTCAGGAGAAGCAACAGAATGTATTTTGGGGTGTAATTTCACATATTCCCATGGCATGTTTGAGCAATATATCATTTAGTGACAACTTTGTGCAAAAAAAAAAAAAAAAAAATTGTCTCTTTCCCGCAACTTGTCACAATATAAAATATTCCATGGACTCGACATGCCTCTCAGCAAATAGCTCTACTTTCCAAAATGGGGTCATTTGGGGGGGGGTTTGAACTGTCTTGGCATTTTATGCACAACATTTAGAAGCTTATGTCACACATCACCCACTCTTCTAACCACTTGAAGACAAAGCCCTTTCTGACACTTTTTGATTACATGAAAAAGTTATTTTTTTTTGCAAGAAAATTACTTTGAACCCCCACACATTATATATTTTTTTAAAGCAAATGCCCTACAGATTAAAATGGTGGGTGTTTCATTTTTTTTTTTCACACAGTATTTGCGCAGCGATTTTTCAAACGCATTTTTTGGGGAAAAAACACACTTTTTTACATTTTAATGCACTAAAACACACTATATTGCCCAAATGTTTGATGAAATAAAAAAGATGATCTTAGGCCGAGTACATGGATACCAAACATGACATGCTTTACAATTGCGCACAAACGTGCAGTGGCAACAAAATAAATACATTTTTAAAAGCCTTTAAAAGCCTTTACAGGTTACCACTTTAGATTTACAGAGGAGGTCTACTGCTAAAATTACTGCCCTCGATCTGACCATCGCGGTGATACCTCACATGCATGGTGCAATTGCTGTTTACATTTGACGCCAGACCGACGCTTGCGTTCGCCTTAGCGCGAGAGCAGGGGGGACACGGGTGCTTTTTTTCTTTTTTTCTTTATTATTTTTTTGCTTTTTTATCTTATTTTAAAACTGTTCCTTTCATTTTTTTTTTTTTTTTAATCATTTTTATTGTTATCTCAGGGAATGTAAATATCCCCTATGATAGCAATAGGTAGTGACAGGTACTCTTTTTTGAAAAAATTGGGGTCTATTAGACCCTAGATTTCTCCTCTGCCCTCAAAGCATCTGACCACACCAAGATCGGTGTGATAAAATGCTTCCCCAATTTCCCAATGGCGCTATTTACATCCGGCGAAATCTAAGTCATAAAATGCTCGTAGCTTCCGGTTTCTTAGGCCATAGAGATGTTTGGAGCCACTCTGGTCTCTGATCAGCTCTATGGTCAGCTGGCTGAATCACCGGCTGCATTCTCAGGTTCCCTATTGAGACAGGAGAGCCAGAGAAAAACACGGAAGACGGTGGGGGGGGGCATTCTCTCCCACTGCTTGTAAAAGCAGTCTAGAGGCTAATTAGCCGCTAGGATTGCTTTTACATGAAAGCCGACCGCTGGCTGAAAAGAATGATACCAAGATGATACCTAAACCTGCAAGCATCATTCTGGTATAACCACTCAAAGTCGTGAATGGTATACCTGAAGACAAAAAAATGGTTAACAATAAAGCACAGTAAACGGTAAAGTATAAAAAATTGCATACCTGAAAAACAAACATGATAAAACATAATAACAATAAAACATTGCAGAATAGAATACAGTAAAAAAGAGCAGAACAATAGAGAGAATAGAGAGAGAGAGAACAATAAAACGACAACTATTATTTTTTATTTTATATTTTTGTTTGTGTTTTTTTTTTTTTTTTTACACTTTTTTTGTAACTGTAACTTTTATAACTGTAACCGGTTCCAGGTTCGGGTCTCTCAAAATGCGATGGCATCTTGGGAGACCCTGTGAAAGTGTGTCCTAGTCTGTGCAATGCTGTACCCTACGCTAATACTCAACTAGTGAATGGTAGCGTTCAAAACATTCACCAATGCAAAGACCAGGATTGACAGGAGGGACAATAATAGCGGGTGTCACGCCTATATCCGCGTTTGCTGCAGACACAACATCTTTTTTGGGGGGTTCGTTGGGTAGGGGTACTCGGGAGGACATAAAAATGCCTCTCATGCAGCCGACTGCATTTGGTTGGGGATGTGAATGGGGGAATTACGGGCGCTGCAGAAGTGGTGGGTTCCCAATTAGGATTGGCGAATGCAGCAGGAAGGGCATTATGGGCACGACGGGCCTGTGTTTGTCTTTTTGGTGGCAGCGGGACACTATTTGTGCTTGCCACCTCACCAGCTTGAACTGCACTTATGGGACTCGCCACGTCACCAAGTGTTACTGCAGTGCTGGTTTGACTACGACCGGGGTGTACTAGGCCGCTGGCACTTGCCAGTTCACCAAAACGCTACCAAAAAAACTGTTAACGATCGCAGGGATCAGGCCTGACTCTGCGAACGCTGCAGTTATGCGTTTAGTGTTTTGTAAGTGACAGTGATCGATCGATACTGCACTTGGGTGGGCTGGGCTGGGCCGGGCGGAGGGGCAAAACGCAGGTGCTAGCAGGTATCTGGGCTGATCCCACTAGCACTGCGTTTTTGGGAACCCTAAACTGCTGGGGACGCCAGTATAGATCTGATCGGATCAGATCAGATATTGATCAGTTCAGATACTATACCACTAAGGGAGGTGTACGGTGCGTGCGTGGGTGTTAGCGCTACTGGCACTAACCTGACGCTGCCTGGGGCTGGTGCTTGCCAGTTCACCAAAACGCTACCAAAAAAACTGTTAGCGATCGCAGGGATCAGGCCTGACTCTGCGAACGCTGCAGTTATGCGTTTAGTGTTTTGTAAGTGACAGTGATCGATCGATACTGCACTTGGGTGGGCTGGGCTGGGCCGGGCGGAGGGGCAAAACGCTGGTGCTAGCAGGTATCTGGGCTGATCCCGCTAACACTGCGTTTTTTGGGAACCCTAAACTGCTGGGGACGCTAGTATAGATCTGAACGGATCAGATATTGATCCAATCAGATACTATACCACTAAGGGAGGCGTATGCTGCGTGCGTGGGTGTTAGCGGTACTGGCGCTAATCTGACGCTGCCTGGGGCGATGCATATCACCGCCGGGCGATCAGGGGGCTAAACCTTTATTCGGTAATAAACGGCGGGTGCCCTGACACTATAAAAAATAAACTAACTAACCAGCGTCACCCGTAACAGTTATACGGTGATCAGTGGTGAAAGGGTTAACTAGGGGGCCATCAAGGGGTTAAAACATTTATTAGATAGTATATGGGGGTCCCTGTCGCTATAAAACGCTGACGGCGAACCTAAATATTTACGTCCCTAACTAGAGTCACCAGCGACACTAATACAGCGATCAGAAAAATGATCGCTTAGCGACGCTGGTGACGGGGGGTGATCAAGGGGTTAAAACTTTATTAGGGGGGGTTAGGGGGGTATCCTAGACCTAAAGGGGGCCTAACACTCACTGCCCTAACACTGTAACTGTCACAAACTGACACCAATACAGTAATCAGAAAAAAAACAAAAAACAAAAAAAAAACCTGCTTGGTGTCAGTTTGTGACAGGGGAGGTGATTGGGGGGGGGATCAGGGGGCGATCGGGGGGGGGATCGGGGTGTTTTGTGTGCCTGGCATGTTCTACTGTGTGTGTGTGTGTGTTGGTGCACTCACATTACAGTCTTCTCTCCTCGGCCCGGAACGGAAAATACCGAGCCGAGGAGAGATGACATCATTTCCTCTGCCTCTGTGTACAATACAGAGGCAGGGAAATGATCCCATTGGCTGGGAGCGATCGCGAGGGGGGGGCCACGAATGGATGGCCTCCCCCTCACCACCGATCGCCGGGGGAGATTTGTCGACCGCCGCAGGCACCGGGGGGGGTCCGATCGGACCCCCCACCCGCGGGCAGGCAAGGACGTACCTGTAAGTCCTTTTGCCTGCCCGTGCCGCTCTGTCGACGTACATCGTCGTGCGGCGGTCGGCAACTGGTTAATAAACCAATAATATAATTAAAAAAATATATATATATAATAAAAAGTCCAGATGGAGTGCGCTCGTGGCAGAAAAGTGCTGATAGCTTGATTATTTCAATGTGTAAGTGTGTTCAGTGCAATCCTTCAACTCTTTTTCTTGGAGACAGTGTGTTTAAATCCCGTGCTCTTAATGTGCACACACTCACCAACTTCTTTAACCCCTGCGGGGGTATTAGGCAGTCACAGTCTGTGCTACTGTGCAGCAATTACCGGACCTCTCAGGATCGAATTGATGTTTGCCATAGAAGAGAAGAAACATCCATAGTGTAATACCGTTTAAAAAGTGTTTATTGTGAAAGATACAGAGCGGTACTCACAAATTAGTAGCTCATATAAAGCAAGTAAAGATCTCAATCGAACCGTCAGAAGTAATCCTGTTTTCCCTGGGAGATACTGCAACGTAGGTTTAGGCCACGCCCTACGCTTTTCGTCATTGGACGTCTACGGGAGCGTGACCTGTGCTGTACCTCCCCCCTGTTATATAGTGTGCGGCGTTCGTTCTGTGCTTGCGCCTATAAAAACATTGGCGTCCATTTTTTCTGTGTTTGTTGCGGACCAAAGTCCGGCGGCCATTTTACCTATGTTTATTGCCGACCGAAGTCCGTGTATAGACCTTATGGATGCGATTCCCATATAAGCCTATACATGGTGACACTGCGGAGCTAATACTTTAATAATCAGATTGGTGTCACCCCTATTTCGATAGTTATTTAATGTAATGATACTTGTGGTTGAAATGGAAGGAAATGCAAGCCGTTACGGTCCCGCACACTATAGCCAGGTACTTACAATTTTCGACGGTGGTACACAACAATATATACAGCCATATAATAAAAAATTGAGAAATTGCAAATATAAAAACTTTAAACTAAAAATATACATCATGTGTATATAAATATGAAATAGGATTAAAAAATAGGAATTGAAAATTAAAATTAAGAAATAAAAATGGAAATAAGTAAATTAAAATGAAAATATATGTGCATATATGCCTGCGTGAGGACGTGCATACCCTCATACATACATACATGTAGAAGCCTTAGGTAAAAAATTCAATAAAATAAATTTTTAATAAACAGGCCTACCGGATCATTTCAGGGAAGAAATCTCAAATAATGCAATATATAGTCTCCTCTTGTAGTTGGATGCTACACCTCAGATTGTGAATATTACTTCTTATAGGGGAGAATATAGTTAATTCCTAACTTAATCTACAAATGGACCATGGGGACTAGGCGGACCAGAATTGAATAATTACACATACAGTGGATGTAAGGTGTCTTAAAGTGATGAGACATATAAAATAAGATGTAAAAAAGAGGGTGTCCTAGTGCTCCGCTGGAGGAGGGGTAAAGAAGGTTAAGGGGGATTAGAATATGAGTGTGATTCCAGCTTTCCTCCCCAAACTATTTACCTAGAGTTTGTGAGGGCCAGAATTATAGGAAGTTTGTGGGAAATTTACAGCATAAGCATAAGGATATTTTGTTATCTTTTATGGTTGAACCAATACTTGGAAGGGCGTTAGTTATATTCCATAGGAGGCTTGTCTATTGTGATGCATTTTTAATGGCAATGACGCTGGTGCTTGCCAGTTCACCAGAAGGTTGAACGGCACTAGTACTGGCTCTCTGCGCAATATGAGAACCCTACGGTTGTTGCACCTCAACAGAAGAACGGGGTCAGGTACACTTGACCTTAGTAGTGACCACTACTCCATTGTCAGAGACATCTGTCAGGGTGCCGCTGCTCTCTACGGGTTTGTATACTGAGCCTGAATCTGACAGTGAGGCTTCCCCTTTGCTCTCTTCTGTCATGCTCAGCCAAGTTTAGGCCTCTTCACTAGTGTACCTCTGTTTGGACATTTTGGCCTATAAATTTACAGGTACTAGTGCGACTCACAGGCAAAAGAGCAACTGGTTGTCAGCGACTGCTTGGATCGCTACAATTAAAATTAACTGTTAACTGCGAGGGGAGCATGCGCACGAGTGAAGGACAATGTAACAAGTTATCGGCGCAAAATAGTGACAGCTGTATCCATATCAACAGTTATGTACAGAAATAGATTTGGGAAATTGTCATTGATATTAAAAAGACATAAGTCCGTGTAGTGACACTATAAGTGGAGGAGATAAAAAATGCTGTGTAAAGTCCACATTCAGGGCAGCCATCCAATAGGGGTGAAAGCCTTTATCCCAAAAGTACTGTAAAGACAAGAGAGAGGAGGCGCCTCTGGGTGCAGACGTTTAAAACAATTTATTAAAAAGTAGCAACAGCTAGTAATACACTCACATTTATGTGGTGAATATCAAACAAAGCAATGTCCCAGGTCAATCAAGGGGGTCCGTGGAGTCATCTCTCTCGGCTGGTAGATGTAGGGGGTCTGTGCAGTCTCAGAACACTGGATGTCCTCGGCCGAACAGCGGAGACAGGTACCAGAACGAGGCTTGGGTAACAGCCGATCCTGTCGAGGGATGATGACGTCACACGATATGCGACGCGTTTCCTGAGCTGGCGCGCCGTGAGTGGTGTGACGGCGGCGCTCCTTCGTCAAGCTGATTGGCTGGGAGCTGGACAGGATGTTTATATGTGAGACAATGATGTGAAGGAGAACGGAATGGGAAATGATTGGAGGGGGGAGGAGGGGAAGGGAAAGGGGAGGTGGCCAGAGGTCCTATGTGTGGAAGTGTCAGCAGTGGAGGAATTAAACAGAAGATGATACAGGATGGAATAAGGAAGAAATAAGGGGGGAAGAGTAAACAATAATAAAAGGAGAAGAGACAGACGAAATAAAACCATAAAAAATAAAATAAAGAAGATAAAAAAAGAAGAGAAGAAGTGAAAGGAAGAAATAAAATAAAGGAATAAATAAAGGAAAAAGGTGACATGTGTATAAGGCGATTAGTATAAAGAATTATGTATGGGGAGGATGACCATGATTGTATGTGTCTTAAAATAGACACAAGGAGAGTGTATATGCAGACTTGGAATATGGGAGCGATTTAGAAATGTATTGCATATCCTAATTGTAAATGTTAGCCCATTAATAGATAGATCAAAATCGATGTATAATTTAAAAATTAATATTAAAGGGAAATTGATAATAATAATAATGATAAAAAAGAGGGGGGGGGAAGGGGAAAAGAACAGGGGGGGGAGAAAGAGTCTATAATGGTAACTGAAGAGGGTGATGGTGTGGGAAAAAAAGGGGGGAAGGGGGGGGGCACCTGTATACACCTGCATCCAGGGTCCAGGTCAAGATGAAGTAAGGGTAGCATGTCTACACATTGTCAACATCTACGTAACAAAATAAATAAAAACATTACTCGAACTGGATAAACATCCTCGTTACACTCTAAGACGCTGGATAAAATTTCATGATAACACTTAACATGAGAACTAAAAAAAAAAAAAAAAGATAATAAAAGATCATAATTGAAACAAGATAATGTGAAAGTGTAGGAGAATGAGGGAGTGGTACCATATGATATAAATCTCACAAAATGGTGGAAGTTTCAATACACTCATTTATTCCTCCAGGCGAGAGGACATCTAGGCGGTAGATCCAATAGGTCTCCCTCGCACATAATTTTTTTAACCTTTCGGCAAGCGAGAGAGACCTAGGGATCTGTTCTATGACCCAAACTGACAGTCCAAGGGTGGAGCCCTTGTGGGCTACAGCAAAATGTTTCGGTACACTGTGGGGGTCAGTGCCCCCCTCAATGTATCTCCTGTGTTCCCCAAACCTTTGTCTCAAAGGCCGAATGGTGCGGCCAACATATATGAGACCGCATGGACAAATCAAGCCATACACCACATAGTCGGATGAACAATTGTAAAAGTCTTTAAGGATGTATGTCTGGCCTTTGGTGGAAAAGGATTTTTGGCCATGGTGGACAAAGTGACAGGTCTTACACAATTTTTTCCGACATTGAAACATCCCTACAAGGGGGATGAGTGGGGTAATAGACGGGAAAGCCGGAGTGGTCTTAAGTTTACTGGGGGCGATTTTATTTTTAAGATTGGGGGCCCTTCGATAGGTGACCTGTGGATATGTGGGGAGAGTGGATCTAAGATGGGGATCTTGTTGAAGGATATCCCAATGTTTCCGGAGAATCTTCTCCATTTTCTTGTGTTGGGAATGAAAAGTAGTAATAAATCTGATGGGGCAATTTGTGGGGGGTGTATTACTATGTGGGGGTTTCCCATGAAGATATAGGTTGTAAGCAGTCTCCACTAAATCTTCCGGATATCCTTTCTCAAGGAACTTCTTTTTAAGGTGAATACTGGCATCTATATAATCAACTTGTCTGGTGCAGTTTGTTCTCAACCTACAAAATTGACCTTTTGGGATATTTTTAATCCACGGCGGATAATGGCTACTCTTAAAATGAAGGTACGAGTTGCCACTAGTGGGCTTGGTGTAGTTCTTGGCATAGATCTCCTGGTTTTCATGTCGTAATTCTAGGTCTAGAAAAGCAAGAGAGGTCGGGTTGCTGTCATGTGTAAAAGATAATCCGTACTGGTTGTTATTGCAGTGTGTGGTGAATGATGGAATAAGGTCTAAGGGTCCATCCCAAATGATTATAATATCGTCAATATATCTGCCGAAAAAGACGATATTAGCCGAAAAGGGGTTATTATGGTAGATGTGGTGTTGTTCCCAAAACCCCATAGCCAGGTTCGCGTATGAGGGGGCAAAATTTGCCCCCATCGCAGTCCCCTGTAGCTGTAAGTAGAAGTCACCGTTAAATGTGAAATAGTTGTGTGTTAGACAAAACCTGGTGGCTTCTATGATGAAGGTGGCCTGGCGGGGATTGATGAGTGGATCCTTCGAGAGGAAGTACTCAAGGGCCATGATGCCAAAGTCGTGGGGAATTGAAGTGTACAGAGAACTTACATCCAAAGATAGCCAAGAGTAAGTGGGTTCCCACCTGTATGGTAAGAGTTGCTCCATGAGATGTGTCCCATCCCGTATGTAAGACTGAAGTTGATGTACTAGGGGCTGTAAGTATCTGTCAACATATAGACTGAAACCTGAAGTAATGCTGTCCATTGAGGCCACGATTGGCCTACCTGGGGGATTATGCTGGTTTTTGTGGATTTTAGGTAGATGGTAAAAGTAAGGGATGGAATAGAATGATTTACGGAAGAAGAGGCTCTCCACCTTGGAGATGATATTATCTTTGAGAGCAGTCATGATCAGAACTTCAGCTTCTGAGGTGAAATCATTGGTGGGATCTTTGGAGAGTTTTGTGTAAGTGGTGTGATCTGACAGGAGTCTTTCAGCCTCTGCAATGTAGTCAATCTTATTTTGGAGTATGATACCGCCTCCTTTATCAGCAGGCTTAATAATAAGGTCTTCTGCTGAAATGAATTGTTGTAGGGACCTAGTTTCTGATGATGAAAGATTATGTGATATGGAGGTGGATGTGGTGTTACAGAGTTTAGTCATGTCAGAGAATACTACTCTGTAGAAGCTTTCTATATAAGGTCCTTTTGAGTGTGTTGGGAAGAAGATGGATTTAGGCTTCAAATCAGAATGTATAATAGGTGGTGATGTGGCAAGGTGTTGTGTGAGTAGCCTGGACAGGTCATCTTCTGTACATGGGTAATCGTCTGTAGTGTGTGTGATCTCTGAACAATCATAATCGTAGATGTCTGAAGTGTTATCGACATCTTCCGGTAAAGGGTGAGATGAGGTAATATTAACCTGCTGGGTAGGAGTTAATGAATCTTTGGTTTTTTGGATATTATAATGTCTCTGAAGAGTAAGGTTCCTAATGTAGCAGTTCAGGTCTTTAAAAAGAAGAAAGGGGTTTGGCCTATTGATAGGGGCAAAATTCAAGCCACGGCTGAGGAGTGCCGTGTCAGCAGAAGACATGATATGGTTAGACAGATTAAAGATTTTTACAGTTTTTTCGGATTCCGTGTGTGGAGTAGCTCGTCTGGTTCGTCCCCCTCGGCGGCCTCTTCTACGAGTTTTCTTTTTCTGGATGTGCTTGCCAGAGGGGGACTGGACACTAAAAAAGTATCCTGGGAGGGGGCCTGGGATGAACCAACAAGGGTATGACAACCTATAATATGGGGAGGCAGGGCAAGTGGATCGGTCTGATGGTTGACCGTATCTCCAGTTGGAGTGTCTAAAAGGGGAAGTATATTATCTATATGTGCAACAGATAAATGAGAGGGACTGGTGGTATTATTAAGGGGACCGACATTGACAGTCTGACTGGATGAAACTGTGGGTGTGGGATTTTGTCTATTATAAAAAAGGTTTAGAGAAGTGATCAATTCCCTATTTTTTTGTATATACTTTTTAGGGTATTTTTGATTTAGATCATGTTGTTTCTTACTTTTCTTCCATGTGGGAGTGGAATGGTGGCTGATTTTAGGGTGTGGACCAGGTGTATGGGGAAAAGGTCGGGTTTTTTGGGATATAGGGTACGTTTTGGGTCTCCGGGGTATATTGAGTTGTATACTCATAAGGGGAGGAGGATGGGAAGTAGAGACTGAAGGTGGTAAACTCATAAGGGATGGGAGGCCTGAAGCAGAGGAAGATAGATTGGAGGATACTGTCTTTCCTGAAGCCTGTGTGGGTGATATATTGGAGGGAGTGGTGTACGGTTTTTTGTTCCACGTGAAGATTCTATCAGAGTTGTAGTCATCTAGATCTCTTTTAAATTTTCCAATTTTGGAATTGACAAGGGAATCTTCATCCCTTTTGGTGTTACTCTGGAGAATATTCAACCATACATGGGGGATGGTGGTGGATGTCGTTTTTATGTCATTTATGATGGAAAGTATTTGGTCATATAGTTTGTCAAATCTGTTTTTTCTATGGGAAATCAGAATTCCCATCCATTTAGCCGTACAAAACTCGGCTAGACCGGCCCATTCCTTTGTGTTCTCAGCACTCAAAAAGGCAGGGCTTTCTTTTAAGACTCTGAGGCCTCTGGGTGAGATCCGGGTTTGAATGTACTGTTCTAAAAAGAATTGATCCCACCATTGTTGATTGGCGGATTGTATCAGTCTTTCAAGTTGTTTAAACTTGCCACAAAGGTGCAATCTGGTTTTACCTGTAAGTGTGGCCTCTTTTGAAAAAGTGACCTGAAGCAAACTAGAGGAGATTTTATCTAAAATTTTATATCTATGGTCATCTATGATGGTGGGAAGATCCATGGTATTAAGTATAAAAGAAATAGTGTGAATGAAAAGAAAGCTAAAGATAAAAAGAAATAAGGGAAGGGACAGGACTGAATTGGAGTTATGACCATACGAAGCTATATATATGTATGCGTATGCGGGTGTATGAACTCACACGCACACACATATGTGCACATCTGTAAGGATCACAGTCAATATGCAGCACGAGCAGGCATTCATGAACAACAATGTAACAAGTTATCGGCGCAAAATAGTGACAGCTGTATCCATATCAACAGTTATGTACAGAAATAGATTTGGGAAATTGTCATTGATATTAAAAAGACATAAGTCCGTGTAGTGACACTATAAGTGGAGGAGATAAAAAATGCTGTGTAAAGTCCACATTCAGGGCAGCCATCCAATAGGGGTGAAAGCCTTTATCCCAAAAGTACTGTAAAGACAAGAGAGAGGAGGCGCCTCTGGGTGCAGACGTTTAAAACAATTTATTAAAAAGTAGCAACAGCTAGTAATACACTCACATTTATGTGGTGAATATCAAACAAAGCAATGTCCCAGGTCAATCAAGGGGGTCCGTGGAGTCATCTCTCTCGGCTGGTAGATGTAGGGGGTCTGTGCAGTCTCAGAACGCTGGATGTCCTCGGCCGAACAGCGGAGACAGGTACCAGAACGAGGCTTGGGTAACAGCCGATCCTGTCGAGGGATGATGACGTCACACGATATGCGACGCGTTTCCTGAGCTGGCACGCCGTGAGTGGTGTGACGGCGGCGCTCCTTCGTCAAGCTGATTGGCTGGGAGCTGGACAGGATGTTTATATGTGAGACAATGATGTGAAGGAGAACGGAATGGGAAATGATTGGAGGGGGGAGGAGGGGAAGGGAAAGGGGAGGTGGCCAGAGGTCCTATGTGTGGAAGTGTCAGCAGTGGAGGAATTAAACAGAAGATGATACAGGATGGAATAAGGAAGAAATAAGGGGGGAAGAGTAAACAATAATAAAAGGAGAAGAGACAGACGAAATAAAACCATAAAAAATAAAATAAAGAAGATAAAAAAAGAAGAGAAGAAGTGAAAGGAAGAAATAAAATAAAGGAATAAATAAAGGAAAAAGGTGACATGTGTATAAGGCGATTAGTATAAAGAATTATGTATGGGGAGGATGACCATGATTGTATGTGTCTTAAAACAGACACAAGGAGAGTGTATATGCAGACTTGGAATATGGGAGCGATTTAGAAATGTATTGCATATCCTAATGGTAAATGTTAGCCCATTAATAGATAGATCAAAATCGATGTATAATTTAAAAATTGATATTAAAGGGAAATTGATAATAATAATAATGATGATAAAAAAAGAGGGGGAGGGGGGGGGAAGGGGAAAAGAACAGGGGGGGGGAGAAAGAGTCTATAATGGTAACTGAAGAGGGTGATGGTGTGGGAAAAAAAGGGGGGAAGGGAGGGGGGGGGGGGCACCTGTATACACCTGCATCCAGGGTCCAGGTCAAGATGAAGTAAGGGTAGCATGTCTACACATTGTCAACATCTACGTAACAAAATAAATAAAAACATTACTCGAACTGGATAAACATCCTCGTTACACTCTAAGACGCTGGATAAAATTTCATGATAACACTTAACATGAGAACTAAAAAAAAAAAAAAAAGATAATAAAAGATCATAATTGAAACAAGATAATGTGAAAGTGTAGGAGAATGAGGGAGTGGTACCATATGATATAAATCTCACAAAATGGTGGAAGTTTCAATACACTCATTTATTCCTCCAGGCGAGAGGACATCTAGGCGGTAGATCCAATAGGTCTCCCTCGCACATAATTTTTTGAACCTTTCGGCAAGCGAGAGAGACCTAGGGATCTGTTCTATGACCCAAACTGACAGTCCAAGGGTGGAGCCCTTGTGGGCTACAGCAAAATGTTTCGGTACACTGTGGGGGTCAGTGCCCCCCTCAATGTATCTCCTGTGTTCCCCAAACCTTTGTCTCAAAGGCCGAATGGTGCGGCCAACATATATGAGACCGCATGGACAAATCAAGCCATACACCACATAGTCGGATGAACAATTGTAAAAGTCTTTAAGGATGTATGTCTGGCCTTTGGTGGAAAAGGATTTTTGGCCATGGTGGACAAAGTGACAGGTCTTACACAATTTTTTCCGACATTGAAACATCCCTACAAGGGGGATGAGTGGGGTAATAGACGGGAAAGCCGGAGTGGTCTTAAGTTTACTGGGGGCGATTTTATTTTTAAGATTGGGGGCCCTTCGATAGGTGACCTGTGGATATGTGGGGAGAGTGGATCTAAGATGGGGATCTTGTTGAAGGATATCCCAATGTTTCCGGAGAATCTTCTCCATTTTCTTGTGTTGGGAATGAAAAGTAGTAATAAATCTGATGGGGCAATTTGTGGGGGGTGTATTACTATGTGGGGGTTTCCCATGAAGATATAGGTTGTAAGCAGTCTCCACTAAATCTTCCGGATATCCTTTCTCAAAGAACTTCTTTTTAGAAGAACTACACCAAGCCCACTAGTGGCAACTCGTACCTTCATTTTAAGAGTTGCCACTATCCGCCGTGGATTAAAAATATCCCAAAAGGTCAATTTTGTAGGTTGAGAACAAACTGCACCAGACAAGTTGATTATATAGATGCCAGTATTCACCTTAAAAAGAAGTTCCTTGAGAAAGGATATCCGGAAGATTTAGTGGAGACTGCTTACAACCTATATCTTCATGGGAAACCCCCACATAGTAATACACCCCCCACAAATTGCCCCATCAGATTTATTACTACTTTTCATTCCCAACACAAGAAAATGGAGAAGATTCTCCGGAAACATTGGGATATCCTTCAACAAGATCCCCA
Organism: Aquarana catesbeiana; assembly: GCF_042186555.1. Classification (NCBI taxonomy): domain Eukaryota; kingdom Metazoa; phylum Chordata; class Amphibia; order Anura; family Ranidae; genus Aquarana; species Aquarana catesbeiana. The sequence continues at coordinate 315,189,496 of NC_133329.1, forward strand.
TCTTAGATCCACTCTCCCCACATATCCACAGGTCACCTATCGAAGGGCCCCCAATCTTAAAAATAAAATCGCCCCCAGTAAACTTAAGACCACTCCGGCTTTCCCGTCTATTACCCCACTCATCCCCCTTGTAGGGATGTTTCAATGTCGGAAAAAATTGTGTAAGACCTGTCACTTTGTCCACCATGGCCAAAAATCCTTTTCCACCAAAGGCCAGACATACATCCTTAAAGACTTTTACAATTGTTCATCCGACTATGTGGTGTATGGCTTGATTTGTCCATGCGGTCTCATATATGTTGGCCGCACCATTCGGCCTTTGAGACAAAGGTTTGGGGAACACAGGAGATACATTGAGGGGGGCACTGACCCCCACAGTGTACCGAAACATTTTGCTGTAGCCCACAAGGGCTCCACCCTTGGACTGTCAGTTTGGGTCATAGAACAGATCCCTAGGTCTCTCTCGCTTGCCGAAAGGTTCAAAAAATTATGTGCGAGGGAGACCTATTGGATCTACCGCCTAGATGTCCTCTCGCCTGGAGGAATAAATGAGTGTATTGAAACTTCCACCATTTTGTGAGATTTATATCATATGGTACCACTCCCTCATTCTCCTACACTTTCACATTATCTTGTTTCAATTATGATCTTTTATTATCTTTTTTTTTTTTTTTTTAGTTCTCATGTTAAGTGTTATCATGAAATTTTATCCAGCGTCTTAGAGTGTAACGAGGATGTTTATCCAGTTCGAGTAATGTTTTTATTTATTTTGTTACGTAGATGTTGACAATGTGTAGACATGCTACCCTTACTTCATCTTGACCTGGACCCTGGATGCAGGTGTATACAGGTGCCCCCCCCCTCCCTTCCCCCCTTTTTTTCCCACACCATCACCCTCTTCAGTTACCATTATAGACTCTTCCCCCCCCCCTGTTCTTTTCCCCTCCCCCCCCCTCTTTTTTTATCATTATTATTATTACCAATTTCCCTTTAATATTAATTTTTAAATTATACATCGATTTTGATCTATCTATTAATGGGCTAACATTTACCATTAGGATATGCAATACATTTCTAAATCGCTCCCATATTCCAAGTCTGCATATACACTCTCCTTGTGTCTATTTTAAGACACATACAATCATGGTCATCCTCCCCATACATAATTCTTTATACTAATCGCCTTATACACATGTCACCTTTTTCCTTTATTTATTCCTTTATTTTATTTCTTCCTTTCACTTCTTCTCTTCTTTTTTTATCTTCTTTATTTTATTTTTTATGGTTTTATTTCGTCTGTCTCTTCTCCTTTTATTATTGCTTACTCTTCCCCCCTTATTTCTTCCTTATTCCATCCTGTATCATCTTCTGTTTAATTCCTCCACTGCTGACACTTCCACACATAGGACCTCTGGCCACCTCCCCTTTCCCTTCCCCTCCTCCCCCCTCCAATCATTTCCCATTCCGTTCTCCTTCACATCATTGTCTCACATATAAACATCCTGTCCAGCTCCCAGCCAATCAGCTTGACGAAGGAGCGCCGCCGTCACACCACTCACGGCGTGCCAGCTCAGGAAACGCGTCGCATATCGTGTGACGTCATCATCCCTCGACAGGATCGGCTGTTACCCAAGCCTCGTTCTGGTACCTGTCTCCGCTGTTCGGCCGAGGACATCCAGCGTTCTGAGACTGCACAGACCCCCTACATCTACCAGCCGAGAGAGATGACTCCACGGACCCCCTTGATTGACCTGGGACATTGCTTTGTTTGATATTCACCACATAAATGTGAGTGTATTACTAGCTGTTGCTACTTTTTAATAAATTGTTTTAAACGTCTGCACCCAAAGGCGCCTCCTCTCTCTTGTCTTTACAGCACGAGTGAAGGAGATGGACGCCTGATTCCTCCACTCCGCGCCATCGGAACGAACAATCCGGCCTAATTAAAGCACGGATCGAGCGGGGACGCTGCTTACCCATCTCCAGAGACTCCGGAACATCCCAGGCGGCTGGGCTAATGTACCGATCTGTTAAAAACAAGCCAAAGAACTGGCAGCTTCACAAGCCCTCCCCAGCCTCAGGCAAGGGCAAAAGCAAGATGGTACCTGATCCCCCGGAGCCAGACGACACTACCAAGGGCCTTTCCTGACCCACATATGCTCCCTGTTAAAGTACCATCAGAAAGGCACAATTCTGAAGGCGGGTGACTAACGTGACACTGAACCCTTCTCTTGATAACTACCCATCGGATCATAAACTCCCCTCACCTGTCGCGAAAAAAATTCTTACACTCCTTGCAAAGCCATGACCTAGTAGATATCTGGCAGTAACTTCACCCTCTGGGCAGGGATTATACTCACTATTCCCACCCTCATCACTCTCACTCCAGGATCGATCATATGTTTGTATTACAGAAACATCTCCCTTTAATTGATTCAATCTCTATCCTAGCTGCCCCATGGTCGGACCATGACCCTATCCAGACTGTTTGTCACTCCCTGCTTAGCAAACCGCAACACTCCCCCTGAGTGATGAATGACTCTTTTGTCTTTCAAAACAATCCTTAGCGACATCCACAAATCTTCATATTTCCGACTCAATGCAGGGATAGTTTCATCCCCAGTGACGTTGTGGGAAGCATATAAGGCTGTCCTTCGGGGTCACGTTATCCGCCTAGCGTCGAAACGCAAGAAAGTGCGAGCTACAATATGGAGCAGTGCCTGGAGGCCCTGTCAATGGCCTTCAAACAATCTCCCACCCCTGCCAATCACAGGCTCTTAGACAAGGCCCACACGGATCTAGACTAAAGCTTAACCGACGAAGCAGAAAGTACCCTACGCTGGGCCCGCCAGAAGTGGTATGCCAAGGCGAACAAACCTAGTGCGATGCTGGCCAATAGATTGCGCTCTTTCACCCCAAAATTTACTCCCCTGATGTAATCCGCCCCTGTGAGAAAAGCATCCGCCCATTATAATAACCAGCCTAGAGCATCGTGTTGATTGTGTTCAATGTATAACCATACATACGCCCCTTTGAGAAAAGCATCCGCCCCTTGCTGTATTAAATGAATAACCAGCCCCGAGCATCGGGAGCGAGCAGTGTGTTGATTGCGCTTGCGCAGTCCAGGCCAGGCACCATGCTCTCTGCTGACGTCAGTTCCGATATCAGCGCCATTTGCGTTCCACGCTGGTTCCAAGGCCTTGAGATCCAACTAGGCTTTGTACTACACAGATATATATGTTATTAAAATATATGGTTTATATATTTTTTTTTACACAATTTTAGACCTACACTTCCCCCTTTTTTGTTTTGCTTTGCATATATTCATCTTAGTTTTTATCATAACTTGTAATTTTTTTGTTCTCGTTAGACACTCTTGTACCCAATTATTATCTGGGGTGTTTTGGGTTTATATATTTTTTGCTTGCAAGTGTTAGGATGGCCACTAGGGGGCTTCTATCTTATGATAGTGTCCCCTCTGATTCATTTTTTGACATCCTCTGGTTTGTGTCACGGACTATGTCAGGGATTGGAGCCTTAACATCCTTGCTTTTGTTATGTCTGTCCCTGTCCGGATTTAGTTTATTTCCTCTTCATAAGTCCTGGACACACACCATTTCAATGACACGTTTTTAACATTTTTGGTAGTTATCTTATTTTATTTGCATTTTGATTTTTAATGGGCTGTCGACATCATTATGAGGTACCGGTATCTATATAGGGAATTTTGATTATGACTTATACCTCCTATGTGCCTCATATTCCACCGACTCCGTATTCTTTACCCCCCCCCCCCCTTTGGGTTCTTAAGTCTGCGGGATCTGTGAGTTTTATTAAATCTATACTGTCTACAGGTGCTCATGCGCATCCGAAGTTTTATTACTTGCGTTCCAGGCCCACTATGTGAGTCCATTGATGGAGCGGAACTCAAAGCGAGGCTTGGATCACGGGTGCACATGCGCATTTGGATAACTCAGTATTTGCAATCCAGGCCTATTACGGAAGTCCGCCGATGTGGCGGAGCTCAGAGTGAGGCTTGGTCGCTTTTACATGTCCCTGATGTTCCATCTCAGTGCAAACCTCGGTTTTCTGGTGGTCTGGAACAATTAGATCCAACAACCTACTCAGACCCTCTGTAACGGGGGGTCATGGGTTTCTGGTAAGCGGCCAGTCACTCTGTATGTGGTGGTGGACTCAAGCACCTTGTCCTCATCCAGCACGACCTTCATTCCAATTTAATTTAACACCTGGGTGTTCTATTTTTCACATATGGACTTACATCAGTTATTTTTCACTGTTACACATGAAGATTGCACTTTTTATGATTGATATATTGATTTGCCATTTATTTACTTAGTGTCATTTCATATGATTTTCATGTTCACATATTCATTTGGATTTTATCCTAAAGGGGATTTGATTGTCACTTGTATGCATTTCTGTTTCCTAATAGCGCGATTCAATAGTTTTATATTATTTATTTCTGTGTTTGTGTCACATATAGGAATTTGCAGCTTTTTTATTAATTTTTTTTGATTTTCATTGACCACACTATTTCACTTATGCGCAGTTAATCCCCCCCCCCCCTTTTTTTCCAAGGAGGAGAGATCCGGAAAATTGAGCTAATCCAGCCTCGAGATTGCGCGCGTGTGTGTGTGTGTGGGGGGGGATTCGCTTGTGTGTGCGATTTATACGATTAATCGTGCAGCTCTACATTATGGTAAACGGGAAACTAACAGCCGTGTTATCAGATACTCATGACAAATTCCTCCGGGTATGGCAACCCTGGGTGGCTCATAACCACCCTTCACGGTTTGACCCAGTGCTCCTGTCTCTCTAGTATGCATCTGTTCCCCCCCCACCCCATGGACTCCCCTCTTCCCTTACCCCCCCCCTTTTTTTCTTCATTCCCTTTTGCTCTGCCTGGCACACCTATCCTATTCTTTTTCTGGTTTTCCTCCTCACTGCTTCTTCCTATCATTTTTATGGCCCTCTGCCCTACAGGCCTGGTCCTGCTGGGATTGGACACACAATGGGAAAATGCTTTTCTTTATGTATACTACCTTTCTTTACGTATTCTATTTAGTTTTTTCTCTTTTTGAAATGTTACATTTTGCATTTCCCTCTCGACACATGTTCTACATATGGCTCTGCAAGACCACTAGCACGTGAACCTAGTCTAACGTGCCATCATCTTATCAGGACTTACGAGTTGATGACAACCTCTTGCTGACCACATGATCACCCTTGGACTTCCAAGAGCTTACTTAAATTTAGGTGTCTCGGACTAACTTTCATGTTACCTGAAATTTTTATAACTATTTCTCTATGATGTGTCCACCACTGTTTCAGACCAAGGGAGATTGACAGTTATATTGTGTTTCTTCCATTTGCAAAGAATCGCACCAACAGTTGTCACCCTCTCACCAAGCTGCTTGGTGATGGTCTTGTAGCCCATTCCAGCCTTGTGTAGGTCTACAATCTTGTCCAACATCCTTAGTCTTGGCCATGGTGGAGATATTGGAATCTGATCGATTGCTTCTGTGGACAGGTGTCTTCTATATAGGTAACAAGCTAAGATTAGGAGCATTCCCTTAAAGAGAGTGCTCCTAATCTCAGCTTGTTACCTGTATAGAAGACACCTGGGAGCCAGAAATCTTGCTGACTGATAGGGGATCAAATACTTATTTTACTCATTAAAATGCAAATCGATTTATAACTTTTTTGAAATGCATTTTTCTGGATATTTTTGTTATTCTGTCTCTCACTGTTAAAATAAACCTACCATTAAAATTATAGACTGATCATTTCTTTGTCAGTGGGCAAACATAAAAAATCAGCAGGGGATCAAATACTCCCCCCCCCCCCCCTTACTGTACCTACTGTAATCTATTCAAACTGTATCTAATCAGGCAGACCCGTGTACTGCATAGTTGTTGGTAGATCTAAAGGAGTTTATATAATCAGATTGTAAGCTGTATAGCCAACTTTGAGGGGGCCAGAAAGTATATTTAATTGGTGCGATGAGGCACCAGAAGGGATCCCACACCTACAACAGATGTAGGTTACTTTTTTGCACGGCAGGTTTGCATTTACTGATGCTTTCACATGTGTCTACTGGCTACCTCTGTACAGACCAGTTAAAGTGGTTGTAAACCCATGAACAAAAACAAACAAAAAAAAAAAACCCCGCAAGACAAGACAAAGGCATAATGAGCTAGTAGACAGATGAAGGGAACTGCTGCGCCAACTTAAAATACAAAAGCAGCCAACACTAACAATAAGACTAATTGTGCAAGGTAAATAAGAAAATAGCATAGCATACTAGCTCATTATGCATTACTTACCTTAGATTGAAGCCCCCACAGTGGTCCTCGTTCACTGCTCTGGCAGGTGACATTGCTCTCGGAGTTACTTCCGGTATCACGGGCGCTGTGATGACATCACTCCCGCGCATGCACACAGGAGCCGCCGGTAACGGCACATAATGCCATTTCCTTCAGTGCACATGTGCCAATGACGTCGGCACATGCAGATACAGGGGATATCTCCTAAACCGTGCAGGTTTAGGAGATATCCAGGGTAGCTACAGGTAAGCCTTACTATAGGCTTACCTGTAGCAAAAAGTGGTTGTAAAAGGTTTACAACCACTTTAATATTAATCCTGCAATGACTGAATGGGAATTATTGCTACAATGTAACAATTTCTCGACACCTGCGGGGTAACCTTTCTAGGAGCTTACCAGAGCATGCTACAAACCTTGCTCTAACCAATAGGGGAAATAACAAGATTACCCATATAGGACTCCCAACTGAGCTGGTGTGTCTATAAAGGGTGCAGAGGGGCCCAATGTCCTCATTTCCACAATCGCAGGGGAGTCCAGCACAACACAAAGGGTATAAGGCTCAATCTATTATCATTCTGAATGGCATTCCAACCCAATCCTTGAAGCTGGCCACATACTATGCAATCAGGTTGTGCAATCTATGTTAGTTTGACCAAAACTATGTAAAATGCGGACATACCGGGGGCGTGGCCAAGACAGGCATGTGAGAAGACGTGTGTCTCACAGCTCCTCCACAGTACAGTGAATTGATCCTCTCCCAGCAGTGATTTGAAGCTGAGAAATGGCTTTCCAGCTGGCTACCGATCGGGGCAACACTCCGGACCACCCGCCGGCCCTTTGTACCCGGGGAAAAACAAAGAAAAAAGAGGATTTCCTGCAGTCGGAAATCCAAGATGGCGCCACCGCAGCCCAGGCACAGCACACGCCGAGAGGAGCGGAGGCTTCTAAGGGGGATCACAACAAAAAGCTGCAGAAGACACAGGGTAAGGAGCAACAACGGGACATGCTTTATTATGCCCAAAAACTGGGGGGCCCCCATGATCAGGCTAGAGGAAGCCCTGCTCAGCACCGCATGATAGCACAGGGCTCAGCTATACAGGGCCCACAGTGCCATGAGGCAGGAGAGAAGGAGGGACATGGAGAGCAGAATCAAGCAGCTATGCACTCTCTTACACAGTATACAGACACTGACGCTGAGGAAGCTGAGCAGCCAACTCTGGCTGAGATTTTAAGAGCGGTGCATGTCTGCACAGCATCTGTAAATACTCTCAAGGAGCAGTTTGGGGGATTGAGAGAAGATGTCTCCTTGCTGCGACAGGATTTGCAAAAAATCCGGGAACGTACAACCGCAATTGAAAGTAGGGTGAGCGAGGTTGAAGATAAACTACCCCCAGTTGCTCGGGAGGCCCATGTAGCACATCAGCCCGCTAAGGATACTACCAATAGAGCAGATGACATCGAAAACCATCTGAGACGGAATAATGTGCGCATTGTTGTATTACCGGAGAAAACAGAGGGGAGAGACCCCACCACCTTTATTGAGGGATGGCTGCAAGAGATATTTGGAAAGGAGGTCTCTTCCCCGTTCTTTACCGTTGAGAGGGCTCATTGCACACCGGGTCGTCCGCCACAACCAGGCGCCCCCCCCCCAGACCAATCCTGGCCCGTCTCCTACACTACCGAGACAGGGAGGCGGTGCTGAGACAAGCCAGGGAGAAAGCTAATGTGCAGGTTAATGGAGTTCGTGTATCCTTCTACCCGGACTTTTCTGCGGAGGTGCAGCGACGCCGGGCCAAGTTCTCTGATGTGAAAAGGGGTTTACGATCATTGCAGCTTCCTTATGCCATGCTGTACCCTGCTAAGCTGAGGGTTACTGCCAATCGTCAAACCCACTTTTTTGAATCTGCTCAGGATGCTGCTCTTTGGCTGGATCGCAATGAGCAGGCTCTACGCCACAGAGGTGGAGAGGAAGATGGAGATTAGTTTGGTCATAACTGCAGCGAGTCGCTATGTTGATCAATGGATATATTAGATGTGCCAGCTGGTTCTATTTGGAAGGCTCACATTATGTTCACTTTTTGCACCCTTTTGTTACCCCCCCCCCTTTCTTTTTTGTTTCCTTTTTATCTGCCAATTTTTCAGTTTTTTGACATACAGTGCTACCGTCTGTTTTGATCCTGGCAGATAAACTTTAGGACAGAAGGGGTAACATGCGCTTTGTTCTGCTGGGAGACGTAATATTACCATGTGAACTTTGAGCTATCTTGTAAAGTTGCAAGAAAAATGCTATTTTTTCACGAGCAATGTGGAAACAAAATGCTTGATCAGTTTTTGATCCACGTTGGATCATCTGGGCTTGTCCTGTTGACAGCCTGGACAAATGTATGGTTTATATGTTTAACCCTTTACACCCACAGGATTCGACTGAAGGACATTAGACTCTGGACTTGGTACTCAGCTAATTATGACATGTTTGGTACACCTAAATTATGGCTTACAGTCAACATTTGGAGTGGCGGGGAAACCCGGCTGATATTAGATTGGCTCAATATCCCTATAGGGGAAGATTTCAATGCGGTATATTTAATGTATGGTTTGATTTCGCTATATTGTTCTATTGGCACCCTGCTCTTCCTGGATATCATGTTCCCTAATGGCTAGGGTCCACGTGGTGTCTTGGAACATCAGGGGGCTAGGTTCCCCGCTCAAACGCATGATGATCTCCACTTGCCTGAAAGAATTTCACCCAGCCATATTGTGTTTCCAGGAGACACATTTGACTCCGGAAACACAAAACTGCTTGAGGTATTCCTGGGTGGGGAAGATATATCACTCCACACACACCTCCTTTTCCAGGGGGGTGAGTGTGTTGGTGCACAATGCCATAGATTTCCAGGAATTTGACACATGCATAGACTCAGAAGGGCGATATATTTTCTTGCACTGTCGCATAGGATCGCTACACTGTATTTTGGCATGTATATACATTCCTCCTCCCTTCTCGGCGGAGGTATTGCGGAAGCTGCTGTCATATATGGTGAACAGGCCGGACCTGCCGTTATTGATTGTTGGAGATTTCAACTGCTGGTTGAGTCCCTCCGTGGACAGGCACCCCAGTGTTGGGGGGTCTGCCTCGTTGAGGGAGTCACCATTGCTTAGACTACTAAATGAGGTGGGCTGGGTGGATGTTTGGAGACAGGAATATTTCGGAGAAACAGTTTTCCTGTTTCTCCAAAACTCATGGGACGCTTTCCAGGATTGACCTAGCAATTTGTGACTCTGCCATGCTCCCATCCGTTTCGGAGGTGATATACAAACCACGCAGTGTGTCTGACCACTCCCATTTGGTGATTAGTTTGATAGTGGCTCCACTGTCAGGGTTGCCTAGGGCACCCTGGAAATTCAATGCCTTCTGGCTAAAGTTATTTACATCCCCGGTGGAGATGGAGAGGAGCATGCGAGAATTTCTGGATGGGCAGGAGTTTCTGGACTCCCCTTTAATTCAATGGGAGGCGTTTAAAGTTCATCTGAGGGGTTTACTAATTGCAGAAATCACTAAAGTTAAGAGAAACTCATCAGAGCACAGAGAGGAACTTGAAAAGATGGTGCAGGAATTGGAGGAAAAATTTATTCAGGATCCCACTGACTCTGCCAGGGAGTCGTGGAAGTCGGCTCAATCAGCTTATGAGCGACTTCTGTCGTCCACGGCAGAGAAGAAAAGATTTTTCTCCAAGGCAGCTTTCTTTGAGGAAGGGGAAACCACGGGTCGCCTTTTAGCTAAAATAGCAAACTCACAACAGCGGCCCCCGGTGATAGGGGCAATTAGAACAAAGGAGGGGAAGATAGTGAGTTCCCCTGATTTGAAATTACAGGAACTGGCAGGATTCTATCAGAACCTGTATCTGCCTACTTAATTTCCCGCAGATCACCACTGAGAATAGGAAGGCCCTGGACGACCACTTACAGTGGAGGAGTTGCAGCTGGCATTGAATGCATTCCCAAACTGTAAAGCCCCCGGGTCGGATGGGCTACCTATGGAGATTTATAAGCAGTATGCTGAAGTACTCCTTCCTAAGCTCCTGACTGTGTTTAACACAGCCAGGGCTAACGGAACTCTACCCCCTTCTATGTCCACAGCCAATATTGTTTTGATATTAAAGCCTGGTAAGGACCCTGTCGACCCTGGATCATATAGACCCATTTCCCTGTTACAGAGCGATATTAAGATACTGGCGAAAGCTCTAGCAATTAGACTAAATAAAGTCATCACGTCGATAGTGCATCCAGACCAGGCAGGATTTATGCCAAATAAATCTACGGCAGTAAATCTCAGAAGACTTTATTTGAACATTCAGTCTCAGGCAGACAATAAGGGACAGAGGGCTTTGCTCTCATTGGATGCTATGAAGGCCTTCGATAGCATTGAATGGGAGTATTTATGGGGCGTGATTCGGGGAGACGTACATTTCCTGGGTCCGTTTACTTTATTGTGGTCCCCAGACAGCCATTAGAGCGTCGGGCAGAATGTCTCTGGCCTTTGCGCTAGGTAGGGGTACGAGACAGGGGTGCCCTTTGTCTCCCCTGCTTTTTGCGTTAGCCATCGAGCCCCTGGCCATTAAAATTAGAGATCACCCGGGTATTGAGGGCTTTCGTTATGGGGACAGGCATGAGAAATTGATGCTCTATGCGGATGACACTATGATTTTGCTGGGAGATGTCGAAGACTCTCTTCGGGAAACCATGGCCACCATAACGGAATTTGGTACTTACTCGAGACTCCAGATTAACTGGACAAAATCCTCCTTAATGTTACTAGATGAAGGGGGCAAGCCACCCACTAACAACTCCATACCCCCGTCTACATCCTTTAGGTATCTGGTGGTTCAAGTGACACCGATGGTGAGAGAATATGGGAAAGTGAATATATCCCCATTACTGCAGAAATTCCGAGACCGGATTAAGACATGGAACTCACTGTGTTTATCGATAGCGGGAAGGGTGAATCTGATCAAGATGATCCTCATGCCCCAGCTATTGTATATACTTCACAATTCTCCAGTGGTGGTCCCCTTGAAAACATTCAGAATGGTAAACTCCCTCTTCTGTCTGTTAATCTGGAAGAATCGCCCTCCCAGAATCAAACTTGAGCACCTACAGCGTCCTAAAGATGAGGGGGGATTGGACCTACCAAACCCATGGCTTTATTACTTAGCAGCCCAGCTTCAGCACCTAATAGGGATCATGGGTGGAGAGACAGATAGGTCGAGTATCGTTCGCAGCTCCTCTGAGATTGTGATGCTACATACGGTAAAGCGAGATTTGGTGCCGTCGGCACGAGTCTGTAGCCTTTGGAAAACCCAATAAGGTATACCCGACCTACAATCTTATCCAGAAAATCTGGAACAAAATTAGATACTTGCAGGGGGTGAGAGGATACACTGACTTTAGCCTGATATGGTCAAACGGGACTTACCCTGAAATAGCGCAGTTACAGCATGGAGCACTATGGAAGAAATATGGGGTGGTATAGATTAGAGATATTTTTCAGAACGGTATTTTGCTATCTTTTGAGGCTCTGCAGGAAAGACACGGCTTGCCATCCAATATGAGGTTCTACTATATGCAACTAAAACATGCGGTGAAGGCTCAGAGCATTGCTTCCGAGTGGTCTCTTTCACTTACACCGCTATTTAACTTAGTCCTGAGAGCTACTAATACAAAAGGTTTTATCTCGCAATGCTATAATATGCTCCTGCAGGGCTTCATGAATAAACACCCCTTGAGAATGATGGAGAAGTGGGAGAGAGATGTGGGACAGATAGATGAGGACCAATGGGAGGAGATCTTACAAGCAGTGCCCACAAGTTCACTTAATGTATCGCAGAGGTTAACACAACTGTATCTTATTTTTAGAGTGTACTATACCCCACACAGACTGCACCAAATGGGTCTTAGAGCCACCCCGACGTGCGCTAGATGCAAAAGAGACCATGGAGATCTGATTCATCTTCTGTGGCGGTGTCCGAAGCTTCATCCCTATTGGGGTTGAGTGGTGGATACCATTAATAGGGTGTTCCAGATCTCTTTGCCTACCAACCCAAAACACTGTTTACTAAATGTGCTTGAAGTATTCGAATGGGAAGAAAGTGTCAGACTAGCAGTTACTAGGCTTCTAGTGATAGCACGTAAGATGATAATGGTGCATTGGATATCAGAGGACCCTCCCACAGTCAAGGAGTGGATAGCTGCGGTTGGGAACATGATCAGAATGGAGAAAATGGTATACCAGCACAGGGGGTGCACCCGAAAGTTTGAGAAGCTGTGGGGACCGTGGCTAGATGTACCGGGACTAGTCCCGGTGGACCTGGTGATGGAGAGATTATTGGGTATTAATGCTGACTAAATGTTTTTGAATATACTATTGATTAGACTGATGAGCCGCACTTTGGATATTGATTTTGTAATGTATAATGTATTGAGAATTCCTAAACTATGCAATGTAACTGAGTACTGTTGAAGCCTGGACATGTATAATTGTTTATGTTGAACAAAATAAAGTTGTTTTTGGATTTAAAAAAAAATGCGGACATACCAAAATAATCTATTTGTTTATCCAATCAGGCTGGCCTTTGCACAACATAGTTGATGGTAGGTCTAAAAAAAGTTGCAAAATCGGATTATAAGGGTATGGCCAGCTTAAGGCTGAACATATCCTTCTTTACATTCTGACAGTAATATTCAGAATAAACTTGTAATAAAAAGTCAGTTTATTCAAATCTTTATTTTCAAGTATTTTTATTGGTGATTATAAACAGTACACAAAAGTGGTACATAGTAAAAATTGTACAAACTGTATGAAGAATGAAATATTGGAGCTATGGATGGATAAGGATAATCAGGGAGTGGGCTAATTTACAAAGGCATTGAAAACAGGCTCTTAGGTTGTGTGAATTGAGTGGTATACAAGGCAGCGTTAAAGTTGTTTCGCATCACAGCCAGTTTCAGAAGGCATTGAGGCTTTGCAACTGCCTCCATTGACTTGTACTGTGCTATAAAATATCAGTTGCAAAGCATCAAAGTTACCATTTTCCAATTTAGCACTGTAAGGAAAAAATAAAAAATAAGTTTGAGGAATGTCGCTTGATGGAACTTAAGTATTAGTGCAACGTGTCCAAAAACACGCATTTATACTATAGGTGCATTAATGCAGCTTTAAAAATCAATGCTTGTGTGAACTTGCTGTAATGTAGATCTGTCCTCTCACCAGCTGTGCAGAAAACTTTATGGATGGAGTGTGGTGCCATTGAGAAGGTGAAGAGGAGCAGGTGGCAACAATTGACATTTGTAGCCCTGGGGAATGTCAGCCATGCGGACTTACTACGCACTGCAGCCATGTTAGCGCGGCAAGCAAGAAGGGGAACTAGGAAGAGCCACTATACACCCAACATCCCAGAAACTACCCAAGAAAATGGCAGGGCTCCTCCACCATAGGTGTGTAGCCACCTACTCATCAGGGAACATTACCGCATGTTGGTTGGGACCACTCAGTACACCAGTATCCACTTGAGGGAGTACTCGGGACACACAGACACAAGGGGGCAGAGGGGAAACACAAGGTAACCCACACACCACCCCAGTCACCTGGGAAAGAAGGATGTACTAGCTTTATACCTGTCAGATAGAGAAGGGTACCTACCCCTGACAGAACACCACTCTGCCAAAACGGGGGTGCCGTCTGCCTGGGGGGGGGGCACTAACAGAGCAACAAGCTCACCTCTGTCATATGCGTCCCCCATGAGGATCACTCACAAGCTGCCCTTAGGTCCAGGATGGGGCTGTCGCAATCGACCCCACGTAGCTAGAGGTCTGCATGCCTCTGAGCTGGGGTAACCACAAGGATCTAGATTTCTTTGCCTGTTGCCCAGCCCGGCTATCGATTGAAGATCTTAGCAGGAAAAAACAAACAAACAAACACAGGTCCTAGCAGAGAGCTAGGTCCTGGGCTGCCTAAAGCAACGAATGGTACCAATTAGAGCTGCCCATAGGCAGTGCTGTGTTTTTTTGTTTTCTGCCTAGTATCCTACTCCTGAAGGTGGTGCTATAATCCTATGGTCAAGAATAAGGAAGAACTGTGTCCATCAATGAACATAAGAGAAAGGGATTTTGCATTACAGGACCATTCCCTTCCATGGGTAAGTTTGACAGGTAGTGCTGCCCGTCAAACTCGGCATGTTGCGTTAGGGCTTGTTTAGACCTGAAGTTTGGGAAGGGGGGCATTAAAAATGCGTGGTTGAGCGGTGTTCTTTGTGCCTCCCCCTTAAGCTGCAATGGCAGCTGATGAGGAAGTTCACATGCTGCAGACTTAATGCCTCTTGCCCACTGCAAACATTATCCAACATGTTGCACTCAGCGGGCTGCACGCCTGCTGAACGCAACCCATTCAAGAGAATGAGGAAGCACCACAAATGCTGCGTTTGTGAGGCAATTATGGTGTTAAAACAGACGGTGAGGAGAAGACAAAATCACCTCCTCACTGCCTCAAGAGGCAATGAAAAGCACACTGAATGCAGATCACTTTTTAGAGGAGCAGGGTTTTAGATGTGGCACCATATCCACCTGTGGGTGGTGGTAAAAACGTGGATAAACCACCTTTTTTTACTGCCCCCTGACCATCCATGTGAAAAGAGCCTAAGGCAAGAAGTTTATGCTCCTAATTCAAAACACCACACAAATAAGAATTCAAATAGGTTTATTTTTCTTTACAAATAATTTTAATTAAAAAAAAAAAATCACGAAGAACTGACCAACCAGTGATCTCTCAAGATATTGTGCCGATTTGTTTTAATCCTTGTGTGCAGGTGCCTTCTGTTACAAAATTTATACAATGTATTAAAAATACAAAACTTTATACAAGTGCTAAAATGCTGTATATAAATAGATTTATTGTATAGTAGAAAAAAAAATATATATATACAAAAACACACTGAACAGCACCCAACGTGGTTATTTCCGTGCATATTTAACACGAGGCAGTTCTGGTGAGGGGCCTGTGAAGAAAAATTTCAGCAATTAGGCACATTTAATTTAGTCAAAGTATAAGCTCTTAAGACAGCCATAGATAGGTCAAATCTTGCCCGGTTCAGCAGAGACCAGCCTAGATTTGATTCACTTATGGACAGGCTAGTTGTACCAAAGTTGATCCCTCAATCGACTTGGGTACAACCAGCCTGTTGGATTTTTTACATGCGATTACTGCCGGCAGCTGTAGCCGCAAACAATATTCATTGTGTTCTGCCAGCAGGTAAAGCTCCCTGATGGCAGAACACAATAGCACTGCAGGCAAGATTTCTCCATCAACACTGACTGTGTTGACGGAGGAATCGAGCGATTTTCTTTCCTTCCATCCGTAGTGGAAGGAAAGAAAAATCACAATATACAGGCTGCTTTATTCTTCTAAACACATCAAAGAGAAGAGTCTAGGTGTTCTGTGCAACAACAGAAATATACAGAGACTAAAGTTTCAGAGTGCTGCATCTTCTTCGATTTGTTTATATATGTTTAATGTCAGAGGGAACAATGGGAGGAAATCCAGTCCCAACAATGCATTTCACAAATTAAAGTGGTTGTAAACCCTGTACTATCACTTTTACCTATATTACTTATATTAAGGCTTACCTGTAGGTACCGTGAATGTCTCCTAAACTTGCACCGTTTAGGAGATATTCACTGTATTTGCATGCGCCGACGTCATCAGCACATGCGCACTGAAGAAATGGCTTGCTCGTACCGTTTCTTCAGTAGCTGTGCCGTGACCGGCGGCTCCAGTCAATCACAGTGGTGTATGGGGACCGGAAATAACCCCCGGGAAACATGTCGTCGGTCACAGCGGTGTACAGGGACTGCTGCAACAGCTGCGATCTAAGGTGAGCATTTCATAATGAGCTAGTATGCAATTTATACTAGCTCATGCCTTTGTCTTGCAGGTTGTTTTTTTTTTTGTTTTGAGAGTTTACAACTACTTTAAACACAACTGGCTTATGCCATTTAGTTTTCAAACAAGATAAAGCTGCCAAAAGCTACAAAACATTTGAGTATCTATAGAAAAAAAAAATATATTATAAGTTAATTCCAACCTACCTGTAAATTCCATATCTTAGAGCACAGTGCAGGATACAGGCTTGATATTCATAGACCCTTGGTTATAAGGTGGTACCTTTAGGTGATTGAATGTTGCCAAAGATTTGAGGACACACCTCCTCTAGGAGTCCCCACTATAACTTACCAATGAGTCCTGTCCTGTGTGCTGAACACCAATGTATGGAATTCACAGGCAAGCCAAAACTCCTTTTACCATAGCTAATGTGGATTTTTGAAGGATTTCTCTTGCAAGGTGCTGAAGTTAGGACAAATAGGGAGTGAGTCTTCCTGAGAAGCTGTAGCTTTGGGGTATACACTCATGGCTCTGACCACATCCAGACAGTGAAGAGCAATCTCCTTTGGAGCAGCGCACAAGCAGGGAGGGATTAGGTCTTTGTTGAAGTGGAGTGCTGATGCCACCCTAAGCCTTGTACGCGCTGTTTTTCTTTGTTCAACCCAGCGGGCTGAACGTAAAAAAAAAAAAAAAAGAAAAACGCTGAAAAGCTCAGGAGGAAATCCTGTACTTATTAACTAGGCAATGTTCATACAGCGATCTCACCCGCTAAGCTATTGGGTACTGACAGTGGGCCAACACACTGGTCAGCGATCTTAGCCATTGGCTGCTAGCACTCATCGGATGCCCATTGGCAGACCTTTTAGGTCATGTCTCTCTTCGACAGAAGCTGGATGTTTGGCCAGATTCTGTCAGACCGGCTGCTTTACACATGGGCCAAATGTGGGGCGGTTTCTACTGAACCAGACAATGTCGCCTGACATTCAGCCCTTTAGGAAGAAAGAAGGGTCCTGGGAGCAAACTACTTTATGCTTGTGAACAATGAGAAATGGTTCCTTACAACAGAGAGATGCTAACTCATGCCTGACGTACGGGATAGCCATCAAGGTGGCTACCTTAAAGGAAAGGTCATGCAAAAGTTCCCTGATCGGTTGAAAGGGTGGTTTTAACAGGGTAGAGAACCAAATTGAGGTACCAAGGGTGCTTTGAAACACAAAACACCTTGAAGCTCTCACCAATCAATTGTTGAAAGAGAAATCTCTAAAGTTAAAGTGTCTATGTTGACATGAGGCAAAGACGTTTTTCCAGGTATGATAGTAGATCTTTAAGGAAGTAGATTTTCTTGCTTTTAGCAATATACAAACGACACTCAGGGACTATTTAGTCCCTCAAGCCCTGGGCTTCAACGGCCATGCTGTTAAAGCCAGTAACGGAGAAGCAGGATGGAACAAGGGTCCTTGAGAGAGCGGGTCTGACCATGCAGCCAGGAGTCAGCTTCTAAAAGTCTGAGTAGGTCTGAGTAGGTCTTTGTACCAGGTTCATCAAGACCAGCTTGGTGCAATGAGAATCACTGGTTTCTTGTTTTGCTCTATTTTGTGGAGCAGATGAGGCATAATTCGCACTGAAGAAAAAATAGATTATTTTGAACCGAGTCCAGGAAATTGTCAGAGCATCCCATACCAGTGCTGGAGGATCCTCAGTTTTGGCCACAGAGGTAACTTGTATAATCTGATGGCCAGGATATCTATTTCCAGAGTCCACCATCTCTGAAGTATTTGTGGATGTCGGGGTAAAGGAACCATTACCCTTGATCCAGGCAGGCCACAGAGGTAGTCTACTGACCAACTGTCCACGCCTGGGATATGGAAAGCAGAAAGCGCTGGCTAATGTTCCTCAATACAGGATCAGGCTAGATTCCTTCAAGGCTACAGGACTTCTAGATGTTGGTGGGGAGCAAGGCTGTCTCCGATGATCACGTTTTCTGAACTGTTAAGGATTGGAACAGTACTCTCCAGCCTGAGAGACAGGCATCTGTTGCCATGACCTTCCAGTGATATGGTAGAAACTACTTCCCCATTGTCAAGGCTGGGTTGAAAATCCAAAAAGCTAAAGAGTTCCTTGCTTGGCTGCATAGGAGCATAGACAAGTTGAGAGAAGGAGCATGTTTGTTCTATACGGAAAAGCTATTGTTTTGAGGGATCTTAAATGGAATTGGTCAAGAACTCTTGAAGAATCTCAGAGGGATGTTCTATAATCCTAAGGTTTGGTCATGAGAGCTGAAAGAGATCAGTTTGTTTTCTGGAAGAAAGACTTTTGCTTGGGCTGTGTCTAGAAAGAGGCCCAAGTATTCCTGGCAAGGGAAAGCTGGAGAGCCAATTTTAAGTTTGTTACCCAAATGAAAGCCTGGAGTGTCTGAGTTGTCCTGTAAAAGCTTACAGACAACTGGAAACAAGAGAAGTCCCTCAAAAGAAGGTCGACTAGGTACCCTGTGACCAGAATAACCTTAGTTCTTAAGGCGGTAAGAAGAAATGCAAGTACCTTTGTGAATAGGGAACAGGACAAACTGGAAAAGCTTGTCTCCTACCGCAAAGTGCAGAAAGCGCTGGTGAGGTGGGTAAATGTGAATATGGTGAATATGCAGATAGGCATCTTGGATGTCTACAGATCACAGATATTCCCCTGGTCTCAGAGAGGCAATGACTGACCTTGCGTATTTCATATGAAGCTTTGGATCTTGAAGGCACTTGTTTAGGGAATTTAGGTGCCATCACCCCTGTTGAGTTTTGGTACCGTGAACATGTTTCATTAGAAAGATGTGAGGTGGCTGAGTTTGAAACTCTTATAGATGTCTGTTACCCAGAGAAAGGCAAACAGACATCACCGCCTTCCACCACACTTTTGAGTGAGGGTGAATTTCATTGTAAAGAGGGCTTTGGGTAGACCTGGTGGATTTTGTATTCCAAGACTTGTGCCAAAAAGAAGAGCTGAATTTAGGTTAACAGTTCAAGCTTAACTAGAGCATTGATGCTTTCTGCATTTTGAGCCCCTGAAGAGGATTTTGTGAACCTTCGCAGGGAAAGAAGCATCCCTTTGATAAAGTCACGTGGTGTGACGCAACGCGTCAGCGTAGGAGGAGCCAGGTGCCGTCGCTTCCCGGGGACGGCTGAACCCGGAAGCGCTACGTTGTTTTACTGTTCATCTGATACCGATATGCAAGTTACTGCATTTTGTTTAAATAAATCTGCACTATGGGAGCTGTTCCTTTCTTCATTATGGCTAAACTGGGATTACTGTGAGTGACGGGAGGCGAGAGGTGAGAGCCAGATCCACGGACATCCCTCGGGGAAGGAGAATTGCTTCAGGTTACCCACCCGCTCCACCAGAGCACTATCTATTCTGCCTGATTTGGCCCATTGGGGGCCGCTACTGGAGGTGAGAGGCTGGGGGAAACTATTAGTGTGTGCACTGGAATTGTAGAACAGCACAAGGTACTGCTATTTGCACTTGAATATACAGACTGCTGTGTGGACACTTTTAATCACTTTTGCACGTTATTGTGGACAGCATTGCACTATTGGCACTTTGTATGGACATTAATTATCACCATTTATTATTTATTTTATATTATCTGATTTATTGTGATTTCACATTATTAGTGATACCTTTCTATTGATTTAATATTCACATGTGACATCTTCTAATTATTATATTGTATATTTATTTATTTTATAGCACAAGGTACCTCATCATCATTATTGTTATTTGCTGCATTTTTACAAGTTTTGGGTTGGATTTTCATTCACTCATTATGTCACATTAGAAATATCCCACGCTCCTTATTATGCATTTGGGTATGGTATTAGGAAAGATTATTTGCATTAAGCACGGTACCACATTATTTTAGTTTACACTGCCACGCAGAGATTATTGTGGATATCATGTTTCTGGCTTGAAGCACGGTGCACGTATTAAGTAGTAAAGTCGCATATCTGGCATTCTACACTGTATTTTGAGTTTCTTCTGCTGTGTGGAGTGGCCATAGAGGTGTACCATTTATACACCTATTTTTCAATAGGAGGACTGTACGTTACCCAGTATTTTAATATAGGCGCTCTTATCTTTTTAGATTTGCTCTGAAGGACAGATTAGCGCCTATCCATCTTATCTCATTATATGATCACCGATTGTTATATTTGATTTGGTTTCAGGCTGTTTGGTATCAGAGGATGGAGTAGCGCCACATACTTGTTTTCAATACCTTTCCTCCTGTGACATCATCAAAGGGGATACACGTGAGGCATCATTTAAAGGCAACTTCAGCCGATTAGGCCTTGAGCCGCAAGAATCAGTGCACGTGGACAGAAATTAGCCGTTCTGGAGAAATGTGTCATAACTTGTTTTAGGGCATCAACGCAAAAAAGAGCAAAGCAGAAGATAATTGCAGTGATTGCTCAGTCAAGGTACAGTTCTGGAATACAGGATTGTATTGGTGGTTGTTGAATCACAAGCCTGTGTCCTGTACAAATAGGATATATATGCTTGCCACTGCAGACTCTGAAAATGCTAGATGCAACTACTGTTCAGGGTCATTTCATCCAACAGCCATAATATACACCCATGTCTTGGCACAATTTACAAGCATAACACAATAGGACAAAGGCCAAAATCAGAGGATGCTTTGTATTCATTCACAGAACACAAAGTTCCCTGTGAATGGCTGAGTAGCCCAAGTGTCAGCACTGACACTGTGTACCGGAAGTCTAGTACTTGGTAGCGGCGGTTTACCGCCACAGACTGTACCATTATAGTCACTGGATGCAGAGTGTGTTTTTTATTTTATTTTAATAAAACCACAGTTTTTTACACTACACTATCGGAGGCCTCTTGTTTTCCCTTATGTCTTCTTGGCATGAGTTCCGGAATCCGGAGTTTAATTCATCTAGGATCCAGCACGGACATCCATCCGTCTGAAGTCCACTGCCACCACCTTGCAACATTCGGAATATCCTCGTCCACCATCACTCAGCACGTCCCATAAGACTTTGATTTAAGCCCATGAAGGTAAGGGCAATGTGAGCATAGTTAAATGCGGATTTGGCACGGTTATGGAGTTTCACCCATTTAAAACACCAATGAACATTTTTTTGATTGGGAGCACCACGGATGTCTTATACACTGAATTTATATTTTGACACTGAACTTTATTGTTACTGACCAGCATCAATGCATTGAATTTTATATGTCAAGTATTTTTACACTATTTTATTTTTTGTTTATTGCACTTTTTCGAGTATATATACTTTAACCCCCACTGGTGACTTAATATATATACAGGTCACGCATAGAAATTCATGTTTATTTATATTTCATCTGCATTTTTGTGTTTTGCGCGAAATTATTTACAGATTTGATTACTTTGTGATGGTCTAAATTAAACTATTTAAACTTCACTAAAAGCTGGAGATCAGCTTTAAAACTTAGACGACTGAGGTGAAGACCTGCTATAACTGATGTGAGGCACTACCCTGTTTGACCTTGAAAATCATCTGGCAATACTAGCCAAGAGCAGGGTTTATTTAATGGTATCCATCTTACCATTTTGAAGACCACCTAGTCTCCGCTGGACCAACTCTAGGTGATGGATGTACTCTGAAATTGAATGTTCAGGATCTCGAGAAGTGTATTGTGATCTTTCTGGCGTTAGGGCAGGCGAGCGTCCAACCCTGTCAAAAGGAATAATAAAAAAAAAAAAAAACACAAACTCACTCAGCTAACTTTCACGCAGACTAATAATAATGCCATAAATTAAATGAAAAAAAAAAAAAAAAACGAAAAATGTATTTACTAACCGTCTTGACATCCAAGGCAATGGCTTTGGAGATGGAGTAGCATTAAGAGAAGAACTATGGTGGTGACCATATGATACATCACGAGTCGGAGGGGAGTTCAATATAGTACCACTCAGGTGTTGTAAAACTTCTGTTCTGTTCATTTGCACTGAAACCAAATTTGAGAATAAGTCAAACCACCACCACATGAGTCTTCATAATGTTGGCAAAAACAAATAGAAAAGGTGGTAATGTAGAAGCTTATTCAAGAAAGCAAATGTCAAACGTATAAGGACATCAAAGTACAGAAACCCATAACAGAAATAATGTGAAATCTGACTCCATTAAAAGAGGGATGTGTACTCACCGTAAAATCCTTTTTTTTTTTTTTTGGAGCCCACTGAGGGTCACAGGAAGAAGCTTTACCTTGCCAAAGCTGCAGCCTACAATAGGATCTGACACCGGCAAACAAAAGCCCAGAATAACTGACATTTTGGTAGCAGGAGGGGTTATGTAGAAAAGCAACACCGAATGTATGATCATAAAACACAAAAGAGTGAAACCTGAGTCACCGAAATGGATTGCAAAAAAAAAGTTTTGTGGAGTGTACAAAAATCACGCTTTTAGTCTCGTCTATTGAGGGACATAAAATGTCTTTAACCGTCAGATGTCCAAAATCGAGGACTGCCTGCAGGTCAAGAAGCCACCTAAAGACCCTCTCGCCCAAAGCTGGCATCAGATGAGGCCAAAACATGAACCTGAAAACCTACAGAATGTGAAAACAGAAGACAAGACAGAAGCCTTTCAAATATGGGAAATAGTTGCTTGTTGACGAAAGACACAGATCTGGCACAGTGATCCTTGACAGTAAAGGATGAAACCCTTAGTGTCCATCTGGAATGACAAAGGGAATACGTTTTCATGACGAGTGAGACTCGAGCATCCAGACAATGGAAGATCAATTCCTTTTGGTGAACTGGAACCAGAGGGCCTGAAGAACAATGTCCTGGCTGAAGTAATAGACAATACATTAGGCAACAGAGGGGATGTTACTAGAACATCATTTGTTTTTGGGGAGTTATCCAAACCACTGGGGTGAGAGTACTGAAGCACTTTTTTGTTACTGGCTGAAGCACTGTGGCACTTTGTGGAATAGGAATTCACAGAGGATAAAACTATGCGAGTCCTTTTCTTTTAAGAGCAATTTTATTCTTTGCACAATATTAATGTTTCCAAGCACGTTTGATTGCTATAGACTTGGTTGGTATTCATATGCAGTGGGTTTTTTTTTAGCACATTTTTTATAGTACACTTTCATTTATTGTTTCCTGATATATTTTTTGGTATATATGCCAATTTACACTTTTTAATTTGATCTCGGTGTGTTTATAGGGGTACGCCTTTTTGGTAGCCGCTGGGTTTTTTTTTTTTTAGATATACTTACCAGTTTAAGTAGGTGGTTTTCAATGGTATAAAAGCTAGTTCAGGCCTACCTGAAGGAAATTAAGGATGCATTTCTTTGAGAAACCCCAGGGGTGCAATCTCCAAGGCTCACACCGAGTGAAGAATGCCTTTCATGTCCAATGGTAGACCTTGGAAGAAATAGATATTAGCATAAGACTAAACAGTCCTTCAAAACGTGGGCTTCAGAAGCAATGCCATTAAACCAGAAACCGTGAGGGATGGCAAATTGCTCCAGAAGATCGTGATGGACAGAACAGAGCCCACAAAGCATTTGCCAAAATTCTTACCAGGTTGGCATACCACATCCACCTGGGCCAGTCTGGAGCAATGAGAATCACTGAAATGCGCTCCATCTCAATTATGTGAGGCAGATAAGAAAGACATTTCAGGGGAGCAAAGGCATAGATGACAGTGTAGCATGCACAGCTTCCGCTCAAAGATCCCTGTACCCAAAGAAACTATAGTTTGTTTTTTAAACCTCGGTAGAAAAGAGGTCCATTTCTGGTGTCCCCTACCTGCGACACAAGTCCTGGTATACCAACTGCAAATTGTCTACAGCTGGAATGTACAGGGTGGACAAGGCTGAAATCTAAGTTCTGCCAGGACATGACCCACGCTACCTTTGCAGTGGCAAGACTCCTGGTTCCTCCCTGATTCTGGATGTGTGCCAATGACATTGTTGTCACACTGGATTTGACTAGGATGACCTTTCATATAGGCTACTCCAATGTTGCATAGACAGGCAAATCACCCAAGGTTCCAGGATGTTTATCAGGAGATGAGACTGACAACCAAGTCCCCTGCAATGGTTGGTGGTTTTCAATGGTATAAAAGCTAGTTCAGGCCTACCTGAAGGAAATTAAGGATGCATTTCTTTGAGAAACCCCAGGGGTGTAATCTCCAAGGCTCGCAGTGTATCCAGAACTTCTTCACAGCTCAACAAGCTGGCATTTACCTTGGTGATTCTCCAAAAGACAGCAAGGAAGGACCCTAAAGGGAGGTTCCTGAGCAACCAAGCTAGGGAAACCTGATCCTTTGTGACACACCAGTCTGTCAAGAGACTAGATCAGCTTCTCACATGACAAAAATAATGTTGAAATTGGAACTGCCCTGAAAAAGGCTACAACCAGACCTGGATGCTCTTCCTGTACTAGAGAGTTTGAATCCAAGACCAGAGAGTCTGGCCTGAGCCGTTTCCCGAAAAGGTCCAGATACTACAAACAGTTAGTTTCAGAGATAATTCTGAAGGTTCAGGAACCATCTGAACAGCTATAACATCTGGGTACTTAATGGCATGTCTGATCAAGCCCATGCCAACTATTTCCACAACAGAAAATCGTGCAAATATCCCACAATGGATAAACCACAAGAGAGCAGCAGGACGTGCTATATCCGAATGACGGCTACAGCGACAGTCGTCCAGTTCTAGGAGGGCGCCTATTGATTTTAGTCTTGCCTAGGGCAGCACAAAAACAAAAATACACCACTGACAGCAAAGTATTTCTGATGGGCTGTCCATACAAGCCAGAAAGTCTCACTAGTAAAGGGAGGCAATGACAGATTTGATGGAATCAATTTGGAATTTCTGGACGAGAAACAAGACATTCAGAGATTTTAGATCAAAGATGGGGTAGATGCACCTCTGGGTTTGGGAACTGAACAGGTTGGACTAAAATTCCTGCAAATAGTTCTTATATAGCAAGTAAACCGAGTGGGTACAGGGCAGGATGCGAAACTTCACTGTGGAGTTCTGGCAAGCCACCTTTGCACCCAAGCATTTAGGATGCTGGTTGTCCAAGCATCAGCAAAGGCTAACAAAACCTCCCTTCACTCTAAAAGTAGAACACCATGCCTGGACTGAGTGCCAGACACTGCAGGTGGACTTGGAGCCATGCTTGGGGGTGGGGGTGGGGGTGGGATGCTCATGTCACCACACACCCAGAAACGGCCCGATTACTTGTATATAAGCGTCTTCACTTCTTATTTTGTGAGTATATTGGCATAACTGAATAAATATTTTAATTAGCAGTTTTACACTATGTGGTTCCTTTGGTCCTGTTTTGGTACTATGGTGCAGCCTGTCAATGTGAATGATGGAGATTACTGATGGATTAAACAAACAAGAGGGATCCTATATATACAGACACCATTGCTATTTTGACTCCTTTGGAGCCAATTCACTTTGGTAATCACTGAGGTGATTAATTGGAGGAAGCACCACATCTTCCTGGGGTGAAGAGTCTTTCATGTTTTGGGACTTATTGTATTTTCACTTTTATGGTCTAGCTTTTTTGTCTTTTTGCTTTTCTTTTATTGGTGCTGCACTTTTTTTTTTGAAATTTCCATGGTATACAATCTTGAATTGAGAGCCAAAGTTCGGTGGCAAACCCATTTAAGTGGAACGCAACCTCTTGCCGTCTTACAGTATATTCATAGGGAGTGTTTATATCACTTCCTAGACAAATGCTTCAGATGTAGCAAAGGTGCACAAATAGTTTCCAAGGTCAACATCTGGTTTTATGAGCTAACACAGCATCCCATAAAACTTCCAAGAGAGACATCCCCAAAACATGCAAAAAAGCACAGTCTTCCTTATCACATCACAAACAGACTACAGAGGCCTGTGGGAAGCACCTATGCAGGATCACATGGTGTTATTTACAGTGTTAAACCCTCCCCTATACAACAGGGAAGGAGAGAGATCAAACATTTGTGAATGAGCACAGAATGAATGGATCAGCTTGGATCTGCAGCTTCTGATTTATTCATTCTTTTGCAGTGACACAGGGATTTTTCTTTTTAAAACAAAAAACCGAGGGCAAGAGCGGTCCACCGTAATAAAGAGGTTACCCTCTGAGGTCCACGTAGCTTAACTTACAAAATTAATTAGAAAATTAAATAGGTTAGAAACCAACCAATATAAGTTCAATATCCCCAACCTCGTGCTTTAATTTAACAGCATAAACTGCAGCTTGTGCTAATCTGCCGAGACACTAGATTGCACGCATTGGGGGGCTATCTGCAACACCTAGAGCATATAGCTATACATCTATTGCCACTACTTGGCCCCAAATGTCCCCCCCACAGGAAAATGGATGATGCATGCTGAATTGAATCAAGTTTGTATCATCAATGAAATGCCTGGAATTGTATAGTCAACCACCCATAAAGTAACCATTGACTGTAGTGGTTGCAGCATTATGATGCCAGGTTCAGTTATTTAACTAGATGGCTTGCAGATGAGTTTATATAGTTCTTACTTATTCTTATAGTTCAGCTGTGGTTTTGTGTTTGATCACTCCTATGCTGGTTATATAGATCCCTAGGGGGTCCTATATGGCAATTATGTGGGAGTATTATCTCAGGCAAGCTTAAAGTTGTTTAACCACTGTTCTACATTGTAAAAAAAAAAAAAAAAAAAAAAAGTAATTTTATACTGTAAAAAACTTTTTTGTGGGATATTACCGTTGTGAATGTACAGCTGCTGTTTTGATGGTGAATTTATGTTTTATGACAACATTATAATTCTTTCTGGTGAAAGGTGAAGGTTGGTGATATTGAATTTATATTGCTTTTGTTTGCTTTTAAATTTTACAATACATGTTCGTAAGTTTAACCACCTGGACCCCAGGTGGTCTTTATTACAGTTGGTCACTCTTATACCTATTGGTTAAATCAGGACCATGCCAAAATATAGTGAGCTGGTTAACTTTGATTTAATCATTACTTACTATTTTTTCCTCCCTTTATTATTTTTACTCTTTCCTGTCCCCCAACACATACTAGCTATATTATTGTCCTTGGAAACCTGCAAAATTAACCCCTCACCGCCTCTATCCTGCTCATTTGACCATTAACCCCTTCACTTCCATTTTGCTACTGTATGTGACCAGTACATTAATGTATCTAGTACACCATTCTTGGGTTCCATGTGTTTAATAAAAAAAACTGCATTGATAAAAGATCACCAGAAGAAAGTGGTCAAAAAAAATTGTATAAAAACTCATTGGGGTACAGTGTTGTACGACGGGGTAATTGCTGGTCAAATCATCACAGCGCTTTAAACTGAAAAATGGATTGGTAATAGAGTAACAGGCAGGCACTCAAGACCTTAAGGTCCTTTTGGAGTGTCATGTAAAAAAAAGGATGAACGTTCAATGCAAATAAATTGTGAAGCTAAGGGGTAAACTTAACGCCTGAATACACTGTACAGGGCTCAAAAATTTCAAGTCCTGAGCTATTAGCCAGGCGTCAAGGGTTACCCGCCACCAGTTGCCCCACCCAACCCCTAAACACGCCCTCAAATTGAACAACTTTATCCGTGCTCATCAAAGCAGCCCGCCCGTGCCCACCAATGCAGCCTACCTGTGCAGGGGAAGTGAGAAGAGGATTGCTAGCCGGATAATCAGAGTGCCAAGGAACATCACTGGAACAGCTTTGATTTCAATTGCTGTGTGTTCCCGCTGCTCGCCGTCACATACAGCCCCGCTTCCTGACCGGGAGAACTTTGATACACGTCACATGTCCCTGAAATTTGACAGGGTGATCTGTCTAACAAAGTGCCAGGACCAGGAGGTGGGGCTGTATGTGACAGCGAGTGCAGAGAACACACAGCAATTTAAATGAAAGCTGTTCCAGTGATGTCCCCTGCGCTATGATCATCCGGTCGGCTCTCTTCTCCTCCGTGATCACTGGGGAGGACTCCCATTCAATCCCGCCTGCCGCCAGTGCTCGCCCCCCACCCCCAGGCAGCCCATCCTTGCCAGCCCTCATTTTCCACTCGCAAAATGCGAGTGGAGAATTTGAGGGCTGCACTGCAATTCATAAGCAAGGTACAAAGTGACATATAGAAAAGAGGACTGAGTCCAAAGTGATTCTTCAAGGAGAAACACAGCTGGTAATATCAAAAATGCAATTTCCTTTACTAAAAAAATTCCACATAAAACAATGACAAATGTCACCTCTACATTCATTTATTAAAATTTGACAACGTTGTCAAGACACAGGTAGCTACAACTGACATTTAACCTTCACACTCATATATAACTCTTATACAACTGAATAAGGTGGGCTAACCCCAATCAGGAATATGTTCATAAGACACCGCTGGATGTACTACGGTCTGTGGAAGTGATGTCTTGATGTGGGCGGAGATCGCGGCGCCACTCAGCTTACACCAGACGCCAGTGGTGTATGGCAAGTGGTGAGGTGGCTCCATCCCCCCCTTGGGAATCCGGAGAGTCGTGAGCTGCATTTGCGCCCTTTCATACCCAGCTGGGAATTGACATTATAACATCCATTTCTCCCCTTCTATCCACACGTACCACTGCCGTTAAGTTTGTCCCTGCTGTTTATGCATTGTGGGCTTAGACTGTCCATCTGTGGGAGCGGAGGCTATACTAATGATATCTGATAGATCGAGAAACCAGGAAATGTATTTATCCTTTAGCTTGGATTTTCATTGGATCTGACTGACTTTCATTCAGCATTATTTCACCACTGTGATATATCTACAGCAATTTCTTACCGCTCCATATTCATCATTAGGATCCTCCACCATTTTCCAACCAGGATAATTACTCGTGGTTCTATCCCACCATACTGGGTAATGTTAATGATTGGATCACACTCTGAATACATGTGTGAAGTTGCTATTACCCTTTAGAGGAAACAGCATACTTAACATCTATTGAGCGGACAGCTTTTTTCAGTATTGTGAACATATTCCCGATTGGGGTTAGCCCACCTTATTCAGTTGTATACTGTATGAGTATAAAGGTTGAATGTCAGTGGTAGCTACCTGTGGCTTGACAATGTTGGTAAACTTTAATAAAATGAACGTGGAGGTGGTTACATTTGTCATAATTGTTTGATGTGGAAATTTTCTAATAAAGGAAATTGCATTTTTGATATTACCGGCTGTTTCTCGTTAAATAATCACTTTGGACTCAGTCCTCTTTTTTTCTATATGCCGTTTTTTGATTCAGAGGAACACACCTTGTCTCCAATTAGGAGTAACTTGAGGTGACGGTACTGTTTACTTGATTAAGGAATTGTAATCAACATTCTTTTCTCCCTAGTAACTATACATTCAGGTGTAGCTTCAGTCACTGTTTTTATTCTTGTTATTTGTGAAGGTATAAAGTGACACAGATAATCCAAGTATATATGTATGTAGAAAAACAAACCAATACTTTAGGGAATAACTAGAAAAAAAAAGGAGGCAATGGCAATCCTTCTGCCATATTTACCTTGTTGAACCACTGGCTCCACAACTACACCTTTCCGGCTATTTTTATTCCATTTCCTTACCAGGAACTTTAACCTAGAATAGAATGCATACATTGCATATTAAAGCTCACAGTAAGCCAGTCATTCACTTTAATTCAGTCTTATGAGCAAGCTTTGTTAAGGCAATATTCACTTTGACAAACTGTACCCACCATTTCATGATCTTACTAAATAGGTTTGCAATAGGCAAGACTATAGGGGCATGTGGGGCTCTGCATAAAGGCTTGCAGCTTCAACCCGCCTCTTGTAAACCTAGAGCATCAAGGACTCACACCCTGGACTTGGAGCTGAAGGCTATGCATGTATAACTGAATCCGTGTTTGGAATAAACAACCTCCAGACCTGCTAACACTGTACTTTGATGCCCATTACTAATCAATGTGTACAAAATTGTAGCACTAATGCACGCAAACAGCGCAAAAATTGTAATACACTCAATCTAGTGATAATCTGCAGCATAAAATGTACATTAATAAATTGTAATATTCTCACAATATACAAATGTGAAAAAAAATGTGCATGACCTAGACAATAGGAGCTAAATGTTATAGTCCAAATAAGTGTAAACACTCAAGTCTCAAGAAGAATCCAGCAAAAGGTGTCAGCATGTGAAAAACTTTTTTCCTCGAGAAATCTGATATTTATGTGGAATGAAAGAAGAAAGTTTGATAACAACCAGGAAGAATCCAGTGCTGTACACCCACATTAAAACACTCTGCAACTTACAAAAGGCATTCACCCAGGTTAAGCCAAACAATCAGTCCGGCTCTTCAAATGTGATCTCCTCCACTTTCCAGAGACAGCGTGCCAAATGTATTAAATCATAGCCAACTTCATTTAAAAAGGATTCAGGGGCCCCCGATGAGTTCTCGTACAACAATACATGTAGGGAGGAGCTCAGGATGCAAAAATGCTATCTTGGTTACCGAGAGTGTTTTTAATCCTTTTAAAATAAAATTGGCTATAATTTAATTTACATTTAATTTAATACATTATTGGAGGCGTTTGTTTCTATGTTTTATGTCCACACACTTGGCATGCTGTCCCTGGAAATTGAAAGCGATCTAGGTTGGCCCATAGATGGAGTGACTTTCTTTCCTGCAACCACGGGTTGCAGGATAGAAAATCAATTGATTCCTCCATCAACACGATCAGTGTTGAAGGGGGAATCCCTCCCGCAGAGCCATGGTGTTCTCCCAGCAAGGGGGCCGGGGAAGCAGTTCCTGCCAATAGGACACAGTGATTATGGCTAGCATCTATAACAGCCTGTAAAAACTTGCATGTAAAATCTGACAGGCTGGTTGCACCCCAGTTTTGATGGATCAACTTGGGTACATTCAGCCTGCCTATACACGGTTCAAATCTCAGCTGGTTTTAGTTTGGAGAGCTGGGGTGATTATTTGGCTTAACCCAGATGGATGCCTTCCTTATCCATCAAGCGCAATTGACCACACATAGCCTGAGGATCAACATTCTCTGGTAAACTGCAGAGCGTTTTAATGTTGGTGTACAGCGGTGGATTCCAAATTTCTTCTATCATTTTGCATGAATACCATCTAAAAAACTCTTGTGAAATCTGACGACTTCTTTTGCTGGATTCTTCTGGAGATTTGAGTGTTTGCACTTATTTGAACTAGAACATTTAGCCTCCTATTGCTTGGGTGGTTGGTGCACATAGGTTTTTCACATTATCTATGTGTATATTGTGAGAACATTACAATTTATTTATGTTTATGCTGCAGATTGACTGTATTACAATTTTTTGCACTATTTGCCTGCATGAACGCTACACTTTTGTACACATTGTAGGTGAACACGCTGCAGAGAGCTGTGGCTTTTTTTTTTTTTTTGGAGTGCAGGTGTGTTTCAATGTTTCAAGGGGGAGGAGGGTTATGTGAGAACTGGAAAAAATGCAAGCAAATGTCGCAAAGTGCACAAATTATTTTCCCACCAAAATGCAAGAAAATTGGAGAAACTTGAAAGTATCAAAGTTGGCAGGGCATTAACCTCATGTGCAGTGTGTCTGACACCTGGTGGGGGGGGCAAAGGATTCTTCTAATTTGCAGGGATTTCCTCCCACTTTGGCTAATGGACAGGAAGTGAAGATAAATCTCTCCAATTGGGCACAGATGGCAAAAAACCTGGCAAGGCTTAAACCCTCCCTTACTCTATCCAAAATGAAAAAGTTTTGTCTACAGTTCTGCTTTGAATGTTACAACCCATTACACACACACACACACACACACACACACACACACACTATATCAGTGCACAGAAGGCCTTTTTTTCATATCTGTACCTAGAGATGGCAATTACCGCCCGAACAGCTGATCGAAATTTGGTGAGGCCTGACTGGCATTTGGCAGGATACTGAAGGTCTGCGGGTGTTGGGTACACACCCATGCGTGCAATTAAGGACAATGTTGCTTTTTCACAAGCCTGGAATCCTCCCAAAAGGAGCAAGAGGTATTTCTTCTGGTATACTAGGGCTTTCCGGAAACTCTCTGCTCTGAGGTATTTTCTGTACAGACGCTGCACCTGAAATAACATAAGACATTTAAATTAGATGTAGACGCTATATCTCAATTGACTCTCCAGGTAAAAGTTAAGCTGGGTGGTGGTGGGGATGGTTACAGTACTGCCCACCACTCATTAATTTGCACAACAGAAATTAGGTCCCTGTCCTTGGCTATGATTAGTGCTACTGAGATAGATTGCCTTGACAGAGGGGAGAGTAATTCACTGGACATAATCCCTCTTCATAATGGGAAAGGGTTTACATCTAGTTTGTTGTGTACAAAAGAAAAAAAAAAAAAATAAAAAATTGTCTTACATGAAAGCTCCAGTATAGAAGACAGGTTTGATATTCTCAGATTGTGAGTTATAAGCTGGTACTTAGTTGACTGAACACAGGAAAGCTTTTGGGAGGACATGCCTCTGAGGGTCCCCCCTATAACCCTATCACACTTTGTAATGCAACGCAGAATAGCTCAGGAATAGAAGGCCTGGGTCTTGCACTGTACCCCAAGATAATATGATTTTTATAACAGCTTACCTGTAAAATCCTTTTCTTGGAGTACATCATGGGAAACAGAGCACCATAGTAATAACTATGAGGGTTATAGGTCAACTTTAGGTGAATGGACACTGGTATAACCAAAAAGGAAACAGGAAGTGCCCCTCCCTATATAACCCCTCCCATAAGGAGAGTATCTCAGTTTTTGTAGCAAAGCAATATATACACATATCCCAATAAGGAGGGGAGGGACCTCTGTTTCCCGTGATGTACTCCAAGCTGTTATAAAAATCTTATTTTCTTTATCATACATCATGGGACACAGAGCACCATAGTAATAACTATGTGGGATATCCCAAAGTAATGCCACCTGAGGGGAGGGAAACACAAAGCAAAATAGCTGCCACCAGGCGTGAGGACCTATACTGCTGCCTGCAGCACACTGCGCTCGAAGGCGGTGTCCCTCCTGCTATCTTACATCCATTTGATAAAATCTTGTGAATGTATGTACTGATGACCAAGTAGAAGCCTTGCAAATCTGAGCCACAGAGGCTTGGTGATGCACTGCTCATGAAGCAATGACTGCCCTGGTAGAGTGTGATTTAATCTTTTCAGGCCATAAGCCTGACTAATCACCTGACGAATCCACTTAGCAACAGTAGATTTCGATGCTGCCTGACCCTTTCTAGGGCCTTTCCGGCAACACAAAACATCAGTTTTCCGTATCTGAGCAGTCGCATTCAGATAGGCTTTAACTACTACATCGAGAGAGTAGCAATTTTTCTTCTGCAGAACGAGGTTCTGGGAAAAAGGAAGCTATGGACAAATCTTGATTCAGGATGAAAACCAGACACTATCTTTGGCAAAAAGGTGGGATGCGGGCGCAGCACCACCTTATCCTTGTGAATGATTAAGTATGGCTCTTTACAGGAGAAATCAGCCAATTCTGATACTCTTCTTGCAGAGGTTATCGCAACTAGGAATACCAATTTCCTTGTCAAAAGGATCTAAGGAATATTCTGTATAGTTTCAAAGGGTTGTCTTTACAACACAGACAAAGCCAGATTCAAATCCCCTGGGCACAAGGGTATTCTAACTGGTGGAGTTATCTGAGTTACCCCTTGTATGAATGCCTGGACTGAAGAATGCGAAGCAAGCGGCCTTTGGAAAAAACACTGCCAAGGCCGAAATCTGACCCTTGATTGTACTCAAGGCTAGCTTCATTTCTACTCCTAATTGTAGAAAGGCCAGAAGTCTTCCTATGACATACTTACGAGGATGCCAACCCTTGGTTTCACACCAAGTGACATAGGCCTTCCAGACCCTGTAATAAATGGTCCTGGATGCCAGCTTTCTGGCATTATTTAGGGTGGTTACTACCAAACCTGAAATCCCCCGATTTTTTAGAATGTGGGCTTTAATAGCCACACCGTTAAATTTAGCGTTTGTAAGGCAGGATAAAATACCGGTCCCTGCTACAGCAGGTCTGGACGAGCTGGAAGAGTCAAAGACTCCCCCCTACTGCCATTCTCCCTGCATACCAGGGTCTTCTGGGCCATGTCGGGGCCACTCGGATTACCGGCTTTCCTTCTTCCCTAATCCTGTGAATCAGCCGTGGTAGCAGCTGAACTAGAGGGAATGCTGAAAACTGATTCCACGGGGTCACTAACGCATCTACTCCGAGTGCAAGTGGATCCCTTGTTCTTGCCATAAAGTTGTCCAACTTCTTGTTGAACCTAGACACCAATAGATCTATGTCCGGCGTCCCCCATCTTTGGTATATGGCCAAAGAGACATCGGGATGTAGAGAACATTCTCCCAGCAACAACTGTTGACGGCTCAGAAAATCTGCCTGCCAGTTTCCCACTTCTGGAATGTAAACTGCAGATAGGCAAGGAACATGTTTCTCTGCCCAAGACAGAATATGGTCCACCTCCCTTCAGGCTGCGTGGCTTCTGGTGCCCCTTTGGTGATTGATATAGGCCACTGCTGTGGCATTGTCAGATTGTATCATGACAGAAGAATTCCGCAACCTGGACGTCCATGCTATTAGAGCCAGACGTACTGCTCGAATCTCTAGGATATTGATGGGCAAGGTCTTCTCGGACTCTAACCACTTCCCTTGAGCAGTGGTCTCCTCTAGAACTGCTACCCAGCCCCATAGGCTGGCATCCGTTGTTACTACTTTCCAGGAAACTGGAATGAAGGATACCCCCTTCTGTAAATTCCTGGTTATCAACCAGCAGTTGAGACTGGCGTACCTTTGGAGCCCGATTCATTGGATAATCCAAGGCTACTGTGTTGCAACAGTCTTGAATGAAACTGGGCATAGGGAACCGCTTCGAAGGAAGCTACCATCTTCCCTAGTAATCTCATACAAAGGCCCCTTTCTTTGCCTTGACCGCCTGGACCAGCTCTCTTAGAGCGTTGACCTTTACCTGAGGCAAGAACACCCTTTCCTGGGTTGTGTCTATAGGGCCGTACACACGATCGGACTTTTTGACAACAAACATGCAAATGAGCTGTTTTGGAGCAACATCCAACCGTGTGTATGCTCCATCGGACAAACTTTTTCTGTTTCCATCGGACTTTTGTTGGCTGTGAACGGACAAACTTTCCCGCAACAAAAGTCCGATGGAGCAAAGTGAGATCGTGTGTACACAAAAGCATCAGACTTTTGTACAAACTACAGTACGCAGCCGCAAGAATGGTTCTCGGCGACAGGGTACTGTACATCTCGCGCGGGCTGCAATGGGAAAAACACATTTTCCTACTGTGGCGAGCGCGAGAGGGAATTCCCCTCTGGGGGAATACCAGGCCCTTCGGGGGTCTTCTTCCGACTCCGGGGGTCTCTCTGGCGTCTTCTCCCGGTGTCTGGATCTTCTGCCGGCTCCACCGCTATCTTCTCCCGCTCTTTTGCTAGGGGTGGCCCGGACCTCTGGATCATCTTCTTCCGATGTTGACACTAAGCTCTCTCCAGCTGGAATGGTCTGAGCGCTACGCGATGGACTTATATAGGCGGTGACCCCGCCCAGTTATGAGGTCAGAGTCCTGGGGCATGCTGGGACTGTGATCTCATAAGGGGGCGTGGTCATGTCACCCTATGACCACGCCCCCTTATGACCTCACAGTCCCAGCATGCCCCGGGACTGTGATGTCATAGGGGGCAGGGTCACCACCTATATAAGTCATAGCAGAGCGCACAGACAGCATTACAGCCGGAGAGAGCGTTGTGTCAACATCTCTGGAAGAGAAGAGGGAAGAAGACAATCCAGATGTCCGGGCTCCTCCGCTGTCTTCTGCTCTTTTGCCACTGGAGGAGCCCGGACATCTGGATTGTCTTCTTCCCTCTTCTCTTCCAGAGATGTAGCCCGGCAAAAGGAAGAAGGCACTGGAGAAGAACCAGAGAGCGCGGAGACGACACCGGAGAGAGGGAGAAGACGCCGGAGAGACCCCCGAAGTCGGAAGAAGACCCTGGAGCTGCCTAATAAATTAATTTTACAACCTGTGTAGTGTGTTTTATTTATTGACACTTTTTTCCCTAGGTGAATGGGTAGGGGTACGCTGTACCCCATACTCATTCACATAGGGTGGGGGGCCGGGATCTGGGGACCCCCTTATTAAAGGGGGCTCCTGGATTCCGATAAGCCCCTCGCCCACAGACCCCGACAACCAACGGCCAGGGTTGTCGGGAAGAGGCCCTTGTCCTAATCAACATGGGGACAAGGTGCTTTGGGGCGGGGGGCTGCAGGGCGCCCCCCTCCCCCAAAGCACCCACCCCCCATGTTGAGGGCATGCAGCCTGGTACGGCTCAGGAGGGGGGGGGGCGCTCGCTCGTCCCCACCCCCTTTCCTGACCGGCCGGGCTGCGTGCTCGGATAAGGGTCTGGTATGGATTTGGGGGGGACCCCCACGCTGTTTTTTTTGGCGTAGGGTGTTCCCCTTAATATCCATACCAGACCTAAAGGCCTGATATGCCCCTGGAGGGGAAACCATGTCAGGATTTTATTTAAAATTTGGCGCGGCGTTCCCCCTCAGGATTCAAACACAGTGCCTGGCATTGGCGGGGATCCAACTAGGATCCCCGCACCAGTGTGAACCCAGCTCGCAAGGTGTCAATCTCTCCAATAAAAGTGGCGAGATTGACACAATATCAGACAACAATACAGAAGCTGGCCAAAGGGTGGTGGTAAAGAGCTGAAAAACCACGTGATATGGTGAAAGTTGGCTGGAAAAGTCCTGTCGTCTGTATGCAAGACAAACTTTTGGGAAACGCCCTTTGTACAAAAATCCAAGGGAAAGTTTGTACAAAGTCCTATCGTGTGTATGGGGCTTATGACCAGGTCCAAATACTGCAGCCTTCTTACCGGCTGTAAGGATGATTTCTCTAGATTGAGAATCCAACCCAGGTGTCTCAGATAACTGACTGTTCAGGACTCCCCTTGATTTAACCCTGCTATTGACCAATCTACCAGTAGCAGGTTGTCTAGGCATGCTATTATTGCTATACCCTGGCCCCTTAGTCTTGCTAGTACTGGGGTTAACACTTTAGTAAACAGTCGGGGAGCGGTGGTTAAGCCAAAAAGCAAGGACGTGAACTGAAAATGGCGCTGCTCTATCGCAAACTGCAGAAAACTTCTGGTGAGCGGGAAATATTGGCACATGTAGGTACGCATCCTAATTATCTATGGATGCTAGAACCTCGCCTCCCCGTAGGGTGGAAACTGACCAAATCTACTCCTTTCGAAAGGAGCAAATGTTTAGGAAGGAATTCAGATTCCTGAGATCTAGAATGGATCTGACATCTCCATTTGGTTTTGGTACCATAAAAAGATTTGAATAAAACCCCATGTCCCTCTCTTCTGAGGGAACTTCTATTATTACTCCCTAATACAGTAATCGGTCCAGTGCCAGAAATAAAGATTTTTTCTTTACTGGGTCCTTGGGAACATTTGATCTTTGAAAACGAGATGGTGGAAACTCTTGACACTCTAGTTTGTAGCCTAGTGCTACTACAGAGATGACCCACTTGTCTTGGATTTCCTCTTGCCAAGTTTCTGAAAACCACCGTAGTCTTCCCCCCACTCGATCGGGCTTCATAAGGAAGCCTTGGGACTCTGTTTTGTGGACTTCTGACTCCAGGACTTTTTGTAGCCCTGTTTCTGGTTATGAGGCTTACCCTTTGCCCGACGGTGAAGGCTGTTGAGACTGCCTGGAGGCTGTTGCCCCAGACATCTAAGGAGAAGGTTACAACCTTCCTCCCTGAAACAGAAACCCACCCAAGAGCTTCTTGCATGGTAACTCGGCTGACCATTTCTTTAGCCACAGAATCCTGCGCATATGTATTAACATGAGTGCAAGGCGAGACGCCTGATGGCTAGAATCCTTGATATGTCCATTGCAGAGTACAGGGCCCTAGGTAGCTCAGCTAAACTTTGGGCCTCTTCAGTTTGAGCAGGAACTTTTTTAATAACCTGCTTGAATTCATCCCGAAGGGATTGACATATGCCTGTTGCTGCCACTGCAGGTTGTACTACCGCACCAGCTACAGCAAATGAGGCCTCAAGTAGAGATTCCAACTTCTTATCAGCTGAATAACTAAATACTTGTACGTTGTCCACTGGACAAGTTAAACTCCTGTTCACAGAGGAGATAGCCGCATCTACCACTGGCAAATCCCATCTCTTTGAGAACTTTTTCTCCATAGGCTAAAGAATTGAAAATCTTTTAGGAGGAGAAAACTGCTTATCTGGGTGATCCCAATCAGCATCAGTTGCTCCAGTAACGGGTGCATAGGGAAAGCATGAGAACCCTGTGGGGGTTTTAGCAAACCCAAGGAGGAGAAGGAAACAGTAGGAGGCAACTTATATCCAGAACGAACCAAGTCCATAAGGGATTGGATTAGCAATTTCTGAGACTGCGAAGTTGAGAAAGGTTCTTCAGACGCCGAATCTTTAGAAGAGGAGTCAACTGAACCTCCTCGTCTTAAAAAGGTACCTCAATATCATCTGCCCATTGTTGCTCCAATACTGAAAGGTCAAGGGCAGGAAAAGGGGATCTGCCGCGTTCTCTCCTCCTGGGAGGAAGACACTAACATCTCGGCTATTTTCCCTTCCAAACCAGCCAGAGCCAAATCGTCCTTAGTGACGTATGCAGAGGCTGTAACGTTGGAGGTAGCCACCATGCCTGTGAGACAAGATGGATTCGGCAGATGCTCCAGGTCTTTCAGGGGAGGATGGAACTGCGGGCATGCGACTAGGAGTCTCAGGCTCTGACCGCAGCAACTTTGTACTCCCCCCTGATGAATTACCCCTCCTGGGGGTAGACATAGTCCTAAGCACAAAAAAGCATAGGTACTAAACAAAGTGCATCTACTGCCGAGATTTAGTCTAGCAATTACATAACATGCTGCTATATATGCTCAGTCTCAATGCTGAGAAAAACGAGCCCCTTGAAAATGCCTGTATCCACACACCCATACAGCTTTTTTTTTTTTTTTTAAAGATATTTTTATTGATTTTAGGTTCAACACAAACCAACAGACACAAAACAGTCACAAATAAAATAATAACAAAAACAAAACACACATGGGTATCTGATCCATTAAGTATACAAAAGTGGTGTCCAATTAGTAGTTAGATCACACAAGTCATTGTAAGCATGTCATTTCATTTCAAGAGAGTTGAGATATTGGTAATAATAACAGTCAGATATAGGCACTTTTACACGACATAACCATATTAACCACTTGACAACTGGGCACTTAAACCCCCTTCCTAACCAGACCAATTTTCAGCTTTTGGTGCTCTCACATTTTGAATGACAATTACTCAGTCATGCAACACTGTATCTATATGAAATTTTTGTCCTTTTTTTCACACAAATGGAGCTTTCTTTTGGTGGTATTTAATCACCACTGGGTTCTTTATTTTTTGCGCCGTAAAAGAAAAAAGACCGAAAAATCTGTAAAAAAATACATTTTTCTTCATTTCTGTTATAATATTTTGCAAATTAGTAATTTTTCTTCATATATTTTGGCCAAAATTTATACCGCTACATATCTTTGGTAAAAATAACCCAAATCGGTGGATATCATTTGGTCTTTTTGAAAGTTATAGAGTCCAAAAGCTATGGTGCGAATATCTGAAAATTGATCACACCTGAAGTACTGACGGCCTATCTCATTTCTTGAGACCCTAACATGCCAGAAAAGTACAAATACCCCCCAAATGACCCCTTTTTGGAAAGAAGACATTCCAAGGTATTTAGAAAGATGCATGGTGAGTTTTTTGAAGTTGTCATTTTTTCCCACAATTCTTTGCAAAATCAAGGTTTTTTTTTTTACTTTTTTTTTTTTCCCACAAAATTGTCATATTAGCAGGTTATTTCTCACACACCGCATATGCATACCACAAATTACACCCCAAAACACATTCTGCTATTACTCCCGAGTATGGCGATACCACATGTGTGAGACTTTTACACAGCGTGGCCACATACAGAGGCCCAACATGCAGGGAGCACCATCAGGCATTCTAGGAGCACCCAGGCCAATTCTGACATTTCTCTCCTACATGTAAAAATCATCATTTATTAGCTAGAAAATTACATAGAACCCCAAAACATTATATATGTTTTTTTTAGCAAAGACCCTAGAGAATACAATGGCGGTCGTTGCAACTTTTTATCTCGCACGGTATTTGCGCAGCAATTTTTTTAACGCTTTTTTTTTGGGAAAAAAACTGTTTTGTGCTTTACAAAAACCAAAACAGTAAAGTTAGCCCAATGTTTTTGCATAATGTGAAAGATGAAGTTACACCGAGTAAATAGATACCCAACATGTCACCTTTCAAAATTGCACGCGCTTGTGGAATGGCGCCAAACTTTGCTACTCAAAAATCCCCATAGGCGACACTTTAAAATTTTTTACTGGTTACATGTTTTGAGTTACAGAGGAGGTCTAGGGCCAAAATTATTGCTCTCGCTCTACCGATTGCAGCGATACCTCACATGTGTGGTTTGAATACCGTTTTCATATGTGGGCTGGACTTACGTATGCGTTCGCTTCTGCATGCGAGCACACAGGGACGCTTTAAAAATTTTTTTTTTTTTTTTTATTGTTTATTTTACTTTATTTATTTTAGTTTGATGCTTTTTTCCAAAAAAAAAAATTTTGACCACTTTTATTTCTATTACAAGGAATGTAAACATCCTTGTAATAGGAATATGGCATGACAGGTCCTCTTTACAGTGAGATATGGGGTCAATAAGACCCCACATCTCACCTCTAGGCTGGGAAGCCTGAAATAAAAAAAAAAAAAAAAACGATCCTGGCTTCGATCGTAGCGGTGAGTCGGTAGAAGCGCGGGAGGGGGGACGACATCCCCTCTCGCCTCCCGTAAGAACGATCAAGCAGTGGAACAGCCGCTATGATCGTTCTTATGGTGTAGGGAATCGCCGGCTGAAAAAGCTGATATCTGAATGATGCCTGTAGCTGCACCCATCATTCAGATATCCCCGCACAAAGTCAAGGACGTTGTAGGACGGCCGGCGGGCGGGAAGTGGTTAAAACGCATTTTTTTTTTAACACAAAGTTGTCCATTTATACAATATTTCTACCACATAGCATGTACATTCCAAAAATGACACCCCAAAATAGATTCTCCTGCTCCCCCTGAGTACGGCGATACCACATGTGTGAGACTTCCACAGCCTGGCCACATGCAGAGGCAGAGTACAGCCGAGCATGGCTCAGCATGGCGGGGTATGGCTGGTATGGCGGGGTATGGCGGAGTATGGCGGGGTATGGCGGAGTATGGCGGGGTATGGCGGAGTATGGCGGGGTATGGCGGAGTATGGCGGGGCTTTGCAGAGTAATGTCGGGGCTTTGCAGAGTAATGTGGGGGCTTTGCAGAGTAATGTGGGGGCTTTGCAGAGTAATGTGGGGGCTTTGCAGAGTAATGTGGGGGCTTTGCAGAGTAATGTGGGGGCATTGCAGAGTAATGTGGGGGCTTTGCAGAGTAATGTGGGGGCTTTGCAGAGTAATGTGGGGGCTTTGCAGAGTAATGTGGGGGCTTTGCAGAGTAATGTGGGGGCTTTGCAGAGTAATGTGGGGGCTTTGCAGAGTAATGAGGGGGCTTTGCAGAGTAATGTGGGGGCTTTGCAGAGTATTGCAGGGCTTTGCAGAGTAGTAGGGATGGCTGGATGTCTCTGTGCAGCGCTGTGGGAACTACACATCCAGCCCACAGCGCTGCAGCCATCCATCCATCCCCCTCTCCGCTCACAGTGTACCGATCGGTACACAGGAGGGGAGGAGAGGAACCGGCGTCATCAGATGACGCCGGTCTGTTTACATGTGATCGCGCCGTCATTTGACGGTGCGATCACATGGTAAACGGCCACGATCAGCGGCCATTTACCGGGATCCGTGATGCGCCGGGTCCTCCGGACCCGGCAGTCACAGATGTGTTCGGGTGCGCGCCCCAGGGGGCGCGCGAGAGGTGAATTCTGGGAGGACGTCATAGTACACCCTCCCAGAGTTATCCAATCGCCCTGCAGCCGTCATTCGGCTATGGGCCAGTTGGTAAGTGGTTAATGGACCTGGTATTGAAGGTCCCTATGGCACGGCCCACCAATGATCAATTGTATTCAATTTTTAGAAAGAGTTAGCGGACTAGCCAACCATTTTCCCCAAATTTTATAAAAGGTTTCATTTCGTTTGCGAATTTCAAAAGTTAGTTTGTATAATGGAATGGAGTCATTGATAAGTTTTAACCAGAGGGACTTCAATGAGGCCTGTGCACCTTTCCAGGACAGTAGAATAGATTTTTTAACATAAAAATAAAGAATACGGAGCAATCTCTTGGCATGTGATGGTATATGTAAATCTCCAAATACTCCCAACAAGCAGTTCTTAGGGTGGATTATGTTAGGAAGGCCCAACACAGTCGAAATAAAGGCACCCACTTCCTCCCAGAAGTCACTAACTATCGGGCACGACCAGAAGCAATGTAAGAAGTCTGCCTCCTGGCCACAGCCTCGGAAACAGACAGCTGATGGCAAGAGACTCATTTTATACATTCTGGCCGGAGTGAGGTGGGTCTGATGAAAAATTTTAATTTGTATGATACGGTCACGGGAGGAAATGACAGAGGTTTTATATGTGTCACTAAATTCTGTCCAGTCGTCGTTTACCATATCAATATCCAATGAATCCCACTTCTCCTGTGCTCTGTGAAACCTAGGGTTAAGGTCAGTCATTAAGGCTGCATAGTAAGTGGAAACCAATTTAGAGGGTTCTGGTTGCCTAAGTAGTCTTTCCAGTGGAGGCAGATCAGTGATATCATCTAAGGTACCAAATTGGGCATGTATGGCATGTCTAAGCTGATAATAAAATAAGTGTGATCTTGGCAAATCAAAGTCCGTACTTAACTGAGAGAAAGTTTTAAAGCCCTGTGTAGTATATAAGTGACATAGATATTTAACTCCCTTTGAATACCAACGATTGGCATCTGGAAAAGAGTATAATTCTTGCAGATTGGGATTAAACCACAAGGGGTTGTTAGGGGATTTCAGCCAAGAATGTTTCAATATTTTTGTGGTAATGTATTTAAACAGTGAGAGGGAGACAAAGCAGAGAAGTTCCAGGGCGGTCTGGGACCTGGCCTCTATATATTATGTTATGTAAAGTTTCATGTGAAGATGCGATAGCCCCCTCTGTGGCTGTACAGGCATTAGCTGGATCTGGGTTCATCCAGTCATGTATGTGCACCAGTTGAGATGCCATATAGTACAGGAAAAAGTTAGGGAATGCTAGACCTGCCAGATGGGCTGGTAGTCTCAAGGTCTCAAGTGCCACTTTGGGGGATCCGCCCTTCCACAGGAAAGAAGTACATATCACATCTATGCGTTTGAAAGTAGCTTTTGATATTTTACATGGGGAGTTAGAGAGGATATAAAGCAGTCTGGGTAAATAAATCATTTTAAGAATATTGACCCTCCCCATGAGGTCCAACGGCAAATCCATCCATTGTTTAGTTTGTTCCTGGAGGCGGGTCAGCAAAGGGTCAAGATTATTAGTAGCATATAAAGATAAGGGAGCCTGAACCAACACTCCAAGATATCTAAAAGAAGACACCACCTGAAGCTTGGAGTCCGGGTGCACCTGAGGAGGGTCATTCACATCCAAGGGAAAAAGGCTGGACTTGTCCCAGTTAACCCGGAATCCAGAGTAGTCCCCAAAGGTGTTGACCTCCTCCAGTAGAGCCCGCAGAGACTCATTAGCATCTGCCAGGTACACCAGTGTATCGTCTGCGTAAAGAGAAATGCGTTCCTCTATATTTGCAATTGGGAGGCCTTT
The DNA here is from genome assembly GCF_042186555.1 of Aquarana catesbeiana. Lineage (NCBI taxonomy): Eukaryota > Metazoa > Chordata > Amphibia > Anura > Ranidae > Aquarana > Aquarana catesbeiana. The sequence goes on from NC_133329.1 coordinate 315,233,731, forward strand.
AATTGTAGGGGAGGAGCGAATGCGAACTGCAAGCGGCTCCATGGCCAGGGCAAACAACAGGGGCGACAATGGGCACCCGTCGAGTGCCCCTAGTGATTGGGAAGGGATCAGTAATAGATGAATTAACCCTTATCTTAGCCGTTGGGGAGGTGTACAGAAGTTTTATCCATGCTATCACACGGGGAACAAAACCATACTTCTGTGCCATTCCACACTATCAAATGCTTTACAGGTGTCTAAGGACACAATGACACGTGTAGAAGGGCAGTCATGTGGATATTGCAAGTTGTGGAACAATCTGCGTATGTTCATTCTAGTAGACCTGCCAGGGATAAATCCACCCTGGTCGCTATTAACCAAGGATGTAACCACAGTATTTAAACGGTTTGCTAATATTTTGGCCAGAATCTTAACGTCCACATTTATAAGAGAAATTGGACGATAAGATTCACAGTGAAGTGGGTCTTTTCGGGGTTTTAACAGAAGAACTATCAAAGCCTCCTTCATCGATGGGGGAAGGATCCCAGTCTCTAGGGCTTTGTTATAGGTTCGGAGAAGGAGGGGGGACAGAAGGTCCTTGAACTTAGCATACCATTCAGTCGGGAAACCATCAGGTCCAGGGGTTTTATGTGCAGGCATTTGGGAGACCGCTGCTGCAATCTCATCGGCCGTGATAGGCTCCTCCAACATGTCCCGTTCCTCATCTGACAAGGAGGGAAGAGATATGTCAGCCAGATAGACAACTGGGAATCATCATATTCAACCCTGGAAGTGTACAGTTTTCTGTAAAAGCTTAGAAAGGAGTCTAGGATATCTCCTGGATTGTCACTAACAGTACCTTGAGTAGTAAGGATTCGTGGTATAGAAATGGGGGTATGGTCAGGTTTGGTCAGATATGCCAAGAGACGTCCTGCTTTATTACCATATTCAAACGACTTTTGTGAAACTTATGCGTTTTTGTGTGAGATCTAGCAGACGGATTTCATATTCCCTATGGCTCTGTAACCATGTCTCCCTAGTGTCAGAGGCAGGGTTAGATTCATAAGCAGATTCTGCACATACCATAGCATTTTCTAATTCCTCAGTGCGCATTTTGTTGTTTTTACGTAAAATCCCTATAACAGACATAAAGGTACCTCTCAATGTAGACTTAAATGCGTCCCATTCCGTGGGGCATGATCTGAGACTCCCCTGGGCAGGTATGAGACGGCGGAGACAACGGTAAGGGTCTCCGTCGACGCAAATGCCATATCCAGCCTAGACATAGTATGGAAGGAATCCGAATGGCAGGAAAATTGGCGGTCATCCGGATGTTTCCATCTCCATACCTAGGTCAGACCATGGACCTGGGCCCAGTCTACAAAGGAGGGGAAAGATCTGCCTCCCCCACCCAGGCGGTCCACTGCTGGGTCCAGGACTGCATTAAAATCCCCTACATAAAGCAAAGGGCCAGAAGGCCTATTCAGTAATTGAAGGGATAATTTAGAGAGTACTTCTACTGAGAATGGAGGGGGAATATAGATGTTCACCAACGTGAAGATTATAGTAGAAATTTGTAATATAAGAACAATAAACTCCCCTCTGGCTCTGTTTTAACGCTGATCAACTCAGCTGGAAGGAATTTAGCCAGGAGTATAGATACACCTCTTGAGTAATTAGTGTGAGTGGCATGGTATAGCTTGGATAGCCATGGGTGTTTTAGGGCCCTTGTCTTAGAACCTGTCAGGTGAGTCTCCTGGAGGCAAATAATGTGAGGGTGACATTTTTTTAACACAGAAAAAACCAAGGATCTTTTCTGAGGTGCATTCAGGCCTCTAGTGTTCCAGGAGACTATCCTAAGGGGTTGTGCCATAGTAAATCATGTAATAATAAAGATGCATAAGTAAACCTCTGAATTAGTATCAATATGAGTGGGTGGGCCGCGCCACCGGAAGCACACACAAGCACATGACAAAAAAGTGCGTGGGTCTGCCTATAAGGTAGCATGGACCAGAAAAAAAATTTCCTTTTCCCCTCTGTTTTAGAAAAAGAAATTTTAGACATATAAATGACAACAGAGGTATTAATGAACCACTATATGTGGTGACCCGGTATACTTTTGATGACGCTCCATTAGCAAATGATATAAGTGTGTTGGAAAGGACATAAAAAGTAAAAAAAAAAGAAGGAAAAAAAAAAAAACAGAAAACATGAAAAAAAAAAAAAAAACAACCACCTTTTTCTTTAAACCTTTGTGCCCCCCACCCCGCTCAGCCATCCAAAACATAGCAAGCTTTGGATCCCTAAACTAAAAGTCCTTCCTAACTAGAAAACTGCGGAAGTCAAAAACTGTACCGACATGTCTTGTTGAAGGGTAGATGAGCCGTTTGTTCACGTGGAAAAAGTTGTCCGGATGATTGTTCTGGTATGCAGGTCACCATGAGTTGTAAACCGTACCAATGCAGGGTGGAATGTAAAGATGAAGGTCAGAAAAAAAAAAAAAAGGGGGGGGGGGGGTGAAGATTTATAATGAAGGGACATGCAGAATGTTGACACTGTAGCTTGCATAGCAGGGTGTATATCTTTCCTTGCAGGTTAAGGGTGACTTCAGTCTCCTCTGCTTCTGTGTGCTGCACCATAGTGATCATTCAGCCACTTCATGGCCTCCTTGGGATTGGTGTAGAAATGAGCCTTACCATCGTGGATAATGCGCAATTTAGCAGGGAAGAGCATGGCGTAGGAGAGGCCTTCCGTGCGCAATCTAGACTTCACTGCTGAGAAGGAGATCCGCTGGCGTTGAACTTCAGCAGAAAAGTCCGGATAAACAGAAATATTATTACCATTAAATGTGAGCGGGCCTTTTTCTCGTGCCAGACGTAGGATGGCCACTTTATCTTGAAAATTGAGGATACGTGCAATGATGGAGCGCGGTGGGGCACCCACCGGAGGGGGACGAGGAGGAGTGCGATGCGCACGCTCTATAACATGTGAGAATGAGGGTAGGTCTTTACCAAAAATGTCCCGCAGCCATGAATAAAGAAACTTTTCAGGATAGGAACCTTCCGCACGTTCTGGAAATCCCACAAATCTAAGATTATTCCTGCGAGAGCGATTTTCCAAAGCGTCGATTTTAGCGCGTAATGCCGTCACCTCGCTTGTAGTATCACGTATAGTAACAGACATGGGGTGTACAGTATCTTCTAATGTACTGATCCGTTCCTCAGCATCCCCTGTGCGGTCTCTGAGGTTCTGGACATCTTGTTTCAATAATTAAAAGTCCATACGGATAGAAGCTATTTGAGTGGAGAGGGAGGCCTTGCAATCCTGGATAGCCAGCATAATAGTAGATATGTAGGCTCAGCAGGAGGAGAATCCTCAGCCTGGCTAAACTCAGCAGAATGCTGTGATTCTTGTGTCTGCAGGGGTTCTGTATGTGTGCGGAATATAGCAGGAATTGATGCACTCACCCCTGTTACAGAGTCATGGATGGCTGAGGAGGAGGGCTGCAGCGTGTCTGAGTGCCCTGCATGTGTCTCGGCGCCATTTTGCCTCCGGAACCGCGCCAGTTGTTCCGCTGTGTGTGAGGGCCGCGGCGGCCCGTATTTCACCATGTCAGCCAGTCTGGTGGGTACCCACAGCCGTGGGGAACAGAATGATACCTTCCACGAGGATTTAGGACCAAGGATAGCTGCAGGATGGTTGTTGAGAGCCGGAGCTGTGTGTCTATGCGACTGCTCTCTTCGCCATCCGGCCACGCCCCATGACCCATACAGCTTACATACCACATGTGTGCTCTGTGTCCCTCCGTCAGCCAACCAGACACTTCCAGAGTGCAAACCTTTTAAAGCCAGTGAGTCTTGCGCCTGTGCCATGTCTCACGTGCACTCCGCTCCACGTGTCGTCGGTGTCTAAGCCACGCACCCTGGCTCCAGAACTCCACCCCCTTTAAACAAAAAAAAAAAAGAAAAAAAAAGTTGGGCCTCAGCAGGGGGGAACCTGACCTCCTGAAATGATGGATGGTCCCCCCAAATCCCTCTGATGGCTCACAGAGCTGGATATAGCAGTGCTGCCGTAGGAGCCTTTGCTGACACTGAGCACAACAGGGGAAGCCTGGAATGCTGGAAGCCTGGAGTGCTGGAAGCCAGGTATGTTGCTTTAACACCCTCTAGTGGCAAACACAGGTAAGGCATCGCATACTCATGTTAGAAAGACCAAAAGAATCAAAGAGAATATAATTATACACACACATACATATATATATATATATACACATACACACACACTATATATATATACATATATAAAATTATATATGTGTGTGTGTTGTGTGTGTGCATGTATATATAATGTATGTATATATACTGTATGTATTTATAATGTGTATATATACACACAAATATATATATATATATATATATATATATATATATATATATATATATACACACACATATACACACACACACACACATACGCACACATATATATATATATATATATATATATATATATATATATATATATATATATATATATATATATATATATATATATATATACACATACATATACATACATACATATACATATACACATATTCCTTGTAATCTTTTTGACTTAGCTGATCCCGCCGCAGGACTGACAGAAATTATCAGACAGATCCAGCCTTCACCCATCACGGCAGGCCGTGTCATGCCAGACCTTCAAGGACCGGGTCCCCTTTCACGGGTCCACTCCCTTGGACCTGTATAGCACCCTGTCGGGAACTCTTTGGTTGTATAAACATGACCAAGGTTTCGGGTCCCAGCGTCCAGCTCTCAAAGAGAAGCATTACAGGCAAAAACCTTGTTTCTTATTCCACGGGGCCTGGGTACCATCCATTTTGGCTTTCAAGCACTTTAGATGGATCCGTTTGCACAGCTCCTTGATCCTTTCAGGGATTGCTTAAAGTGTAAGTAAACCCTCCTATCGTTTTCAGCCAAGTAAGCTGCCATCTTTGCCTTTGTTTAATCTTTGTTTTGGTTATACCAGTGTCCATTCACCTAAAGGTGGCCTATAACCCACATATTAATTACTATGGTGCTCTGTGTCCCGTGATGTACGATAAAGAAATAGAATTTTCAGGTATGTCAAAATTCCTTTTATGTTAAATCGCACAGTACAGAAGACCGGTTGAAAGTTCATAGACCCTGGGGCATCCCCAAGGTGGGCAGCAACTAAGCAAACAGAACTGTACCAACAGATTAACCACTTCCCTACCGGGCCAATTCTGACATTTCTCTCCTACATGTAAAAATCATCATTATTTTGCTAGAAAATTACATAGAACCCCCAAATATTATATATGTTTTTTTTAGCAAAGACCCTAGAGAATACAATGGCGGTTGTTGCAACTTTTTATCTCACACAGTATTTGCGCAGGAATTTTTCGAACGCGTTTTTTGGGGAAAAAACAGTTTTGTGTTTAAAAAAAAAAAACAAAACAGTAAAGTTAGCCCAATGTTTTTGCATTTTGTGAAAGATGTTACGCCGAGTAAATAGATACCCAACATGTCACGCTTCAAAATTGCACACGCTCGTGGAATGGCGTCAATGTTCGGTACTTAAAAATCCCCATAGGCGACGCTTGAAATTTTTTTACTGGTTACATGTTTTGAGTTACAGAGGAGGTCTAGGGACAAAATGATTGCTCTCGCTCCAACGTTCGCAGCGATACCTCACATGTATGGTTTGAACACCGTTTTCATATGTGGGCGGGACTTATGTATGCGTTCGCTTCTGCGTGCGAGCACACGGGGACAGTGGCGCTTTAAAATTTTTTTTTTTTTTTTTTATTGTTAATTATATTTTATTTTTTTTATTTTGACACTTTTTTGAAAAAAAAAAATTTGATCACTTTTATTCCTATTATAAGGAATGTAAAAACATCCCTTGTAATAGCAATATGACATGTCAGGTGCTCTTAATAGTGAGATATGGGGTCAATAAGACCCCATATCTCACCACTAGGCTGGGAAGCCTGAAATAAAAAAAATAAAATAAAATGATCGCCGCTTCCCAGCCGAAGCGGCGCCGGTTTTTTGAATGGAGAGGCCGGGCGTAATGTCATAACATCGCGCCCGGCGTCCGACGATCATAGAGACTCCGGCGACCATCTGGTCTGCCGGAAATCTCTATGATCTACATCCGGCGCCGGCGGATCCGCTCTCCGCCTCACCGATCCTAACGGCGAGTCGGAGCAAGCACTGGAGGGTGGCGGGAGACGTCCCCTCTCGCCTCCCATAGGAACGATCAAGCAGTGGAACGGCCGCTATGATCGATCCTATGGTGTAGAGATTCGCCGGCTGAAACCGGCAATATCTGAATGATGTCTGTAACTACAGGCATCATTCAGATATACCCGCCCAAAGCCCAGGACATCATATGACGGCGGGCGGGAAGTGGTTAAACAACAAGGGTCAACAGGCTCAATTTCAGAGTCCTGCTGCAAGAACCTTGCAGCCAAAAGCTGCAGCCACAGAAGATTGGACGTCCACCATATAATATGTTCCTGTGCCCTTGAGAAAGAATGGGCTGCCTCCAGACATAACTACCTTTAATTTTGTCCACCGCTATATGATCCAATATGGAGACTAATTTATAAAAGAGTTAGGACCATACTTTACAGAGGAGCCTTGATAAGGCAGTGCGGCTTCCACATATCTGCAAATGTGTGCAACTAAAACCCGTTTTTTACTAAAATTGTTAGACATCGCCATTTTTTTTTTTCAGGCTAGATGCTAAGTGTACTGGGAAATCTAGTTTCATATTTAGTACTTTGTACTCAAACAGGCATAGTGAGAGGGGAGAGAATCAAGTGAGACAATGCTGAGACACTTGTGCACAGCAGTAGTAGACTAGAGCTGAGGAAATCTTCCCCCGCCTCCTCTTCACTTCTTATAAGCCTGCCTCTTGTAAGGTGGGCATATCAGGATGACCTCAGGTAGAGATGGTGTATCTGCAGAAATAACTTGGGGCTTTTGAACTCTGCTGTATTAAAGCCATTAGTTGTCTGAATAATTGTGACAGTTGCAAAAATGTCTGCTTAGTCAGATAGGTCACTGGTTGAGCGTCTGAGATAGAGCTAGACCGTATGTAGAGATCTGATCATCACAAACTTGGAATGCAATTAGATCTTACAATTTTGAGAAGGTGTCAATTTTGGACTGTCCATTTTTGGAGTTTTGTGTGGAATGTGTCAGATTTGGCCTTAAGTTTATCCACTTTTTCGTGTCATACCAATACAAAAGAAATAAACATGAGAATGCCTAAACATTTGTAATTGCAACAATTTTCTGGCTGAAGTGGTGCATTATCTGACAGGGGTACCAATATTTTTGGCCATGACTAACTTCAGTTGCTGCCTATTTGTTCGAGGACCGTGATTTACTGTCAGCATAACATCTTGACAAACACTGGCTTTAGAAAAGTCTGGAGTGGAAAAACCATTATTTTTCCTATGGCAGGTTCCATTTAAACAAATCTACTAGCACCTGTTTAGAAAAGTATAGCCTAGAGGCAGCAGCAAGAAAATTCAGTAGTAAGAAGGGATTTATACTATATGGCGCCGAGTCCCCAAGTAAATGGTAAGAAAAAATATCCAAAATGTTGCTATAGTGATGGAAACTAAGAAAACTATACCTTAGAATTTGGAACATCAGACACAGGCCTGTTCTCAAGAGTTGCCTTGCCCAGTTCAGACTCTGCATGTTTTAAAGCAATCTGCAAGAGCCGTTTTTCACGGTTCCAGACTGCTCGTTCAGCCTCCAGCACAGACTCTACAGAATCTGAATGCAGCTGCATAAAAAGCAAAAAACTGATCAGTGCACAACATTTTTTAGAAAACTTTATAAAAAATACTCCAGGCAATTTTTATATTATTGCTTTTACATATGTACTGTTTGTAACCACTTTATAGCTTACATAAACTCACATTATTCTGACTTATAATTCTGAGTAAATTTTAACTTGAGGTATTGAACTTCGTAAAAAATATTTTTAGAACAGTGGGTTTACAGATTAAAAGGAAAACCACAAAAACAGAGCCAAGAGCACCATCTGCTTGCTGGCTATAAAATTATAAAATATTTATATGTCAAAAAAAAAAAAAATCTTAGTGTTTAGGCCTGGCCATGAAGGAAGCAAAATGTACAAAACCATTACACACAGAGTTTAAATCGTTGTGTATTCCCTAACAATTAATGGCTATAACTGCCACACAAGGGTGTGGACACAAACATATCTGCAGTACCTTCTCTCTATAGTTGTAAGTTTTAAAATTAAATTGGTGCTGTGAAATAAAAAATAATAAAAAAAAAGGAAAAAAATCAAACACATCAGGAGCCACAACAGCATTCCTACTGAAATTAGTGTAACTTGAGAGCACTGGAGCCTTAGTGTTCAGCCTAAAATTAGCCTATTTCACATAAAACATTGTATATTTAGTTGGGATAAACACAATATAAGGCCTGATAATATTCACATTTCTTGGAGAAAAAAAATGCTCAAGGGATTCTTCAGGGCTTGGCATGTAACCAAATGCGTGGGCATTTGGTTGATCATTCCAGCAGGGAATAAACAAACAGAAGGAGTTGGAAACACAACTTTTTGGAGAAAAGGTATAATTACCTTTTAATCACTCGCTCATTCCCATTTGTAACAAGAATCACAATCTCCAAAATACCATAACCACAACTTACCTGTTCCTTATTTTCTTTATATGGAGGCTCTTGCGAGCTTCGGCTGAGTTTAGCAAGCTGACTTCTGAGCTCCAATTTCTCTTTAGTCAGCTGAGACACCGTAGTTGCAAGCTCCTCATTCTCACGTCTGAGAACATCAACCACAACGGACGGAGATGGAACAGACATCTACAGGAGGGAACAGAATGTTAAACTAGCAAATCCGAATAAAGAGGCAACTAGTCTAGAAAGCACTATAACCTTACAGAGGCAAAAAAATAACACTTTAAAAACACAAAAGGAAGATAAGAAGTTAGGGAAAACAAAAAAACAAAAACACACAACCTGAAGATTTCCTGTCTGCAACTGTAATTTCAGGTCTGCCAAAGAGTCCAGCAAAGCTGTCACTTCTGCCTCATTTGGGAAGAGTTGTTGAGCACTGAAAACAATACATTATCAATAATAGTTCACTAAAGCATAATTAATGCATGAGTCCAGCTTATAAACAACTTTGTGGCAAAAAAAATTAAAGTTACCTGTCGTTCTTATTCTGCACCCATTTTTTAACTTGTAGTACAGTGTAAAGTAGTTGTTGCCAGACTGTCTGCATCTGACTGGTCAGTGAGCCCATACTTTTATTGGGGCTGGCTGTGTCAGTCCAGGTTTGGTTCTTTCTTGATGCCAACACACGTTCTTGTTCTTCCAAATCTGCCAGCATGTGCTGCAACTCTTGGATACGACGCTTATCTCGCTCATGTTGTAACTGCAAGTCCTATGTGAAGAAAATTAAGAGTATTGTAGATAAAAATTTGGATAAAGCAATGTGGTATTCATTAAATATGCCTAATTTAACGCTGAAGGCCAGGGAAAAAGTTCTCATTTACATATTCTTCTATAGCCACAAGGGAAATAAATGCATATTGTGTACCAATTTAATTTGCAAACTCAAGATATAAAGCTTGCAACGCTGCAGAGACAGTATCATTGTGCTGAGAACAGCTATGGCTAGGACCAAGTAGGTCCATCTCCTACAGGCCATCTGCAGAAAAATTATAGGGCGGAAGATACATGACCAATTACCCTGCAGGGGACAGAGCAGCAGGACTGGTCTTAATTGTGGAAATCGTCTGCCAGAGGCAAAGTGCAGGAGTTTTCATGATGCATTTACTGCACAGATCTGGAAAAAAAATACACCAAGAAGACCAAGTTTCCAGGATTACACAACAATGTTATTTAATCGAATTTGTCAAGCACTAAAATCAGCTTGGAGCCACACATGGGCACCATGTGGTATTCCATCGGTTATGGAAATTAAGTTAACACCCAATCCAGCCAACAAAAGTACGTGTTTTATTGTTATTTACACAAAAACCCAAACCATCTTTCCCTGTACATTTCATGGTAAAATCATAAAAATAGAAAGTCTGATGTGGCAACTTAGTCGCTGGTGAAACTTTGCCAGTGACAATATAGCTAGTCTACTCTCCTTGCTGGCCAAACAAAAGCAAGAGGTCACTGATCCCAAGCAAGAAACAGAATCTTCAGTGCTTTGGGAACCAACAGAGTAGCTTCTAATAAAGTGGAAGCTGCACCTTTGGGACTATGCCACCAGCAGCAGAATTACCAGTGAAACAAAACTTATCTACACTGAAAGAAGAAACCAAGGTCTGTGAGCTTTTTGTCTGGGTCTGACAGCATGCAATTGTTTATGTTGAAATGTGGATTTCCAATCAAAGCAGACTTAGAGTCATTTCAACATTAACCACTTAAAGAGGAGTTCCACCCAGGGGGGCCGTCAAAAAAAAAAAAAATTAAAAGTCAGCAGCTACAAATACTGCAGCTGCTGACTTTTAATTGGGCACTCACCTGTCCCTGGGTCCAGCGATGCGGGGGGATCGAAGCCCCGCTCGTCGGCATTTCAACTGTGGGCGCCGGGCTGTGGCTTCACAGCCTGGCACCCACTGCGCATGCGCGAGCGGCGCCGCGCCCCGTGATTGGCCGCTCAATCACCTGGGACCTGTAATGGGTCCCAGATGATTGACAGGAGGGAGGGAGCAGAGCGGAGCCCTTCCTGTGCCTGGGGGGAAGTGATGTCACCAGCCCAGGCAAAGGAACAGGCAGACTACGAGGGACTACCTAGCAACAGGCATTTAGAGGTAAGTGAAAAAAAAAAAAAATATCCAAATGTTTTTTTCTTTTTTTAGAATTTTTTCAGGTATTTTTGTTTTTTGGGTGGAACCCCACTTTAAGCCCCGGACCATTTTACTGGCCAAAGACCAGAGCACTTTTTGCGATTCGGCACTGCGTCCCTTTAACTGACAACTGCGCGGTCATGCGACGTGGCTCCCAAACAAAATTGACATCCTTTTTTCCCCACAAATAGAGCATTCTTTTGGTGGTATTTGATCACCCCTGTGGTTTTTATTTTTTGCGCTATAAACAAAAAAAGCGACAATTTTGAAAAAAACGCATTATTTTTTACATTTTGCTATAATAAATATCCCCCAAAAATTTATAAAAAATACATTTTTTTCCTCAGTTTAGGCCGATGCGTATTCTTCTACATATTTTTGGTAAAAAAAAATTAGCAATAAGCGTTTGATTGGTTTGTGCAAAAGTTATAATAGTAATGGCGACAATCAGTGATTTTTATCGTGACTGCGACATTATACAAATGCACCGATTCCTGTGTAAATGACACTGGCAGTGAAGGGGTTAACCACTAGGCGGCAGTGTAAGGGTTAAGTCCTGGGGAGTGATTCTAACTGGGGGGGGGGGGCATGGCTACGTGTGACGCCACTGATCTCTGTTCCCGATCACAGGGAGCAGAGATCAGTGACACTGTCACTAGGCAGAATGGGGAGATGCTTTTTTACATTAGCATCTCCCCGTTCTTCCTCTCCATGAGGCGATCACGGGTAACCCCACTGCATTTGAGTCTGCGAAACCGCGACCCGACTTACGGAGGTCCTGGCCGGCGCGCGATGGCACGACGGCAAATTTAAAGGGACATGCAGGTCTGCCTATTTGCCCAGCCGTGCCATTCTGCCGACGTACATCAGCGTGCGCCGGTCGGGAACCGGTTAACAGCGCTAAAGGTGCAATGAAGAAAAAAGTTCTTTTGAAGGATCAATCCACTACGGAAAATATAGAGGGAGTCCAAATTCAAAATAAATAAAAAATGATAATAGAAGATGTGCTCCGTAACCGGGACTCGGTTTTTCATTTGGATACCATCACCAACACCTCATGCACAAAAAATCCCTGTTGGTAATGCACTCACCAGACATCGGTGTAAAACAGGCCTTGTATCTCCATACACTATGAGATCTGATCAGACCTTCCAAAACGATGTAAATAGACTAGACACTGAAGCCTGTCACCACCTCATCTTTTGACCTGGCTCCTATCCCCGGATAGATCACTTTCTCAAACAGTAGTTCATAGAGGCAAAGAAAAAAGGGGAGCTGGCATAGCGTAATACTGTTCATTTAATTAAAAACTCACACACACTGTAATAACTGCTTACATGGTAACAAAAGTAAAATAGCATATAGAAAGCGTCTGCAGTACAGCGCAAGTCACTTCTCACCGCCTCCTGAGTTGGTGTACGGCTGCAATGGAACCCGGGCTTGACTAGCGCTGTGACTGACAGACGAGGGAGCCGTGTAGTGACGCCCTATCGTATTTCCTTGGAGCGCTTTCTATATGCCATTTCACTTTTGTTACCATGTAAGCAGTTATTACCGTGTGTGTGAGTTTTTGATTAAAGAATCAGTATTACACTATGCTAGCTCCCCCTTTTTTCTTTGCATCTTTGAGAAAGTGATCTATCCGGAGATAGGAGCCAGGTCCAAAGATGAGGTGGCGACAGGTTTCAGTGTCTAGTCTATTTACATTGTTTTGGAAGATCTGATCAGATCTCATAGTGTATGGAGATACAAGGCCTGTTTTATACCAATGTCTGGTGAATGCATTACCAACGGGGATTTTTTTATGCACGAGGTGATGGGGTATCCAGATGAAAAACCGAGTCCCGGTTACGGAGCACATCTTCTATATTCATTCATATATATTCTCTCTCTCATTTTATATATATATATATATATATATATATATATATATATATATATATATATATATATATATATATGTATATATGTATATGTATATATGTATATATATATATGTATATATATATATATATATATATATATATATATATATATATATATATATATATGTGACTTATTCTTCATTGCACTTTTGTTGCTGTTAATGTTGAAATGACTGTTTTGTTTTATTAGCATATTTTTTTGATTGATTTTATTTATAATAGCTGCTGGTGTGCATTTAAACTATTGGTCCATTTGAGCGCTTGGATCAGTAACACTTTTGTGGTTAACTGATTTTTTTTTTTTTTAGACTTAGAGTCATAGCTACTGAATTTTGGCCTAAAAAATTGTCTGTAGGACAACATTTGGTGTCATTTCCCTGAACCACATTTGTAGTCTTCAGTTCTTACCATTATCCGCCTCTCCTGCTCTTCTTCTCGTGTTCGAGTAACTTCCATCTGCTTTGATCTAGTCATTTCTTTTTCACGCTCTTTTGCCCAAACTCTTTCCTCCTCCTGAAAGGTCAGTAACTGAGCTTGATACCGATCTCGTTCTTCCTGCAGACGAAATTCTCGCTCTTTCTGCTGCTCGATCATACTGTCTAGTTGTTGTTTTTTACTTTGCAAGGCCTCTAAATGTGCACGCAGTTTAACTGCTGCCTCCCGCTCTTTGAGCATTTCTTCATGACAGGCTTGAACTTCAGATTCTAGCTGACGTTTTGCATCAACAGCTTGTTTCTGTGTCTTTTCTATCATGGCAGCAAGGTCTCTAGCAGAGTGTCTTTCCTCTTCCAATTGATTTTGTAATGTTACCACTATTTTGCGTTCTTGGTGCCTCTCTTCCTCCTGTCTGCAAAACTCTTGGCTTTGCTGTTGTCTAAGTTGCTCCACAACATTCCGCTCAAGGGTCAAGGCACTTGACAAACTGAATGAATACTGCTTTTCCTTCTCCAGTTCAGTCTGCATCTCAGACAGTTTCTTGTGCTCCTGAGCAAGAAGAGCCTTACAGCGAGACTGCTCTATTTCAAGTTCTTTCCTGAGATTACTAGTGCAAGTCTGTTCTTGAAACAAAGCTGCAGAAATCTTGGCGTTAAGCTTTTTTTGCTCTTCCAGTGACAAAAATGATTCCTAAAAAGTAGTAAAGGAGAGATGTTTCAGTGCCTCATAAGAACCAACAACCGCTGCCTCCAGTGTGTTAGCAGTGTCATCCTCAGGCATAACAAACCACCTATGTACGACTACTAGCTGACCCGCTAAGAAATATCTGTGAAAGTCTGGGACCGCCAATCCCCCTTGTTTCCACGGCAGTTGTAGCACCCAAAGTTTAATGCGGGGTGTCGCCCCTGCCACAGGAAAGTCGATATGAGCTGATCTATTCTTTTGAACATATATCTCAGAATCCAAACAGGGGAATTCCGAAATATATACAAAAACAGAGGCAAAAATTTCATTTTCATGAAGTTCACCCTACCTATGAGTGTCAAAGGTAAATTCTGCCATGCCTGTAGCCTGGATTTTAGTTTAGTCAAAAGTGGATCGACCTTCAAAGCAATAAAGTCTGATACGGAGTTGGAGATATGTAACCCCAGATATCTGTGGGAATCTCACATCTGGGGGATGGCGTCCTGAGTGATAGAAATCTGGAATTTCCCCCAGTTGACTTTCAGACCCGAAAAGCGAGCAAAGGAATTTAGGATGTCTAAAGCTGCCGACAGGGAATTCTTGGAGTCTCGCAAAAAAAGAACCATATCATCCGCATATAGTGCCATTAAGGCTACCCACCGTTATCCCTTGTATCTCCTCAGAGGCTCGCAAGGCCGCCGCCAAGGGCTCGATCATGATGGAGAAAAGACCCGGGGATAAAGGGCATCCTTGGCGAGTGCCCCTATATATTGGAAAAAATTCGGATAACATATTGTTTAACTTTATGGCTGCTGTGGGGCAATGATGTAGAATGTCGATCCACTTCCGAAACCTAGGACCGAATCCAAATACCTTCAATACCACCCTCATGTAATTCCAATCCACAGAATCAAAGGCTTTTTCCAGATCTAGAAAGACCAGTATTCCACCGCTGGAAATATCTGGGCCCAACTGAGTGTGGGTGAAAACCCTGCGCAAGTTAATATCCGTGGCCTTTTTGGGCATAAAACCTGTTTGGTCTTGGGACATAACATGATGCAGGACCAACATCAGTCTAGTAGCTAACAGTTTGGTCAGTATTTTGAAGTCCATATTTAACAAAGAGATGGTCCTATATGATGAACACTGTAATGGGTCCTTATCTGGCTTGTGTGGTCAGTTTTTAATAGGAAAACAGAGTGACTGTCAGGATCACCACTCACACAAAGGAAGCAATACAAAGAACAGGATGCTTTTTCTTACAAGTACATGAAACAGCAGACAAATATCAAAAATATGAAATGTTGGGTTTACATATTCTTTAACCACTTCCCACCCAGCCACTGCATATGTACGGGCGGGTGGGCACTCACTCCTTCTGAGTGGATGTTCAGGAACGTCCCTCAGAAGGAGGGGGATCGGGCCCGCGCAGCGGCGCGATCCTGATGCGCTCGTGTCACCCGGACATGGCGCATCTCAGATCAGCAGGTGGGCTCTGTGATTGGCCCTCCTGATCACATGACGGCCGTGTCTAATCACAGCCATCATGTGATGTAAACAGAGAGCCGGTTGCTAGGCGATCTGCTCTCCTCTCCTAATAACATTATTTGGTGAGGAGAGGAGAGCGGATCGCTGCAGTCGGCTGGTGATCAGTGTATGAGCTGTTTTTTACAGCTTTTTACACACTGATCACCAGCATAGTAACACACAGTGTAAAACACAATGTCCCCAAAACACATGTCCCCCACAGTAAAAACACCTGTCCCCCACATATGTCCCAGTAAAATCACATGTCCCAATGATTATCTGCACACATATGTCCGTGATCACCTGCGCACATCTGTACATGATCATTTGCGTACATCTGTCCGTGATCACGCGAACCAATTACACACTTAACAGGATTTTTTTTTATCAAAGACATAAGAATAAACATTCCAGTGTTGTCATACAAATCAGAATACATATAACGGACTAGTGTTTCCTGTACCCAATGCGTTTCGGAGTGAAAATGTAATCCTCCTTCAGGGGTATAGTTTAAACTTGAAAATGCAAAATCTCTGAAAGCTGAAAATTGGCCTGGGAAGGAAGGGGGAGAAAGTGCCCAGTATTGATGTGGTTAAGCTAAGAGCAATATCTCTGCAAAGGAGAAGAGGCCCATCACCATATGACAATAGCAAAAAACTGAAGATCCATGGAGTGGAGGAGGAGGCACCCAGGGGTCGTCCTCAATAGCTTTGTCGGTGTCCAATCACCTAAAAAAGGTACTAGCCTATAACACCCAGGGTCTTTAAGAATTTGCCTGTAATCAATATAAAATTGTTTTGACTTTATATACAATTTAATCCACATGGAGACCATATACAGTTGTGCTCATAAGTTTACATATCCTGGCAGAATTAAGATTCCTGGCCATTTTTCAGAGAATATGAATGATAACAAAAACTTTCACTCATGGTTAGGGTTTGGCTGAAGCCATTATCAACTGTGTTTACTCTTTTTAAATCATAATGACAGCAGAAACTAGCCAAATTACCCTGATCAAAAGTTTACATACTCCAGTTCTTAATACCGTGTATTGCCCCCTTTAACATCAATGACAGATTGAAGTCTTTTGTGGTATTTGTGGATGAGGCTCTTTATCTTCTCAGATGGTAAAGCTGCCCATTCCTCTTGGCAAAAAGCCTCCAGTTCCTGTAAATTCTTGGGGTTTCTTGCATGAACTGCACATTTGAGATCTCCCCAGAGTGGCTTAATGGTATTGAGGTCAGGAGACTGAGATAGCCACTCCAGAACCTTCACTTTATTCTGCTGTATTCAATGACAGGTCGACTTGGCCTTGTGTTTTGGATCATTATCATGTTGGAATGTCCAAGTATGTCCCATGCGCAGCTTCCTGGCTGATGTTGACGCCTCTCCAAATGTAGCGTTTATGGTTGTGGCCAAAAAGCTCAATTTTGGTCTCATCACTCCAAATGACTATGCCAGAAGGTTTGAGGCTGGTCTCTGTGCTGTGTGGCATATTATTAGCAGGATACTTTGTGGCATTTGCGTAGTAATGGCTTTCTTCTGGGGACTCGACCATGCAGCCCATCTTTCTTCAAGTGCCTACTTATTGTGCATCTTGAAACAGCCACACCAATGTTTTCAGAGAGTCCTGTATTTCACCTGAAGTTATTTGTGGGTTTTTCTTTGCATCTCGAACTATTTTCCTGGCAGTCGTGGCTTAAGTTTTAGTTGGTCTACCTGACCGTGGTTTGGTTTCAACAGAACCCCTAGTTTTCCACTTCTTGAGTTTGAACACTGCTGATTGGCATTCTCAATTCCTTGGATATCTTTTTATCACTTTCCTGTTTTATACAGTTCAACTACCTTTTCCCACAGATGCTTTGACTTTTCCAATGACTCAGAATCCAGAAACATCAGTGCAGCACTGGATGAAAGATGCAAGGGTCTGTCAGGAGTCCAGAAATTCATTGACCTTTTAGACACGCACACACCAATTACAAGCAAACAGATCACAGGTGAGGATGGTTACCTTTAATAGCCATTCAAACCCCTTTGTGTAAACTTGTGTGCATGTTATCAGGCCAAAATCACTAGGGTATGTAAACTTTTGATCAGGGTCATTTGGGTAGTTTGTGTTGTAATTATGATTTAGGAAGAGTAAATACAGTTGATTGATAATAAATGTCTTCAGCCAAACACTAGCCAAGTGAAAAGAAACGTTTTCGTGTTATTCATATTCTCTGAAAAATGGCCAAGAAATCGTAAATTCTGCCAGGGTAAGTAAACTTATGAGCACAACTGTATGTATTAATCCAGGCTTCAACTTTCAATGTCTCACCTGCAGAGAATTTTCCCTGTGTGCAAGTTTTTGCTGAATGATATTCTTTTCTTCTTCAAACCTTTGGCTTTCCACCTCCCGTTGAGTCTGCACCGTTTGCATGAGAACAGACATGGCCTCCTCTTTACTCTCCAGCTCATTCCTATGTGTTGAAAGAAAAAAAACAAACTCATTGTTCATGTGAAAATGTAGAAAATACAGATGTAAAATTAATCTCAAGAAAGGACAACACACATGTGAACTGCAGAAATGAAATCTCATTACAAGTAGTAAAATGGTGATGAAGTGACAAGACCCACATGCAAAACTTGACATAGGCCTTATGAATGTTTTGTTATTACAATTGGAAGAGGCTCACTGATATAGGTCAATATTCCAGACTTGTCAGAAAACCATATCCGCTTCTTATACAGTATCTCACAAAAGTGAATACACACCTCACATTTTTGTAAATATTTTATTATATCTTTTCATGTGATAACACTGAAGAAATGACACTTTGCTACAATGTAAAGTAGTGAGTGTACAGCTTGTATAAAAGTGTAAATTTGCTGTCCCCTCAAAAATAACTCACATAGCCATTAATATCTAAACCGTTGGCAACAAAAGAGAGTACACCCCTAAGTGAAAATGTCCAAACTGGGAACAATTAGCCATTGCCCTCCCCGATGTCATGTGACTCGTTAGTGTTACAAGGTCTCAGGTGTGAATGGGGAAAATTTGGTGTTATCACTCTTGCATACTGGTCACTGGAAGTTCAACATGGCACCTCATGGCAAAGAACTGAGGATCTGAAAAAAAAGATTTGTTGCTCTGCATAAAGATGGCGTAGGCTATAAGAAGACTGCCAGGACCATAAAACTGAGCTGGCCAAGACCATACAGCAGTTTGTGAGAAATGCATTTTGTGAGATACTGTATACAGACTGCTCATACTTAAGGAAATGCATAATGCCCAGCTTGAGAATGCATATACAAGAACTACAGTACTTTAAAGAGTAGTATTTAAAATACTTATCACACCTCAGTTTAGTTGCTTCGATTTGCATTTCTTTCTGTTGCCTTTTCAGCTTTTCAAGCTCCAGCTGCAGTTCCTCTACTTCAGAATGGAGTTGAGATACAGTAGACTGTTCCTGGAGTAACCGCTTGTGCTGCTCTGTGGACCTCTCTTGTTCCCGCAATAAGGAGCCTTTTAAATCTTCAGCAATAGCAGCCTCTTGCTGCAATTTGTATTCATACAGTTCCACTGCAAGAGGGCCAAAAGAGTTCAATAAATCTTTTACAGCAGCCATTTGTTTGGGCCTGTGATACACTTGCCCTGGTGCAGACCCTGACCAGACCATTATAGCACCTGGCGGTCCAGGACATGTTCTTATGTCAGACAAGCATTAGAAGTCAGAATAGAATAATGCCCCTACGGTCTTTCATTAGTTCTCATCTGTTTCCTCACTGGCTGAATGAATTCTGCATTAGTGCACCGGTTTTCCAACTACAATAAATCCTTACTATTCATATAAATAGGGCAAAGTAACGCTCAAAGAAGGTGCAAGAATTGTCAATGAATATATAAACCCCCTAAGAAACTATTTGCCATCTAACAGAGGGTATTACGTTTCCCCTCACGACCATATACCTACCTTGCTTGCGCAGTTGGTGTTCTTTAGTGTGCCCTTTTTCTTCAGCACTGATGAGGGCATCTTGTAGTTGTTGTAGTTTCTCTTGGTTCTGAAGATGTGCCAATCTTAACTGTGAACGAAGATCCTGAATTTCAGATAACAGGCTGTTGCGGTCCATAGCTAGGACATGTTCCAAGACGAGGCGCTTCTGTTCCTCCTAAAAGACAGAAGATGTATGACTATTAGGCTGGGTTGTCCTTACGATTAGGTATGTCCTGTGCGAATTGTAGGTCTGTTTTCAGAGCGAATAAAAAAAGCATTTGTTCCATGGATCAGATGCAAATTTGCAAGGCTCAGGACCCGATTTTTGTCACAGCTGCGATTTAGGTGCTGGCCAATACATAGTCAAAGGGTGTGAATTCATGTAGTAGGAGAGCGATCCATTCTTAAAGGCTAAACTGAATCCTGAACACAACTGAACAGGTGTGCGATTCAGATGCATTCCTATAGAACGCAATGAGTCTTGAATTTGCACCTGAACCGCACTGCAGATGCGCCGCATATACTGTATGTGAACAGCTTTGTTACAAAATTGAAGTTTATTCACATCATGCGAATTGGATGCGGTTCAAAACACATCCAATTTGCATATATGTGAACAGAGCCTAAACTAGATAGGCAGGACAACTTTACAGCATAGCCAGTAAAATATAGTAAGGTGATTCAAAAGAAAAAGAAAAAAAACCTACTAAAACTCTAAACTTCTGTACAGTTTTGCCTTCTTTAAAAACACTCTATTAACATTAATTTGATCACAAATCCAAAAAATAAAAAGATTTTATGGCCTTTTTAGCAGATGTGCTTTAATTCAGTGGCTCTGGGTGAACAGTTTTCTACAAGAATTTAACAACCCCTGACCAGAAATTAAGAATATTGTATTCAAGATTTCAGCATAGTATGTACAATGTGAATGCATCAAACAGGATGCTGTAAAACTATCAGCCGGTTATCTAGAAAAAGAAAAACTTTTCTACAAATGAATGTGTATTTTTAAATTCTGACTCACCTGCTCCTTAATTAGGTGTTCTACTTTCTCTAACAGTGAACTGTTATCTCCGGTGCCATGATGGAGCTGTGACTGAAGTTCCAAACGTAGATATGTTCTCTCACTTTCCAAAAGAGCCTGAACACTTTGTAATAAGTCCCGTCTCCAGTCGGATGTAGAACTTTCCTAAAATAAATTTTAGAAACGTAGTTATGTGCCGATTTTAAAAAATGAATGAACAATTGAAAACACACAAAAAGGTCTGCGGTATAGGTACTTCCCGCATTTAGAAATGTATTCCCGGATGGCACCATGTACCATATTTGGTGGACATGTCCGAAAGTGAGGCGGTTCTGAATACGTATGTACAATCTCATATACTCCTTAACTCAAGTAAATCTCATTAAGTCGCCTTTGCACGCACTGCAGGGACACCGAGTGGAGAAGGCATCAAAACCAATGCAGAGACTTATAACATTTATATTTGTAGTGGCAAGAATTTCTATAGCCAGATCTTTGAGGTCCCCCTCGATCCCATTTTACCTACTGAAAGCTAAACTCTCATGGATAATGGTTAATGACCGCCTTTCGGCAATTCTAAATGATAAGATCACTTGGTTCAACAAAATATGGGACCCCTGGATCAGATATCTTACAACTATGTATTAAGTTGACCTGTACTAGAGGATCTCCCTTCGGGACTGGAGTGCATCCATTTCCCTATCTCTTACCCCACCTCTCCCCCTTTCCTTGCTTCTTTTAACTATTATCCCTGTTTTTCCCTTCTCTTTCTCTAATTGTGCCTGGCCTAAGCTCGTTTGTGAGTATAATTTTTGCTGTTTTTATGCTGCATTAAAGTTTATCAGTGGTAA
Source organism: Aquarana catesbeiana (assembly GCF_042186555.1). NCBI lineage: Eukaryota > Metazoa > Chordata > Amphibia > Anura > Ranidae > Aquarana > Aquarana catesbeiana. Next base: position 315,255,042 of record NC_133329.1, read on the forward strand.
TGCACTAGGTTGGTGCCCTCCTTTTCTGTTTTTTTCACCTATTTTTCTTACCGACAAAGACGAATGCATATTTTGTATGTCACTTTGAAAAATTTAATAAAAAAACATTGTAATGAGAAATGTATTCCCTAAACTCAAATGATTTTCTGGTATAATTTGTTTAACTTTCTTATGAAGATTGGATGTAAAGTTATCTGCTAAATCACTTATGCATTTCTTGTGTAGATGACATCTCTCTGAATCTGAAGCTCTGTACTCTCTGGACTGAGAACCTTTGCAACGGGCTGTTCAGACAGTTTCACAATCTTGCAGCTTTCCTCATGAACCATACTCAACAAGAGCTGTTTGTAGGAAGGCCTGGATCCGAGGCACAGAGTAATCCCTGGGATTAAAAGGGCTGCACTCACACCACAAAAATGTGCATAAAAGATCACTCACATGAAATAAGATTTCCAGGTACTAATAACTATAATAACTCTTCCTGGAACTAGCTTTTCTTGCTTTTAGCAAAGTAGGAATCACAGATTCCGAAAACCCTTCTGTTCTTTAGGACCTGGGTTTCAAAAGCTATGCTATTAAAGCCAGAGACTGAAGCAGGGTGGAATAGACAGCAGATCTAACCTGTAGAAAAGAGGCCAGAGTCATCTGCAAGAAATCCAAGTACAATGGGGAAAATAATTACTGTATTTGATCCCAAGCAAATTTTGTAAGTTTACCTACTTACAAAGTAATGAAGGGTCTATAATTTGTATCATAAGTGTATTTTAAATGATAGAGACAGAATATCAACCAAAAATCAAGAAAAAAAACACACGATACAAATGTTAGAAATTAAGTTGCAGTTCAGTGAGTAAAATAAGCATTTCATCCCATACCAACCAACAAGAATTGTGACTGGCTACAGTATGTGCTCATGTGGTACACATACAAGTCCTGTCAATTTATGAAGGTGCCCCCAATGACAACTTGTCATGTGTATAAAAGACACCTGTCCACAGAATCTTTTTCTTCCATTCAAACCTCACTATCATGGACAAGACCAAAGAGCTGTCAAGGAACGTCAGGGACAAAACTGTAGACCTGCACAAGGCTGGAATGGGCTACAAGACCATCAGCAAGAAGCTTGGTGAGAAGGAGACAACTGCTGGAGCAATTATTTGCAAATGGAAGAAATACAAAATAACCATCAATCGCCCTTGGTCTGGAGCTCTATGCAAGATTTTGCCTCATGAGGTAAAGAGGATCATGAAAAAAAAGCCCAGAACTACACAGGAGGGGCTTGTGAATGATCTCAAGGCAGTTGGGACCACAGTCACCAAACAAACGATTGGTAACACAATACGCCGCCATGGATTGAAATCCTGCAGCGCCCGCAAGGTCTCGTTACATGTATAGGCCCATGTGAAGTTTGCCAATGAACATCTAAATGATTTAGAGAAAGATTAGGAGAAAATGCTGTGGTCAGATGAGACCAAAATTGAGCTCTTTGGCATTAACTTGACTCGCCGTGTTTGGAGGAAGAAAAATGCTGACCGACTCTAGGAACACCATCCCTACAGTCAGGCACAGAGGTGGAAACATTATGCTTTGCGGCCATTTCTCTGCTAAAAAGATACAGGTCGACTGTCGCACTGAGGGGCCAATGGACCGGGCTGCGTATTGTAAAATCATGGATGAGAACTTTCTTCCCTCAGCAAAAACACTGAAGATGGGTCCTCCAGCATGACGATGACCCAAAACATAACGCCAAGGCAACAAAGGAATGGCTAAAGAAGAAGCACATTAAGGTCATGGAGTGACCCAGCCAGTCTCCAGACCTTAATCCTATAGAAAATGAATGGAGGGAGCTAAAACTTAGACTTGTCAAGTAACAGCCTAGAAACCTTAAGGATTTAGAGAAGATCTCTAAGGAAAAGTGGACGAAAATGCCTCCTGAGATGTGTGCAAACCTGGTAACCAACTACAAGAAACATCCTACCTCTGTGCTTGCCAACAAGGATTTCTCTACCAAATACGAAGTCATGTTTTGCTTAGGGATCATATACTGTTTTACTCACTGACTGCAACTCCATTTATAACATTTGTATCATGTGTTTTTTCTGGGTTTTTGGTTGATATTCTGTCTCCATCATTTAAAATACACTTATGATAAAAATCTAGACCCTTGATTTCTTTGTAAGTGGGCAAACTCACAAAATCTACAGAGGATCAAATAATTATTTCCAACCACTGTATGTCTGTGTGCCAGGCTCTTCTCAGTCAGTTTGATGCCAATAGAATCACAGTCTCTCTCTCTTGCTCTAATCTGTAGAAGACAGAATACCGGCAAAATACTACAGGCAGAATACTCAGTCAAGGGAAGGCATAGATTAGCTTGAACTGAGATAAGGGAATAACTAGGGCATCTGAGGCCAGAGCTAGAGAGGCCCTGGTTGTGGATACAACCAGAGGTAGTTTTTGTTGCTGTATCTGGAGCCTAGGATGTCAGCATTCAGAGCCCCTATCTTTGAAATATAAAATTGAAAACATCTGGATGAAGAAACCATTCCCTTTGTTCCAAGAGGTTAAGGGCTGAAATAATCTGCTTGCCAATTGTCCATTCCTGGGATGTGGACCACAGAAATTTCTGGACAGTGAGTTTATGTACATGAGTGTATCTGGTGTATCTGGTTTGCTTCCTTCAAGGCATTCAGGCTCCTTGTGCTTCCTTGATTGTTGATGTATGCCACTGTGGTAGAATTGTCCAACTGTACCTAAATTGGGTGACTGTGCTGGAGGGACAGCAAAGATGTTGAAGGGAAGTTTGGCATCTTCTCTTGACCACGTTTCCTGAACTGTCAAAGATCGGAAGACTCCTCCCCAACCTGTTGTAATGTACGTGTGCCTGTTTAGCTTTTCCCCAACTTGTTGTGAGGTGAAAGCGTTGAGACCCTGATTAAGTTGGGGCACAACTCTCTAAAGAGTCCTAGAAATAAAAGCCAGTTTAGGCTTCTAACCCCTTCTCTGCTCCACCAATAACTAAAACTATTTGCCTTGATGCACACTTTTAGTAGGTTTGAATTCCAGTTGCAGATAATTGTTCTTTTACAATGCATACTCCAGTCAGAGCCACAAGTGTAGGTGTACACACACGCACCTTGTTTCCTTCTCCTGCAGCCTGTGCCAAGGCAGAGCTTAGAGACTGGATGGTATCTTGGAGATTCTCTCGTTCTTTCACCCAGGCATCTCTCTGAATCTGAAGCTCAGTATTCTCTGGACTGGGAACCTTTGCAACGGGAAGTTCAGACAGTTCCAGAATCTTGCAGCTTTCCTCGTGAACCATACTCAACATTTTCTGAAAAAAACAGGGAAATTGTATGTAAATAAGTTAGTCCACTAATTTGTAACTAGAAAAAAAAAAAGTCAACTTACCAATGCAATGCTGTATCAGTGTGCAGGACATAATTCAAATTTAGATTTTTGGTTTACCAGTAAAATCATATTTTTTGGATTACATCATCATTACCACATGGGTTATGAAGTGACCTTTGGGTGAATGGACACTGGCTAGAAAAAAAAAAAGGAACGAGTCCCTGCCCAGGCATAACCCCCTCCCAGGTCAGCTAAGCCTCAAATTTGGATCAAGCAACAAGGAACACAAACCAGAGGGGAGGAATCCTTGTGCTCTGAGAGGTATTTAGGTATAAGGGATTTTATAGGTAGATCAAAAATCCCAAATTTCTTAATCATTTAACACGTGACACAGAGGATTTTTTAGTTATTACTACATGGGATGTCCCAAAGCAATGAATCTAAGGGGTGGGAAACACAGCAACAAGCCCAGATTCCCACACACATAAAAGTGGGGACCCCTTCACAAAGCCATCTACAAGATATGTCGTCTGAAACTGGTGTTAGAAGAGGCAAATTCATTAACTTAGTAGTTCCATGTAGAAATAGTCGGCAACCATATGACGATAAATAAAGTCTTTTTCATTCATGGACTACACATGTTCCAAACAGAGCCAACACAAACGCGTATAGGCCTATCAAGGCCTTACTCATAGTAATAGTAGTTTATCTATGAGTAAGGTCTTGATAAGCTGAAACATGTTAGTGTTGGCTCTGTTTGGAACATGTGTACTCCTAGGACAAAATAAAGAGACATTTTATTCAACCTCACTTGGTTGCTGACTATTTACATGGAAGGACTCTTGTATTGCAGCGTGGAGACCGCAAGCATGGTAAGTGGAAACCGAGAGCTCTTGCTGGTCCCGATTGCACGAGTGGGTTGCAGTTCCATTATCTTGCATGTTCGTTTGCATCAACTTAGAACTTTGTAAGCATGTGAAGAGAAGACTAGGTATCAGGATCTTCTGGTTAAGATTCTCTGGAATGGAGCATCTGCTTCATCCAGATCTTAAGGGATTGGCACACTCCTGCAGCAGTCAGTGCTGGCTGCAGAGTCTCTCCCACCAAAGAGAATAATGCCTTAAAAAGGGTTTCCAACCTCTGATCTGTGTCACCTTTGAAGACCAGGAGCAGGCCTGATAGGGTCTTATTCACATGGAGAGAAAATTCAACAGGAAATAATTGGGTCAACAGGCTAACCCTTTCTAAGGGGTACTGGTAAGTAAACTATTTCAGTGGCAAAAACAACTTCTCTGGGTGAGCCTCAATCAGCATACATGACTTTCTGCAAGTGACGGTGCACTGGGAAGGGTTTGGGAATGTTTTAGAAGCAATCAGGAACTAAAACCGGGGACTTAAAGGGTAAGAAGATTGAGGTAGAGGCAGCTTAAAATGGTTGTAAACCCCATTCATGAAATTTGACCTGGGCACATATAACTATAGTGTTTAATTAGCTCTCTCCAAAGCTCTAAGTCCTTTGTCTTTCTGCTGCTCCGTTCCTCTGCTATCAGCATGATAACTTCTGACAAGTTCAACGACACAGGAGATAAAAGCAGCTGGAAATTGTGTCAGTTAGGCCCCTTTCACACTGGGGCGGTGGGGGCGTCGGCGGTACAACAGCGCTATTTTTAGCGCTGCTGTACCGTCGTTCTTGCAGCGGTATTCGGCCGCTGGCGGCCGAAAAAGGGTTAAATCCGCTCGTACATCGCGGCTATAGCCGCGGTATAGCTGCGCTGTCCCATTGATTTCAATGGGCAGGAGCGGTTTAGGAGCGGTGAATACACCGCTCCTTCCCCGCTCCAAAGAAGCGGCTCGCAGGACTTTTTTTACCGTCCTGCGAGCGCACCGCTTCAGTGTGAAAGCCCTCGGGCTTTCACACTAAACAGCGGAGGCTGTTTAGGGGCGGTTTTCAGGTGGTATTTTTAGCGCAATACCGCCTGAAAACCGCTCCGGTGTGAAAGGGGCCTTAGGGAACTTTGAATAGACATGCTCTCTGCTTATCCATCTCTGACTGCCTTTCCTCCAATCAGCTCACACACAGCTCCCACTGCTGGAACAGGAAGAAAGATATGTAACACGATGTGCACTTTCTAAAGAATGTAGAAAGCTGAGGACAGCAGATATACATAAAAAACTTGTGTAGGGAGATTTGTTTCATCTCTGTATCATCTGAGACTATTCACTTCAACTGGGTATAGGAGAGGGTTTACATCCACTTTAGTGTTAATGTGACGCATCTGCCTGGACCCCGAGATTCCTCCCAAGGGGCCTCATCTATAAAAGGATTCCTGATCCTCAATGGCTTCCACTTCCTCCTCCTGTAGAGGAACTTCTGATGCCTCATCCTCCCACTAAAGGGGAGAAGGGGGAAGGAAGGTGCCCTTGATTTCATCCCAGGTGTTTCAAGCTAGTCAACTCCCGAAAAAAACAAAAATTTCCCAGCGCACTTACCAGCAAGTAAGGATGGGCAAACAGTTTGGCCTAAGCAGAAGTTTGGGCTGAACATTGGCCGTTTGGAAGTTCTCCGAACAACTGAATTATAGGGTCGTTCGACCATTTGTTCGGCCCGCCACACAACCACAATGCACTGCGCCACCGCACAGTGCACTGAAAGCCCAGATTGGCTGAAGTAATGAAAGTTTCGACCAATCAGGGCACAGAGCACTGTCAGAGCCATGATTGGACACTCTCATGATGACTGTATCCAATCATGGCTCGTTGCTCTTAATCCCGCCCCATATTATAAAAGTATTCTTTCCATAGTGGCCATTTGTAGTGTGATAGCAGTGTGGAGAGATAGAACAGGGCTCTGTTTAGTGCTATTAGACAGTGTACTATAGTGTGCTGTTCCGATTCTATTGTAGGTGTAGAATATCAGTTTAGTATGCATCTAGGGATAGTTCAGTGCGACCATTCATACACAGTATATTTCATTGCATTACTGCAAGTTTAATGCCATATAGTTCTGTGCGTTACTGCACGTTTGACGTAGTATATTATAGTGTATCCGTGGAGTGTGTCTGTGTCATGACTACTCAAATTAAAGTGCACCAAACACCACTTTCCATTGATTAAAGTGCATCCATGTACACACATACACATCTTTATTATATTTTGTTAATAAGCACCCCCCATCATGTCTGGAAGGGCAGCAAGGAGAGGCAGACTTTCCCATAGCACTGTAAGAGGGCCAGCAGCGTATGTCTCCACAGGCAAAGCTGGACGTGGTCAGTCCTCAGGCAGGGCATCAATGCCTCTGTTTAGTGATGTTGCCCGTGCTATCCAGCCACAGCATGCAGAGGAGGTGGTGGACTGGCTTACTAAACCATCCTCATCCTCTGTTACCCAAGCAGAGACTAGTGTGCAGTCCCCTGTAGTTGCCAGAGTGGCAAAACCTGCCTCCTTGTCCATAGCCATAGCCCCAGCATCAGGCATGGAGGAGTCAGTGGAGTTATTTGAACACGGCATCAGCCACTTGCTCCTTGACGATGCACAGCCATTACTCGATTCAGATGTTGGTTCTGACTCTGAGGTTGAGGAAGGCAGGAACATGAGTCTACAGAGAGGGGACAACACTGATACACAAATTGGCAGTCATGTTCCCCCAGTCACAGCAAATTGCCAAGTTGTCTCCAGTGGTAAGGATGGATGGATATGATGATGATGGATATGATGATGATGGATGATGAGGAGAGATGAGGATGATGAGGAGAGATGAGGATGAGGAGGAGAGGAGATGAGGATGAGGAGGAGAGGAGATGAGGATGAGGAGGAGAGGAGATGAGGATGAGGAGGAGAGGAGATGAGGATGAGGAGGAGAGGAGATGAGGATGAGGAGGAGAGGAGATGAGGAGAGATGACGAGGAGGAGGATGACGAGGAGAGATGAGGATGAGGAGGATGACGAGGAGAGATGAGGATGAGGAGGATGACGAGGAGAGATGAGGATGACGAGGAGAGATGAGGATGACGAGGAGAGATGAGGATGACGAGGAGAGATGAGGATGACGAGGAGAGATGAGGATGACGAGGAGAGATGAGGATGACGAGGAGAGATGAGGATGACGAGGAGAGATGAGGATGACGAGGAGAGATGAGGATGACGAGGAGAGATGAGGATGACGAGGAGAGATGAGGATGACGAGGAGAGATGAGGATGACGAGGAGAGATGAGGATGACGAGGAGAGATGAGGATGACGAGGAGAGATGAGGATGACGAGGAGAGATGAGGATGACGAGGAGAGATGAGGATGACGAGGAGAGATGAGGATGACGAGGAGAGATGAGGATGACGAGGAGAGATGAGGATGACGAGGAGAGATGAGGATGACGAGGAGAGATGAGGATGACGAGGAGAGATGAGGATGATGAGGAGAGATGAGGATGATGATGATGATGATGATGATGATGTCAGTGACTCAACTTGGGTGCCGGATAGAGCAGAGGAGGAAAGTGAGGGTGAGGCACAACCTCAACAAGTCAGCCATCATGGAAGAGTAGAGAGCAGCCACTCTATTCCATCACATTGTGGAGCTGTTATCTCCCGACCCACTTCCCACAGCTCAGCTGTCTGGGCCTTTTTTTATTAGATGTGCAGCCGATCGCACTGTTGCTATTTGCCAACTTCATCTCAAGCGCATCAAGCGTGGCAAAAACACCAACCATTTGGGTACCACATACTTGACAAGGCATTTAACCTCCCACCACTTAGCCTGTTGGCAAGAGCACCTAAAAGCCACTCAAAAAGGGGCACAAATCTGTTCCTCCTCCTTACTCACCTCAGTCTGTCCCTGCTATACCTCATGACCTTTCAGCAGCCTCCACTGACAGGGATGATGGTATAGCACAGGGTGTCCCAGGTCCTTGCAGCACATATGCCAACTGCACACCACTAGCTGTAGACTACAGCCGGCAAATTTCTCTGCCCCATCTGCTGCAACAGGAAAAAAAAAAAAAAAATACAGTTCCTGCCACCCACATGCCCAGCGTCTAAATCAGGGGTCTTCACACTACGGCCCTCCAGTTGTTCAGGAACTACAATTCCCATCATGCCTAGTCATTTCTGTGAATGTCAGTGTTTTACAATGCCTCATGGGATGTGTAGTTCAGTAACAGCTGGAGGGCCGTAGTTTGAGGATCCCTGGTCTAAATGCAAGCTTGTCAAAGCTGCTGGTTCTACAACTTCTGCCTTTACGCCTGGTGGATTCTGCCCCCTTCTGTGAATTTGCAGAATGTGCTATACTACAATGGCAGGTTCCCAGTCACTATTTTTGACGTAAGGCCATTCCATCTCTCTACCATCACGTGGAAGGCAATGTTGTGGCATCATTGGGCAAGGCAGTCAGCCGCAAAGTCCACGTTACTGCTGACATGCGGTCCAGCAAGCATGGGCAGGGACGATATATTTAGTTCACAGCACAATGGGTAACTTTGCTTGCAACTCGGCAGGATGCAGGTCAGGGCTCAGTGCTGCAGCTTGTTGTGCCCCCACGTCTCCATACAGCTGGTGATGATGCCAGATTCGTCAGCTCTACCCCCTCCTCCATGCCCTCCTCTGCTGAATTGTCCTATGAACCTCAAGTACCCCCTAAGCATTCAACGGGCTATTTAATGAGTCAGGCTAAAAGGTGCCACCATGCAGTGCTTCAGCTGGTGTGTCTAGGAGACAGGAAACACACTGGAGCAGAGATTCTTGCAGCTCTGCAGGGACAGGCCCAGAGGTGGTTCACGCCACACCAGCTGGAGCCAGGAAAGGTGGTGTGTGATAATGCCACAAACCTTCTGTCCGCCCTTAGACCAGGAAAGTTGACACATGTGCCATGCCTGGCACATGTCCTAAATTTGGTGGCGCACCATTTCCTAAATAGATACCCAGGGTTGAAAGATCTACTAAAGCAGGCCAGAAGAGTGTGTAGCCATTTCAAGCGGTCATACACAGCTAGTGCTCTGTTGGCTTAAATGCAGTGGGAATTCCACCTGCCCGTAAACTGCCTGATTTGTGAAATGCTCACCAGGTGGAACTCGACTTTGGCGAAGCTGCAGCGGCTGCACATGCAGCAGAAGGCCGTCAACGAGTACCTGTGTGAGTATGGCACAACGACAGGCTCGGCTCAGCTTTTTTTTCCCCACGCCAATGGCTGCTCATAAAGGATGCATGCACTGTACTGTCACCATTTGAGGAGGCCACAAGGACTGCGAGCCATGACAATGCATGCATCAGTGACACAATCCCTGCTGTGTTCCTGCTGGAGCAGACTATGTGTGGCATTATGGACAGGGCACTCGAAGCAGAGCAGCGGGACAAAGAGAAGGACTTCCTTTCCTTTCAAGGCCCACTTTATGCAGACACCATTGTTCCTATGCTACAGAGCACACAAGAGGGAAGGAAGGAAGGATTCTGGCAGTTTCGGAGGTATTGAAGCAGAGGAAGACATGTCAAACCGTAAGATAGTTTTCAATCCACAGAACCCTTGGGAGTAGTATGTGGCTGGGAGGAGGCAGTTCCAGATATTATAATTCTCAGTGACCCCAAGGAGTCTGCTTCTCATGCCTCCGCAAATTTGCGGTGCATGGGCTCCCCCTCATGCTTCAAAGCCTGCGAAAGGACCCAAGAATACGTGGTGTAAGGGAAAAGGATCACTATTGGTTGGCAACCCACCTTGACCACCATTCTAAGGGGAAAGTCTCAGAACGCATCAAGTCCCCACAGAGTGCAGAAGATGAAATCTCTTGAGGACACCTTCAAGAGAAGCTTATCGAACTCTGGTAGGTTACAGTGTCGTGGAAAACGCAGTTTTGAGGCTTTGGTTAGTCAAGAAAGGAGCGGTGGAGAAGGCGGCCGCCTAAGTGAGGCATTTCTGAATATTTTTTAGTCTTCGTCGCCCAGGGCTGTCAGCTTCCACATCCCATGGTGGATGATTATCTAAGGGCAAAAACAAAGCTGGAGAGCTTTCCAGTCAACGATCCACTGGCTTACTGGGTCATGAGAATAGACCAATGGCCAGTATGCTATTGAGCGGCTGGGCTGCCCTGCATCCAGCGTGCTTTCTGAATGGGCATTCAGTGCTGCTGGAGGTTTTGTTACTGATCATAGAACTACTGATCATAGAACGCGTCTGTCCACAGGCTCCGAGGACCGTCTGAATTATCAAAATGAATCAATCCTGGATTATCAGCAGCTATGAAGCCCCTGATGCCAATGTCGCAGATTAATTTTTTTTCGGATGTGGAATTTCTGCAGGACTTCTAGGCTGCCTCGTGTTGTAGGTGTTGATTTCATTTGGAAGAATGTTTTTGGTGTAGGTTTCATGGGCACAATTAACACCCAAAGACCGATTTCTCCACACCTGTTTGACAGGTGCATATCATTACAATTTTTTACAGCAAGGCCAATGTTTGCTTTCATCAAGAGTACATCTATAGGGTTATGGTGTGAAGGCGCCACACCCGTTACAGAAGTAGAAATCCAAAGTCTGTTGTAGAGACACCAGAATTTATCCAAAAAAATCTCTAATCTTGTTCCCCGTGCACTACATTGTGGCCTCATCATACAGACTGGCTCCCAAACCGTTGCTTACAAAATAAAGAAAGCTTGCAGGGAAAATTTCATTTTTTTGGGCTTTATAAATGCAATTATTGCTGCAGCAGCTTCTATACACAGTACAGATGTGCCACTTTACAGGTGAACTAAGGGGACCCCCCCCCCCCCCAAAGCACTATATTGAAAGGAATTTTTCATTTTTATACTTTCAGTTTAGGCATCAATTAATTACTGCTCATTTAAGAATTATGTTTTACATTTTTTTTTTTCATTGCTACATGTCCCCCAGGGCAGTACCCAGACCTCCATAACCAGTGTATGCCCAATTACTTGCATACAGTGGGGACGGAAAGTATTCAGACCCCTATACATTTTTGACTCTGTTATATTGCAGCAATTTGATAAAATCATTTAAGTCCTTTTTTTCCCTCATTAATGTACACACAGCACCCCATATTGACAAAAAAACACAGAATTGTTGACATTTTTGTAGATTTATTAAAAAAGAAAAACTGAAATATCACGTGGTCCTAAGTATTCAGACCCTTTGCTGTGACACTCATATATTTAACTCAGGTGCTATCCATTTCTTCTGATCATCCTTGAGATGGTACTACACCTTCATTTTAGTCCAGCTGTGTTTGATTATACTGATTAGACTTGATTAGAAAAGCCACACACCTGTCTATATAAGACCTTACAGCTCACAGTGCGTGTCAGAGCAAATGAGAATCACGAGGTCAAAGGAACTGCCTGAAGAGCTCAGAGACAGAATTGTGGCAAGGCACAGATCTGGCTAAGGTTACAAAAAAATTTCTGCTGCACTTAAGGTTCCTAATGCCGCGTACACACGAGTGGACTTTACAGCAGACTTGGTACGGCGGACTTTGACGGACTTTCCGAATGAACGGACTTGCCTACACACGATCAACCAAAGTCCGACGGATTCGTATGTGATGACGTATGACCGGACTAAAACAAGGAAGTTGATAGCCAGTAGCCAATAGCTGCCCTAGCGTCAGTTTTTGTCCGTCGGACTAGCATACAGACGAGCGGACTTTTCGACCGGACGCAAGTCCGTCGGAAAGATTTGAAACGTGTAATTTCTAGGTCCATCGAACGTCTGGGGAAAAAAAAGTCCGCTGGAGCCCACACACGATTGAACTGTCCGACGGACTCAGGTCCGCCATACCAAGTCTGCCATAAAGTCCACTCGTGTGTACTTGGCATAAGAGTACAGTGGCCTCCATAATCCTTAAATGAAAGAGGTTTGGGACGACCAGAACCCTTCCTAGAGCTGGCTGTCCGGCCAAACTGAGCTATTGGGGGAGAAGAGCCTTGGTGAGAGAGGTAAAGAAGAACCCAAAGATCACTGTGGCTGAGCTCCAGAGATGCAGCCGGGCGATGGGAGAAAGTTGTAGAAAGTCAACCATCTCTGCAGCCCTCCAACAGTCGGGGCTTGATGGCAGAGTGGCCCGACAGAAGCCTCTCCTCCGTGCAAGACACATGAAAGCCCGCATAGAGTTTGCTAAAAAAAACACCTGAAGGACTCCAAGATGGTGAGAAATAAGATTCTCTGGTCTGATGAGACCAAGATAGAACTTTTTGGCCTTAATTCTAAGCGGTATGTGTGGAGAAAACCAGGCACTGCTCATCACCTGTCCAATACAGTCCCAACAGTGAAGCATGGTGGTGGCAGCATCATGCTGTGGGGGTGTTTTTCAGCTGCAGGAACAGGACGACTGGTTGCAATCGAGGGAAAGATGAATGTGGCCAAGTACAGGGATATCCTGGACGAAAACCTTCTCCAGAGTGCGCAGGACCTCAGACTGGGCTGAAGGTTTACCTTCCAACAAGACAATGACCCTAAGCACACAGCTAAAATAAAGGAGTGGCTTCACAACAACGCCGTGACTGTTCTTGAATGGCCCAGCCACAGCCCTGACTTAAACCCAATTGAGCATCTCTGGAGAGACCTAAAAATGGCTGTCTACTAACGTTTACCATCCAACCTGACAGAATTGGAGAGGATCTGCAAGGAGGAATGGCAGAGGATCCCCAAATCCAGGTGTGAAAAACTTGTTGCATCTTTCCCAAAAAGACTCATGGCTGTATTAGATCAAAAGGGTGATTCTACTAAATACTGAGCAAAGGGTCTGAATGCTTAGGACTAGGGATGAGCTTCGAGTTCGAGTCGAACTCATGTTCGACTCGAACATCGGCTGTTCGCCAGTTCGCTGAACAGCGAACAATTTGGGGTGTTCGCGTCAAATTTGAAAGACGCGGAACACCCTTTAAAAGTCTATGGGAAAAATCAAAAGTGCTAATTTTAAAGGCTTATATGCAAGTTATTGTCATAAAAAGTGTTTGGGGACCTGGGTCCTGCCCCAGGGGACATGGATCAATGCAAAAAAAAGTTTTAAAAACGTCCGTTTTTTCAAGAGCAGTGATTTTAATAATGCTTAATGTGAAACAATAAAAGTGTAATATTCCTTTAAATTTCGTACCTGGTGGGTGTCTATAGTATGCCTGTAAAGGGGCGCATGTTTCCTGTGTTTAGAACAGTCTGACAGCAAAATGACATTTCAAAGGAAAAAAAGTCATTTAAAACTACTCGCGGCTATTAATGAATTGCCGGTCCGACAATACACATAAAAGTTCATTGATAAAAACGGCATGGGAATCCCAAACCAAAATAAAAAAAAAAAAAAAATGGCGTGGGGTCCCCCTCAAAATCTATACCAGAACCTTTAGATCTGGTAATGATTTTAAGGGGAACCCCGCACCAAAATACCACACCGTTTATCCGAGCACGCAACCTGGCAGGCCGCAGGAAAAGAGGAGAGACGAAAGAGCGCCTCCCCCCCCCCCCCTCTGAAGCGTACCAGGCCACATGCCCTCAACATTGGGAGGGTGCTTTGGGGTAGCCCCCCAAAACACCTTGTCCCCATGTTGATGGGGACAAGGGCCTCATCCCCACAACCCTTGCCCGGTGGTTGTGGGGGTTTGCGGGCGGGGGGGCTTATCGGAATCTGGAAGCCCCCTTTAACAAGGGGACCCCCAGATCCCAGCCCTCCCCCCTGTGTGAAATGGTAAGGGTTTGTACCCCTACCATTTCACGAAAAAAAGTTTCAAAAATGACAAGACAGTTTTTGACAATTCCTTTATTTAAATGCTTCTTCTTTCTTCTATCGGTTTCTTCCTCCATCTTCTTCTTCTTCTGGTTCTTCCTCCGGTGTTCTCGTCCTGCATCTTCCTCCGCGGCGCCAGCGTCTTCTTCCCTTCGTCTTCTCGGGCCGCTCCGCATCCAGCATGGTGGGAGGCTCCCGTTGTGTAACGCTTCTCCTCTTCTGACGGTTCTTAAATAACGGAGGGCGGGTCAACCCATTGACCCCGCCCCCCTCTGACGCACGGGGACTTCCCTGTGGCATTCCTCGTGACGTCAGAGGGGGGCGGACAGGGAAGTCACCGGGTGGCCCCGCCCTCCGATATTTAAGAACTGTCAGAAGAGGAGAAAGAAGCAGCATTTAAATAAAGGGATTGTCAAAAAATGTCTTTTGTCATTTAACATTTTTGACACTTTTTTTGTGAAATGGGAGGGGTACTTTTGTACCCCCTTACCATTTCACACAGGGGGGAGGGCCGGGATCTGGGGGTCCCCTTGTTAAACCACCAGACAAGGGTTGTGGGGATGAGGCCCTTGTCCCCATCAACATGGGGACAAGGTGTTTTAGGGGGGCTACCCCAAAGCATCCTTCCAATGTTGAGGGCACGTGGCCTGGTATGGTTCAGGAGGGGCGCTCTCTCGTCCCCCCCTCTTTTCCTGCGGCCTGCCAGGTTGCGTGCTCGGATAAGGGCCTGGTATGGATTTTTGGGAAGACCCCATGCCATTTTTTTTTTTTTTTAATTTTGGCGCAGGGTTCCCCTTAAAATCCATACCAGACCTGAAGGGCCTGGTATGGAATTTAGGGGACCCCCCATGTCATTTTTTAAAAAAATTTGGTTCGGGGTTCCCCTGTGGGGAATTCCCATGCCGTTTTTATCAATTAACTTTTATGTGTATTGTCGGACCGGCAATTCATTAATAGCCGCGAGTAGTTTTAAATGACTTTTTTCCTTTTGAGATGTCATTTTGCTGTCAGACTGTTCTAAACACGGGAAACATGCGCCCCTTCACAGGCATACTATAGACACCCCCCCAGGTATGAAATTTAAAGGAATATTACACTTTTATTGTTTCACTTTAAGTGATATTAAAATCACTGCTCCCGAAAAAACTGCCGTTTTTGAAACTTTTTTTTGCATTGATCCATGTCCCCTGGGGCAGGACCCGGGTCCCCAAACACATTTTATGACAATAACTTGCATATAAGCCTTTAAAATTAGCACTTTTGATTATTCATGTTCGTGTACCATAGACTTTAACGGTGTTTGAACAAATTTTTTGCCTGTTCGCATGTTCTGGTGCGAACCGAACAGGGGGGTGTTCGGCTCATCCCTACTTAGGACCATGTGATATTTCAGTTTTTCTTTTTTAATAAATCTGCAAAAATGTCAACAATTCTGCGTTTTTCTGTCAATATGGGGTGCTGTGTGTACATTAATGAGGAAAAAAAAATGAACTTAAATGATTTTAGTAAGTGGCTGCAATATAACAGAGAGTGAAAAATTTAAGGGGGTCTGAATACTTTCCGTCCCCACTATATAAGCCTTCAAAATTGGCACTTTTGATTTTTCACGTTCGGGTCCCATAGCCTTCAAAATAGGCACTTTTGATAGTTCACTTTCGGGTCCCATAGACTTCAATAGGGTTAGTTATTCGGTTCCGAACTTCCCCGATGTTCGAAAGTTTTGGTGCAAACCGAACAGGGGGTATTTCGGCCCATCCCTACCAGCAAGTCTGCAAACAAATCAAATTGACCTGGTCTAACAATTCACGTTAAAAACAGAAGGGTTCCGTTGCACACATTTGCAGATCTATGTGGAAGCCAGAGTGCCCACGCCAAGGACACTTTGTAGACTATGGTCCCAACTATAGTTTTGAGCGTCTTCAAGTTGGAGCACATATAGCAGTGGATAAATTAAGAGCACACTTACCTACTGGAGGGAGCCCACTTCTCAAAAGGCATAGGGACACACTGGAAGCCCAGCAATAGCACAATGGCAGCTGAAGGCATCCAATGTGCCCCCACACCAAATAAGCTATACAAAAAGATGGCAACCATCCCCATTTATAAGTAATCTATATACAGTTGTGCTCAAAGGTTTACATATCCTGGCAGAATTTATGATTTTGTGGCCATTTTTCAGAGAATATAAATAACAAACTTTTTCACTCATGGTTAGTGTTTGGATGAAGCCATTATCCATGAACTGTGTTTACTCTTTAAAATTATAATGACAGCAGAAACTAGCCAAATTACCCTGATCAAAAGTTTACATACCCCAGTTCTTAATACCGTGTAACATCCCTTTAACATCAATGACAGATTGAAGTCTTGTGTGGTATTTGTGGATGAAGCTCTTTATCTTCTCAGACGATAAAGCTGCCCATTCCTCTTGGCAAAAAGCCTCCAGTTCCTGTAAATTTTTGGGCTGTCTTGAATGAACTGCACTTCTGAGATCTCCCCAGAGTGGCTCAATGATATTGAGGTCAGGAGACTGAGATGGCCACATCAAAACCTTCACTTTTTTTGCTGTAGCCAATGACAGGTCGAATTGGCATTGTATTTTGGATTATTGTCATTTTGAAATGTCCAAGTACGTCCCCTGCGCAGCTTCCTGGCTGATGAATGCAAATGTTCCTCCAGTATTTTTTGATAACATACTGCATATATCTTGCCATCAATTTTGACCAAATTTCCTGTGCCTTTGTAGCTCACACATCCCCAAAACATCAGTGATCCACTTCCGTGTTTCACAGTAGGAATGGTGTACCTTTCATCATAGGCCTTGTTGACGCCTCTCCAAATGTAGCGTTTATGGTTGTGGCCAAAAAGCTAAAATGTTGGTCTCATCACTCCAAATGACTGTGTCAGAAGGTTTGAGGCTTGCCTCTGTGCTGTTTGGCATATTGTAAGTGGGATACTTTGTGGCATTTGCATAGTAATGGCTTTCTTCTGGTGACTGGACCATGCAGCCCATCTTTCTTCAAGCGCTTCCTTATTATGCATCTTGAAACAGCCACACCACATGTTTTCAGAGTCCTGTATTTCATCTGAAGTCATTTATGTTTTTTTTTTTTGCATCCTGAATAGTTTTCCTGGCAGTTGTGGCTGAAATTTTAGTTTGTTTACCTGGCCGTGGTTTGGTTTCAACAGAACCCCCTCATTTTCCACTTCTTGATTTGAGCTTGAACACTGCTGATTGGCATTCTCAATTTCTTGGATATCTTTTTATAGCCCTTTCCTGTTTTATACAGTTCAACTACCTTTTCCCGCAGATCCTTTGACAATTCTTTTGCTTTCCCCATGACTCAAAATCAAGAAACGTCACTGCAGCTCTGGATGAAAGATGCAAGGGTCTGTCAGAAGTCCAGAAACTCATTGACCTTTTATACACACACACACTAATTACAAGCAAACAGATCACAGGTAAGGATGGTTACCTTTAACAGCCATCCAAACAATTCGTGTCAACTTGTGTGCATGTTATCAGGCCAAAAATCACCAGTTATGTCAACTTTTGATCAGGGTCATTTTGGTAGTTTCTGTTGTCATTAAGATTTAAAAAGAGTAAACACAGTTGATTGATAATACATGTCTTCAACCAAACACTAACCATGAGTGAAAGAAAAGTTTTTGTGTTACCATTCATATTCTCAAAAATGGCCAAGAAATCAAATTCTGCCAGGGTATGTAAACTTATGAGCACAACTGTAGCAATGTGCACTCTGTTTTTAGCGTGAATTGTTAGGGTCAATTTGGTTGGTTTGCAGGCTGGCTGGCAAGTGTGCTGTGAATTTGTTTGTGATGTGTGTTACCCTTCCATGTGCAACTTACTGCAAAGGCTAGTTATAAATTGCGGTTGTTGACATCTTTTTGTATAGCTAGGGAACTCAAAGGGTGATCTTATAATACAGAAATGGCTGCAGAGAATTCCCCCCTTGACCCAAAGAAAGAGGAGGACTGTGACCTAGAAACCGTGGTGATATCAGATAAGGACAGGAATTCAGAGCTAAACTGACTCATAGGGCAGCTTTTAAGGGTGAACTTTGCAAGGGGATCTCCTTACCTGATGAAGGAATCTGGGAGCCCCCTTTGACCTTCTCCCCAATGCTCTACCTGCAAGAAGAAATGGCTTGCTGTGGGGTGACAGGCCTGTAACCCAGTGAAAACCATGTCCCGATGCCACCTTGTGCACAAAAATACCACACACAGAGGGAACACTGTAAAGGGTGTTGCCACAACTCCACAGAGTCACTTCCCAGGCCACGCTGCAGAGCCTAATAGGCCCAAACTTCACCTATCACAGCAGGCACATCCCTGCAGGGCCTTTAGCGCACCCTGACACTGAGATCACTGGGTATGCTGAAAGTAGGTCTCTGCCTGCAGGATCCAATGATAGATATTATAGACTATCCCCGCTCTTGTATGGGGGGTCTGAGTACATTTGCTCTTGGACTGCCAGCCATAGTGGCTGATAAAGATAGGGCCCACCTCTGCCCAGATAGGAGTGTAAAGAACAGGCCTGAAATGTAGGAACAAAGTCCCAGGATCTTCAGACACTAGCACGCAACTATGACTTGGACCTTGGGAAGGGATACGATTGGTCAGGGCCAGGGCCTCCTGTCTTTTTTTTTCTGGCCAGTGTCCATTCAGCAGAAGGTGGCAGCATAACCCATGTAGTAATGGCTACTAACTTCTCTGTACATTAATAGCTAACCACTCAACAGCAATATACTGGCCTGTGCTAACTCGCCATACTGTTAGAGCCCCCAAATCCCCAACATACACTGATACACCTTCAGGCTGTATGATCAGATTACATAAAAATTAGATGCACCCCTTTCGCCAGCCAACACAGTTATATGCTGTCCAATGTCTCTTTTCCCAGATTCATATAGCTTTTCCTCCAGGCTGTAAAGTCTCTGTGCACTACTCCCCCCTCCCCCACCTTTCTTATAATTGAATTGATATACTGTCTACCAGTATGTATATTGACAAATACAATCTTTGACCAATAGGACTACTGAAATAGTTATAAACTACAGTAAAAAGTACAGCCCATTCTAAAAATGCTACCTGAAGCTGTGCAGATAGTCCACTTCCACTTATCGAATCCATCTTCTGCTTTATGCCAAACAAATTCTCCACTTCTAACTGGAACTTCCCAACTTCAAGCTTGTAATCTGGATAACAAACCATTATGATTAAGGTGTTGCCCAAGTTACTGAAAGTTACATAAGAGCAGTAGATATTACAAGTAAAGAACTCAAACACAATCTAAAAAATATTGCAATAATTATACACTTACCAAATTCATCAGATTGCTGTGTCTCTACGCGATCATCCGTAGAGCTTTGCTGATCATCACAGGAGTCGTAGTCTGTCAAAGGGTGTCCGGTTTCTCTCACCTGAAGGAGAAGACAGTAATACTATACTTGGACAAAACCTGTAGCATATATTCAATGCCAGTCATATGGTGAGATCATTCTTTGAGAAACACAGACTGTTTAATGAGTTTAACACCTTCAAAGTGAAAGACTCCATTATAAGCACTGCTTGCCAGCTGCTCTGGTATATGACCTTAGCTTGTGGTGCTCCAACACAAATAATGACATTTCAAATGCATATATGAACACCGATCTCCATAAAAAATGCCATAACATAAGTATATATGTAGGCATTTTCATTTTTCTAACCTGCATGTTTATGGCACTTTCATTTTGACGCAGCTCAGGGCCCATTCATACGATACGACAAAATCACTGAGTTAGGTCCTACAAGGTTTGAACATTTTCTAGTGGGGGAGCCCTCCATTGATTAATATACCACAAATACTCCAACAGGGTGGATATGGGCCCATATCCACCCTGTCAGAGTATTTGTGGTCCATTCATACTACAACAGACAAAGCCGGACCCGCAATCAACTGCGCTTCTTTGTTTTTATGCGCATTATCATGCATTTTTATGTGCGTTTCCATACATTTTTGTGCACACCTACATAGTTTTTTTTAAGCCAAGTTTCCTCTGACCTTGTTGTGGGCAAGAGGTGTGTTGCAGTGCATTTGTGTGTGGCGATATTATGCAAAACATGTTGCATAAAATCAAACACCTATGTTACACAGAGAACACTGCGTTCTGGTGTGAAACTACTGTTTTCCATATGTCATTACAGTTACCTGTTTTTCCATGCAGGTAACACTGCACATAGCAACAGGCCCTAAAAAGAAGATTTATTCGTACATAAGAGTATACAAAATGGCTGACATGTTTCGGCAAAACGCCTTGATCACAGCACCATATTGGCACCCCTGCATTTGTCAGATAATGCACCACTTCGCCCAGAAAACTGTTTCAATTACAAATGTTTAGGAATTCTCATGTGTATTTCTTTTGTTTGTATTGGTATGACACAAAAAAGGTGAAGAAACAGAAAAACAAAATCTGACACATTCCACGCAAAACTCCAAAAAATGGACTGGACAAAATATTGGCACCCTCAATGTAATATTTGGTAGCACACGCCTTGAAAAAAATAACTGAAATCAAATCGCTTCCTGTAACCATCATTGAGTTTTACACCCCTCTACTGGAAATTTGGACCACTCTTCTTTCACCAACTGCTACAGGTCTCTCTTGGAAGAGTTCCTTTTCCCAACTGCAGTTTTGAGATCTCTCCACAGGTGCTCTTTTGGATTTAGATCTGGACTCTTCAGTACTCTCCAGTGATTTGTCCTAAACCATTTCTGGGTGCTTTTTGACGTGTGCTTTGGGTCACTGTCCTACTGTAAGACCTAGGACCTCTGACAAAGACACAACTTTCTAACACTGGGCCATACATTGCACCCCAAAATTCTTTGGCAGTCGTCTTTGGCCAGTACCTGAAGCAGCAAAACATTCCCAAAACATCAGTGAACCTCCACCATGTTTGACTGTAGGGACTGTATCCTTTTCTGTAAAGGCCATGTATCCTTGAGATTGTCCATGCTTTTCCACAATTCTTGTTCTCAAATCCATAGACAATTCTTTGCTGCTCTTCTCCATGCTCTGTGTGGC